>NC_086105.1:94444526-94752774 GCF_963921235.1 Mobula hypostoma
GCTTGCCTTAAAAATTTATTGACTGTTTTTTAAACCTCTGGAAAAAGTAGTACCATAAACTTTCATGTATTATTTATAAAATAAATCCTAGCAATAAATATGTCACAATTAAGGACATATCAAAAGACAACGATGTATTTAAAATTATTGCTTGATATACTTAATTGGATTTCAACTCTCATATGGTGGGATGCAATCTCAAACTTTGTCAACATTCTTTTCCCTCAATTATTTTTCGACAGGGAGGAAATCATTGACATGCTGCCAATAATCCTCTACCCATAACAGAAGCTTATTCTCATGATTCCAGATATCAACCATTCTCTACATGAAAACCTATCACTTCAGATACCTTTTTCAACTCCTTCCTCTCACTCAAACCTATTTACTCTTGCTTTAATATCTCTACATGTGAACACAATCCTGTGCAGCTTATCTATGCCACACATCAGTTTATATACGTCTGTCAGGTCACTCCTCAGTCTCCCCTTCACTTTAGAGAAAACAAGTCCAACCAATCGAATCTCAACCCATAACTAAAGTATTCTAATTACCTCAATTCAGGCAGCATCCAGTGAATCTCCTCTCATCCCCCTGACATAGCCAAAGAATACTAGTAAATTTATTAAACATGAATGTCCTCTCATAAAACCAAACTGACTTTAATCCCATCATCTGCTCAAAACTAATCAGTAAACTCCAAGTCTTGGGCCTCAATACCCCCTTGTGCAACTGGATCATGTGATAAAGTGTTTTGAGAAGCTGGTGTTGAAGCATACCAGCTCCTGTCTGAGTGGCCACTTGGATCCACTGAAATTCCCCTAACGAAGCAACAGGTCCACAGCAGATGTTATCTCGTTGGCTCTCCACACAACAATGGAACAACTGAACAGCAAAGATGCATACATTAGGATGCCCTATATTGATTACAGCTCAGCATTTAACACCATCATCCCTTCAAAATCAGAAAACTCTTAAGACCTGGCCCTCAATACTGTCTTGTGCAATTAGATCCTGGATTTCATCACATCCAGACCCCAGTCAGTTCAGGTTGGCAAAAACATCTCCTCCACAATCTCCATCAGCCGAGGAGCACTGCAGGGATGTGTACTTAGCCCCCTCCTCTGCTTGCTTTATACCTATGACTCTGTGGTTAAGTACAGCTCCAACGCAATATACAAGCTTGCTGATGACATCACTGTGGTGGGCTGTATCAAAGGTAATAATGAGTCAGCATACAGGAGGGAGACTGAAAATTTGGCTGAGTAGTGTAATAACCTCTCACTCAATGTCAGTTAGACCAAGGAACTGATTGTAGACTTCAGGAGACGGAAATCAGAGGTCCGTCAGAGGATCAGAGGTAGAGAGGGTCTGTAACTTTAAATTCCTGGGTGTTACTATCTCAGAGGACCTGTCCTGAACCCATCATATAATTACAAAGCAAAGAAAACAGCACCTCTACTTCCTGAGGAGACTGCGGGGATTCAACATATCAGCAAAAACCTTAGCAAATTTCCATAGATGTGTGGTGGAATGTGCTGACTGGTTTCATTATGGCCTGGTAGGGGAACACTAATGCCTTTGAGCAGGAAATCCTACAAAAGGTAATGGATTCAGCCTAATATATCCCGGGTAAAACCCTCCCAACCATTGAGCACATCTACATGAAACATAGCCGAAGAAAAGTAGCATCCATCACCAAAGATCCTCACCACCCAGGCCATGCTCTTTTCATCAGGTATCTGCTACCTGCCATCAGGTAGAAGGTACAGGTGCCTCAGGACTCACACCATGAAGTTCAAGAACAGTAACTACCCCTCAACCATCAGGTTGTTGAACAAAAGGGGATAACTACACTCATTCTATTTCTGGTGTTCCTACAACCAACGGTCTTACATTAGGGACTCTTTATCTTGTTATTTCATGTTATTTCATACTCGTTATTTATTAG
The DNA here is from genome assembly GCF_963921235.1 of Mobula hypostoma. Classification (NCBI taxonomy): domain Eukaryota; kingdom Metazoa; phylum Chordata; class Chondrichthyes; order Myliobatiformes; family Myliobatidae; genus Mobula; species Mobula hypostoma. The sequence goes on from NC_086105.1 coordinate 94,446,478, forward strand.
CATTTATTTATATTTGCATTTGTACAGTTTGTTGTTCATTGATCCTGTTTACAGTTATTGTTCTATGGATTTGCTAAGTTTGCCCACAGGAAAAAGAACCTCAGGATTGTAAGCGGTGGTACGTATGTACTCTGATAATAAATTTTACTTTGAACTTTGGTTTGACTGACTTCAAATTTTTCAAATGTTCTGTTATTTCTTTCATAATTATGGCTTATTTTGCTTTATTTCCCCCTTGACTTCTTGTTGGATTTGAGTTTTGCCTCATTTAGCTGCACACAGAGACAACATACATCATTTGCTGTCATGGTTCTCAGATACATTCTCCAAAACCTATGCAGGTGTGACTGCTATAATGACAGTTTTCCTCTTTGTGGGATGCAAAATATCAAGGATCCCCATTATCCTGTGCAGCAATTTGCTCTCATCACTTAAAATACTTTCTATTTTATTGGTTCTTCCCCCACCTTTCCCAATAGCAACATTGTTACAATGTCACTATAGATCAAACACCCTAGACCAATATACCCCATGTATCATTGAAAAGAATTTTGTTAAAACCTGCAATACAAATTGTCCAAAGCACCCATTATTCACCTCAAGAAAAAGAAACTAAATCTATCTACTTAGCTTGCAAATTTTTTCCTATCTGATGAAATTGGATGTAATAAGACCATAAGACATAGGAGCAGAATGAGGCCATTCAGCCCATCGAGTCTGCTCTGCCATTCCATCATGACTGGTCCCAGATCCCACTCAACCCCACACACCTGCCTTCTCTTTTTTGCCCTGACTGATCAGGAATCAATCAACTTCCACCTTAAATGTACAGACTTGGACTCCACTGCAGTCTGTGGTAGAACATTCTATAGATTTACTTTTCTCTGGCTTAAAAATATGTTAAGCAAAATTAACATACATTAACAACAGACAATAGTTTAACAGCTTGAAATTTATCTGCTCACTACTTTGGTGTGCTCCTAAAATTGTTTTATGCATTCAATAGTGAAATTACAGAGATAATCATGGGGAAAATATTCCAGCTTTCATTAACATCATCTTCCAACACTCACAAAAATGTGTATCTTTCTTCTTCCAATACTGTATTTAATTGGACTCCCTAATCGCAAACTGTACGCCCACAACTCTATCTCAGATCTAAACTTCCTTGAATATGTTAAAAATTGATAGTATTTTGTTAATTCATCAAATTTTGCACAGAATGTAACCCAACATTACTGTGGGATCATTGCAGTTTAAGCTGAAGCCTCTGCTAACTTCTTAGTCTAAAGACCCATTTCAACTTTTAACAACCATAAGATTCTCTTTCTTTCTCTCAACTACACAAAATGAGTATGAGGTTTTCATTTTTTCTTCTTTGTTAACTAAAGGCAAAAGGTTATTCTTAGTTGGCCTGCATTCTCGATTGCCTTTGGAGAAAAATGAGAATGAGGTACTTTCAAAAGATTACATTTCATCTTTCTATGTCAATCACTTGTGAGTGTGGGTAGCAAGTTCCCAACCACTTTTATCATTTGAAATGAAGTTTTATTTTATCATTTGATGTAAGGAATAAATGTAAATCTTCATAAGTACCAGAAGATAAATCAATAACGTATATGTCATTAGATATATTGCAGTTAAACTTTAATAGCTGTAAATTAAGATTGCATAATAAATTACTACCTTCATCGACAAAAAACTACATTGTCTTTTGTATGTACATATATAAATTGTGGCAGAACACACCAGAATAAATTTAGTATTTCTTTTGTGCCAAAACCTATGCTGGAAGAACATCATGTAGTGGAAATGCGGAATAAAATAAGAACAATATGTTCTTTCTATTATACAGTTTGGAAATTAAAATCAGGAATATCAGTCATCAAAAGCAATGCTGGCATATTAATTATGTTTTCTCATAAAGGTTAAAGTAATTTTAATTCTCAACATGGTGTGTACAGATTCATTTTTATCTATATTTAACAGTACGGATAGTATTAATCTCATCACATCAAAAATATATAAAATACTGTAGTAACTTCATGTACACTTCAAAGAAAAGTTGCTCATTCTATTTTGCAGTGTGTCCCTGATTTATGAAAAAGGTCCATTTTTACAGATATCCATACGTCAATTTGTCCATAAGTTGGAAAATGTACACTCGATACAGTAACTACAGCTCTACAGTACAGTAACAAATAGTGTTGATGACAGCCAATTAACAAATATTTATTTATTGTCTTCCCCTGCCTGGTTACAATGGAACAGAATCTGGATGTCTCAAACTAAATGGCTAATTTTGATGGGCTTGAAATATCAGTGTAGGTTACATTGTTTAATACATATGTTTACATAAGTATCAATAGAAGCAATTACTTGTCAATTACCAAAGCAATTCATTGAAGTGGCCTTCAGGACAGTGAAACTGACAGCTGTGTTTTAAAGAGACAATGGTGCCTGATTACTGCAGGGAAGTTACATATATACAGGTCCCCCCCCCCCCAAAAAAAGAATGGTTTTTGTTTGAATTTAATATAATTTATGAAAGCTGATATGTATGTACAAATGTCCATAAGTCATGTATTCATAAGCTGAGAATGGCCTGAGTTTATATGTCAGTGGGGTACATGAAGGATTCCATCAATGAACATCAGCACGAGTTGCTGAAAATTTAATCTAATTGTGGATGAACTCCAATGCAGCTTTGAGGAAGAAGCAATTGATTCATCATCATCTTAACAAACCACTAAATTCCAACACTTGTGGCTAAAATTTGAATGAGAATGTCAAAAAGCCCATAACACTACTTGAAGAGTAGGTGACCTAGCCAACATTCCTTCAACTACAGCCACTAAATTTAAAATCAGCCAGTCACTACAATGTATTTTTGTGTAATGTTGAGTGGTGAGTTAAGATGCAAACAAAATCAAAATCAATTCTTTCCAAAATACAGCAAATTATCAAAGCACTGTATAAAATCATTCTAATGTTCACAGAGGGTAAAATCCTACAAAAAATGATTCAACTTATGTGCCAGAATACATTACATCTCCAGTATGATCGAATTTGTATTTACACATCTGTCGTAAATGAAGGAGGAATTTCAACATTTGCAAAAGCTGGATGTGATCAATTCAGCAGCTCACAAAATAATAAAATGAGACAGTGTTTAAAACCTTGGATCAGATGCTATAAAATTGAATGAAAAAAAACATTACTTTTGAAAATTTTATAATTCCCATCTTCTATGCAATGGCACAAAGCAAATTTGTGAATTTATATACTTGAAGTTATTCTGATTTTGTTGAGGTAAACTTGAGGAGATCAAATATACCTGCATTAAAATATTGCACCATTCAAATACAACTTCTCAAAAGTTAAATGCGCAACTTTTATGCCTTTGATAAACTTTGGAGATTAACAAGAATAAAACTCATTTTCACCATGACTTCATTAATGCCAGCAAGCTGTATTACTGCTACAGCTGTCCATTACACTGCCGAGACACTAGCAAATGAAAAGGGCAGCTACTGTAATCTTGGGCTCTGAGCTGCTTGCCTCCTTGACATTTTCACAATCAGCAGTAGGAAAAACAGAAAGATCTTTAGTCTTCTGCTATTAAAAATTATGAAAAACATTACTTGGTCTTTCAAATAACTTTCAGCATAGAAGGAATTGAATTCATGACTAATCTTAAAATTAGTAATGTCCTTTTTCTATTTATAATGGGGGGGGGGGGAAACTACTTTGAAAACCAGCAAATCAGCATCACCACAAACAGATCAACACAAAATATCTTTTCTTAACATATGATCATGACAATGTCATGTGAATCTGATGCTGCAGCAGATATTCTGGAGAGTGAAAATGATTTTGTTTCTTTCTCATTAGAGCTGACAGGATATGGTCTGGTACACTGAATTCAACTTTACACCAGCTGTAACACAAGATTACCAAAGTTGTTTATAGTTTCCAAATATTCATATGGAGTGAGCAAAAAAAAAACACCATTTATACAAATAACCCACAATTAGCAAGAATATTTTGTTCTACCTTTTGTTCAATTTTAACCAATATTCTCCAATTGGCTCATATCACAGATCAGCAGCCAATCAAAACCAAAGAATTTTTTTAATAAGACAATTGCAATATTATATTGTAGCTGAGAGTTAATCTATGTTTCCAAGAATTCAGTTAGATTTCGATTTAGAACTTAGCAATGTTAAGAAAAAACAAAGTTAAAATATTAACGCTGTGGGAAGGCCTTCTTTACTAAATTGATAAATGCATTTGTCAAAATGTAGAGGCAATAGCCACTTCATATAAATCAGTCTCAGAGCAGGGGAGCATGCAAGGGACTTGGGGTAAATATATTCCCACAAAAAGAAAGGATGCCATGTCTAGAGCTCGCCAGATGACCAGATGTACAGAAGACTGAATAAGTCAATAAAAGGAAACATATGGCAGCACAAGAACTAAATACAGCAGAGAGCTGATAGAGTAGAGAAATGTAACTGTGAATGTAAAGTGAAATTTGAAAAGCAAAGAGTGGCTACAAAAAAAACAAAAGAAAATCCAAAGAGGTTCTAAAAGTGAGAGTAGGTGGAAAGCGTGAGACTTATTTAGGAGTGAAAAGATAAACTGTGTGTCGAGGCCCCTTTATGAATACCTTTCAGCTACCCTCACTAAACAGAAAGCCAATACTAATGTTCCAGTTAAGGAAGAATAGTGAAATATTAGATGAGATAAATGGAGGCGGCATAGTTGTTAGCACAATGCTTTACAGTGCCAGCTGTAAGATCAGAGTTCATTTCCCACCGCTGTCTGTAAGGAGTTTTTACATTTTCCCCTAGACAACGGGGTTTCCTCCGGGACCTCTGGTTTCCTCCCACATTCCAAAGACATATGATTAGAGTTAGTAAGTAGTGGGCATGCAATACTGGCGCCAAAAGCGTGGTAACACTTGTGGGCTGCCCAGCACAATCCTCATTCATTTAATTTGATTTGACACAAATGACGCATTTTACTGCATGTTTTGGTGTACATCTGACAAATAAAGCTAATCTTTATTTTTAACCTTTGCAGGGGGAGAAAAGTTTGGCATTTTGGAAGTAGAAACATAATCCACGATTTTAAAAGGAACAAGGCAAAAAACACTGGATGCTCTGACAATTTTCTTCAATTCTCAAAGGAAGAAATACAGATGCTGACATTCACAAACAAAATTTTAAATCTTGCAAGTACATAGTAAGCAAACCAAAGCATGGGGAAGAAATACAGTTAATATTCCTGGTCAAGGGCCATTCATTAGAACTAAAAACATGAGAAGTCTTAGAATTAAAATTGTGCAACGCAGAAACAGGCCTTAGACCCAGCACATCCACACCAAACATTTTCCACCCATGGGAACTAATTGCATTTACTCACATTAGGTCCATACCCTTCCATGACTTGGCAACTGTTGCCTGGCAAGGACAGAAGGATTGTTTGTGATAAGACTGCAAACCAAGATATTTAAGGTAATAATTACTTTAAAGATCATCAATTAGAGAAAGAAGAAAAAAACAGAAACTAAAGTATACACCATATTTATGGGAAAAGAACAGTAAGTTAACCTTAGTTAGTCCAATCTAGGTTAATGTTCTCAACCGGAAATGTCAACTGTCCATTTCCCTCCATGGATGCTGCTCTTCCAGCACCTTTGTATGTTGCTCCAGTTAAATTCCTGGAAGTTCAGACTGAACACGTGGCTAAAGAATTGCTATAGAAGGTAGGGTTTCCGATTTCTGGATCAATGGGATTTCTTCTGGGGAAAGTATGAACTGTTCCAAAAAGATGGGTTACATCTGAACCCTAAAGTTGTGGGAGAGGGTTTAAACCAGGGGTTCCCGACCATTTTTATGCTATGGACCAATATCATTAAGCAAGGGGTTGGTGGACCCAGATTGGGAACCCTGGTTTAAACTAATTTTTCAGGGGGATGGGAACCGGAGTGATAGGGCTAAGGGTGGGGCAGTTGGTATACAAGTAAATGCAGTTTGTTGTGAGACTTTGAGGTAGATCAGGCAGATGATAAGGCAAAATTGCCATCAGTGGGATGAGTTGAAGCAAAATCGAAAATCTGAAAAAATATCATATGCGGGTAAAGTCATCCAAATGGGAGAAAAACAGTATAGGTATAAGGAGTAGTCAGGATTATTTGGTATGGGAAAGAACATCAAGAAGTATGACAGACACACAGGGTAAACTAGAATCCATTCCTCTGCCTTCAATGTCTGTGTCTGCTGCTCGTTGGTATGTCTTTTTAGCTGGAAATGTTTAATCAAGGTACATTTGTTGTTATTGGTTTACAAACTGGGATAAGACAGTTAGACAGTCACACATTCAGTTAAGAACAGTTCCATCACATATAAACTGGATTCTACAGCAAGTTTATATCAAATCCAGACTGGATTATTCCAAAACTTCAGTAAATTCAAATCTTCGTTATTATTTGACACATACTTCTTTGTTCTCTTTTATCTGCACCAACTACCAGTCACCACCGTTGAATGAAAGTATGAAGGAAACTTGAACTTATTGCTGTCAAACTGACTTTTTCAGGATCACCTAAAGTGCCTTACTGCCAACTGAAACACTTAAAATGCAGTGACTGCTGTGATGTAGGAAACTAAGCTGCTAATTCTAATATGTATTCAAGAGGGCTGGCAACCTTAGTGTCTTGATATTTTTATATACAGAAAGGTCTACAAATTCAAAGAATCGCAACATTCTCAGAGCACTGAAGGGAGCCATTCAGCCCTTAGACTCAGCTAACTTCTTGTAAAACAACCAATACAACACATTCCTTTTCTCCTTTTTCGTTGCCTGACAAAATTACTCTTTCATGTATCAACCAAATTCCCTTCTGAAAACCCAAGATGATTCCATGTTTTTCATACCTCCAAGTTCTGTGTTAACAGCAAATTTTGAAATTTTCCCCTATACTCTTGTCCAAGTCACTTATATGTATCAGAAAATGGGTCCAGCAATGCCCTTGAGGAACACCACTATCTGCCATTCTCCAGTCTGAGAAACAACTCTTTACACTTGCCTTTAAACCAATTTCTCACTCATTGTACAATTGACCCTTTAATTTCATGGGCTTCAATCTATCCAACCATTATCCTACTACTATTAACAAATTAGCCATCTGTCCTTGTCATTTTAACGGCCATCAGCAAGTGTAGGGCTACCAAACAGTAGAAGAGCACATGTGAACAAGCAGATGATTTGTTGGTGACCTCAAAGTAACACTGGTCGGCATAATTTCAGCTGCCTGCTGACAGAAGCAGCCGTTTCCTGACCTCTATTACCCAACTACGTTGGGCAGTGCGTTAGGCTACCAACCATAGACAGAGGCCCTAAAACACAGTAGTTGGGTCTGCATCTTGCCATCATACATTTGAAGCTTTTCTTCAGAGCAAACAATGAAAATGCCAACTCAAATTGGTGGGCCCTGATCTTAAATATCCTGGTGATGCTGTCGACCTTGGGATGCAACTGTAACTTAAGCCTGCGCTGACATAGGAGTGGCAGGGGCAGGTGGGGGGGGGGTCATCATATGCTAAATACAGAAGTGTCACATTGCTTTCAACAACTGTAACGCACTTCGAGCAAAGTCTAAGGGAAAAATGGGTTAGCAAGAGATGAGGTGATTACATGATCATTGTAATCAATTATGAGGCACTTCGGATTAAATTCTTGTAATACGTAATTAATTTCTTAATTTAAGTCTATAATCCCTCAGCTGCCCTGCTCATTACCAAGTGCCCCCCCCCCTTCATCTTTATTGCCCTTTAGAAACTTACACCACCCCCAGAAGTGTGATATCACCCACTTTGGAATCCATCAGTGCAGATGTTCCTGGGCACTGGCAGAAGTGTGCATTCAAACAGTAAGGTAGAAGGGCTGAAATGTGTGTCCCTCAATGCAAGAAGCATCAGGAACAAAGATGATGAACTGAGAGCTTGGATACATACAAGGAATTATGATGTAGTGGCCATTAGAGAGACTTGGCTGGCACCAGGGCAGGAATGGATTCTCAATATTCCTGGATTTCACTGCATTAAAAGGGATAGAGAGGGCGGAAAAAGGGGAGGAGGGGTGGCATTACTGGTCAGGGATACTATTACAGCTACAGAAAGGGTGGGTAATGTAGCAGGATCCTCTTTTGAGTCAATATGGGTGGAAGTCAGGAACAGGAAGGGAGCAGTTACTCTACTGGGGGTATTCTATAGGCCCCCTGGTAGCAGCAGAGATACAGAGGAGCAGATTGGGAGGCAGATTTTGGAAAGGTGCGAAAATAACAGGGTTGTTATCATGGGTGACTTTAACTTCCCTAATGTTGATTGGCACCTGATTAGTTCCAAGGGTTTAGATGGGGCAGAATTTGTTAAGTGTGTCCAGGATGGATTCCTGTCACAGTATGTGGACAGGCAGACCGGGGGGAATGCCATACTAGATCTCATACTAGGTAATGAACCGGGACAGGTCACAGATCTCTCAGTGGGTGAGCATCTGGGGGACAGTGACCATCGCTCCTTGGCCTTTATAATTATCATGGAAAAGGATAGAATCAAAGAGGACAGGAAAATTTTTAATTGGGGAAAGGTAAATTATGAGGCTATAAGGCTAGAACTTGCGGGTGTGAATTGGGATGATGTTTTTGCAGGGAAATATACTATGGACATGTGGTCGATGGTTAGAGATCTCTTGCGGGACGTAAGGGATAAATTTGTTCCGGTGAGGAAGATAAGGAATGGTAGGGTGAAGGAACCATGAGTGACAAGTGAGGTGGAAAATCTAGTCAGGTGGAAGAAGGCAGCATACATGAGGTTTAGGAAGCAGGAATCAGATGGGTCTATTGAGGAATATAGGGAAGCAAAAAAGGAGCTTAAGAAGGGGCTGAGAAGAGCAAGAAGGGGGCATGAGAAGGCCTTGGCGAGTAGGGTAAAGGAAAACCCCAAGGCATTCTTCAATTATGTGAAGAAAAAAAGGATGACAGGAGTGAAGGTCGGACCGATTAGAGATAAAGATGGGAAGATGTGCCTGGAGGCTGTGGAAGTGAGCGAGGTCCTCAATGAATACTTCTCTTCGGTATTCACCAATGAGAGGGAACTTGATGATGGTGAGGACAATATGAGTGAGGTTGATGTTCTGGAGCATGTTGATATTAAGGGAGAGGAGGTGTTGGAGTTGTTAAAATACATTAGGACAGATAAGTCCCCGGGGCCTGACGGAATATTCCCCAGGCTGCTCCACGAGGTGAGAGAAGAGATTGCTGAGCCTCTGGTTAAGATCTTTATGTCCTCATTGTCCACAGGAATGGTACCAGAGGATTGGAGGGAGGCGAATGTTGTTCCCTTGTTCAAAAAAGGTAGTAGGGATAGTCCAGGTAATTATAGACCAGTGAGCCTTACATCTGTGGTGGGAAAGCTGTTGGAAAAGATTCTTAGAGATAGGATCTATAGGCATTTAGAGAATCATGGTCTGATCAGGGACAGTCAGCATGGCTTTGTGAAGGGCAGATCGTGTCTAACAAGCCTGATAGAGTTCTTAGAGGAGGTGACCAGGCATATAGATGAGGGTAGTGCAGTGGATGTGATCTATATGGATTTTAGTAAGGCATTTGACAAGGTTCCACACGGTAGGCTTAATCAGAAAGTTAGAAGGCATGGGATCCAGGGAAGTTTGGCCAGGTGGATTCAGAATTGGCTTGCCTGCAGAAGGCAGAGGGTGGTGGTGGAGGGAGTACATTCAGATTGGAGGATTGTGACTAGTGGTGTCCCACAAGGATCTGTTCTGGGACCTCTACTTTTCGTGATTTTTATTAACGACCTGGATGTAGGGGTAGAAGGGTGGGTTGGCAAGTTTGCAGATGACACAAAGGTTGGTGGTGTTGTAGATAGTGTAGAGGATTGTCAAAGATTGCAGAGAGACATTGATAGGCTGCAGAAGTGGACTGAGAAGTGGCAGATGGAGTTCAACCCGGAGAAGTGTGAGGTGGTACACTTTGGAAGGACAAACTCCAAGGCAGAGTACAAAGTGAATGGCAGGATACTTGGTAGTGTGGAGGAGCAGAGGGATCTGGGGATACATGTCCACAGATCCCTGAAAGTTGCCTCACAGGTGGATAGGGTAGTTAAGAAAGATTATAGGGTGTTAGCTTTCATAAGTCGAGGGATAGAGTTTAAGAGTCGCGGTGTAATGATGCAGCTCTATAAAACTCTGGTTAGGCCACACTTGGAGTACTGTGTCCAGTTCTGGTCACTTCACTATAGGAAGGATGTGGAAGCATTGGAAAGGGTACAGAGGAGATTTACCAGGATGCTGCCTGGTTTAGAAAGTATGCATTATGGGAGCTAGGGCTTTACTCTCTGGAGAGAAGGAGATGAGAGGAGACATGATAGAGGTGTACAAGATAATAAGAGGAATAGATAGAGTGGATAGCCAGCACTCTTCCCCAGGGCACCACTGCTCAATACAAGAGGACATGGCTTTAAGGTAAGGGGTGGGAAGTTCAAGGGGGGTATTAGAGGAAGGTTTTTTTTACTCAGAGAGTGGTTGGTGCATGGAATGCACTGCCTGAGTCAGTGGTGGAGGTAGATACACTAGTGAAGTTTAAGAGACTACTAGACAGGTATATGGAGGAATCTAAGGTGGGGGCTTATATGGGAGGCAGGGTTTGAGGGTCGGCACAACATTGTGGGCCGAAGGGCCTGTACTGTGCTGTACTATTCTATTCAAAACAAAGACAATGCACCTGTCACAAATCCTGCAACACTACTTGAGCCAAAACCCATAACAATAGAAATGTGTACTAAAATCTCAGTTTCCAAGGTTACTGGACTATAGACAATAGGTGCAGGAGTAGGCCATTCGGCCCTTCAAGCCAGCACTGCCATTCACTGTGATCATGGCTGATCATCCACAACCAATATCCGGTTCAAGATGGACTAAGAATGTCCATCCAAAGTAAACCTGCAGGTTGTGGAGAAATGGAATTTCTAGGCTTATTTTGTGAATGTAGAGAGGATAAAATAAAAGGCAGAAAACAATTAAGATAAATCAAGCAGAATATTACTGGAAGTCACCTCACTAAAGATTGAGAATGTCAGTGCAATAATGGTCAAATATGCTTTGTTCCATAATGATATATCTTACAAGCCATTCTTTTCTCAGCATAGCAGTAACAATAAAAAAAGTTCTTACTTCATGGATGTCCTGTTATTTCAGCCTTCATGACAATTTACAGGTTAAGTATCTTGTCACCAATATTTCAAGGAAGCCCTCGATTTCTTTCAGTGAAACACCAGCTGTCTCATGCTCAAAGTTGCACAGTCTTATACTTTGCACCATTTTATTACAGCAGAAATCCTGCCGCCAGATCAGAATCAGAATCAGGTTTAGTATCACCAGCATATGTCATGAAATTTGTTAACTTTGTGGCAGCAGTACAATGTAATAAATGATAAATATAGAAAACTCTGAATGACTGTAAGTATTTATTTGTATATTAAATGGTTAGATTAAGACAAATAATGCAAAAACAGAAATTTAAAAGCTGTGAGGTGGTGTTCATGGGTTAAATGTCCATTTCGATATCAGAATACAGGGCAGGTTTGAGCCAATCCAATGACACCTTAAGAAATGATGCTAAAGTTTGGCTTGGAATATTGGGCTGACCACATAGTCAATTTTGATGCAGGTGACCAAGAATTTATTAGGTGGAATCGTCAATGTAATAAAAGACACTGAAGTTTCCTAGGAAAGCTGACAAAACAACCATATTATAAACTGACATAGATATAAAGAGATAGAGAACAAAAGTACAAAAATGTTGGAATCCTTCAGCAAGTCAAGAAGCATCTGTGGAAAGAGAAGCTTTTAACATTTCCGATCATGGACCCTTCAGAATCCTTAAAGACCAAACTACTTATAATGATGTGTCCCAATCTGAAATCCAGGATCTGAGACATTGACAGTTTCTCTTTCCCCAAAAGCTGCCTGACCTGCTGAGTGCTGCCAGCATTTTCAATATTTTTTTCATTTCAGATTTTCAAAATCTGCAGTTTTTCTTTATTTTCATACAGATAGACAGATTTTAAGTTGAGTCATGGGAGAGAGAAATATTTAGAAAGGGCATTCAAGTTTAAGGGCAATGCAACAGAAAATGCAGTCACCACAGAAATTAAGACTTGGGATGCACGAGGGATCAGAATAAGAGAAATGGAGAGAACCTAAAAGACTGGAAAAGTTTGAAACGTAACAGGCCCTACAGGATGCGGCTTTTAAAAAATGATATGTTCCCTCCCCACCATTGATAGCACCTACAGGAGGCACTGCCTCAAAAAAGCAAAATCCATCATCAAAGATCCCCACCTTTCAGGCCACCACATTTTCCATCAGAAGCATGAAATCCCACACCAGCATGTTCAAAGAACAGCTACTTCCCTTCAACTATTTGGTTCTTGAACTAACCAGCACACCCACAGTTTAGTAACACTATGACCACTTAGATCACTTTGCACTAAAGTTATCTTTTCTTTGTCATAATCGTTTCCTTTCTTGTAATGATTGTATATAATTTGCATTATTATGATTATCTTGTAAATGCTGTTTACATGATGCCATGTGCCTGTGATGCTGCTGCCAGTTAGATTTTACTGCACTTGTGCATATGACAAGTAAACTCAATTTTGTCAATTGAAGCCAGCAAACACAGGAGATTTGGGTGAAGAGGAAGGTTTCAAGTTACCTGAAAGAAAAAGAACTAAAATTTATAGCGGATGAAAGTTCTGAAACCGGAGAAAAGAGCAAAGAAACTGCCATATGTACAGGTAGTAAAAGTATAATTGAGGATTTACGGAGACAGGATGAATCTAGGAGCTGCTACAGAAGTTGAAGTAGAGTTTTCATGATGAAGATTGAAACTGTTCTTGGAAGTTCATCTTGGGGTCAAATACAACTTCAAAATTACATGTAGTTTGAAGGGTGAAGTCTACAGCATAGGAACAAAGTTCCATGAAAGTAATTAAAAACAATGACTTTAGTCTTCTCCATATTTAGTTGGTGGGAATCTTGATTCACCCTGTACTGGGTTTTGGTTATACTGTTGAAAATCACATAGAAGTAGAGGGGTTAGGGTACTAAGTATTGTTGGAACTAACAAATATTGTCCTGTCATAATTAAGCTACCATAGCAATAGTTCAACCATAGAAACATTTTTACATAACCTGTGAACCAACCAGGAAATCATTCCGCTTTTTCACAATTTTCTCTGTAAATGGCCTTGAACAAATACAACTTTGATAACAAACCTACAGTTGCATGTAGGGTGAGTCAAAGATCTTGAGAGCTCATAAAAAAGAGATGGCTAACAATATTCAAGACAAAAAAGGCAATTGGCTAAATGAATATTATTGATTGTATTGTTGTAATTGCATATATTGAACTATATAAGTGTTCTCCACTCAATCACACAAATATAAAGAGATACAACTTGCAATTGTTCAACTCTGCAATATTTCAGATTTTGCTCCATCAGATTTCAAACCTGCCCTCAAACTAACTTCCTCTACGTTCACCACCATGGGAGAAGATTGTGAAGTAAGGACCTATTCAGCAATGCACAATCCCTTGGACACGGCACGTGGTAAAATATTTGAGCCTCCTTCCAGAGTGCTTAAAATAGCCATATAGTAATAGTGTGAATGACTGTACCGTACTGCACACTTGGATTTGTGGATGTATTTTGCCGGGTTAGTGGGAATGAAACTGAATGAATAACATTCATTAGCACTCAATTTCTCTCTAATCATACAGTAAAATATAACAGACTATGAGCAGACAACAAATAAATCTGTCTACGAATCATTTATCATGAATATGAACCTTAAAGAAATCATTTGCTTAAATTTGGGCTAAAGCAATTTGTAAAAGCAGTAGTCAATTTGTTTGTCACTACACTTGTCAAATGCATTTGCTGTGCTTGGCAAAATCCCACCAAACTTGCTTTCAATTAAGTTACAAGATAATTATGCAAGTAACTCATTAGACACATCATACACCCTGAAGAGTCCTACTATCCCCAAACCTGATTCTTAAAAGTTTTAAATGCTCCATTTCAATTTTCTCATTAGCAACAACCCAAATAAGACAGTTCCATGTCTGAGTTCAAGTCACAAACTCTGACTTGGAAGAACTGACTTCAAATTTAGTTATATAATAAAATAAATACAGAATCATTGGTTACTGTGCCTTTTTTTGAAATCTAACATCAACATAAATGAGTTAACATATTTAAACCACTGGAAGTATCTGTAATAAAATATGTTACTGATCCACTCTGTGCAAGAGTCTCCATTTTAATCACCAACAACGATTTAAATGCCAACAATCAATAGAAAAGGTTCGGATGACAAAATGAGTATTTTTGACCTCCGTTGAAGATTCAGCCACAGGCTGATAAAGATAGTTACTTGAGATTAGTAACAAAAATAACAAGATTTTAATGAAGTAAGTTGGGGAGGGGGAGGGTTGATGCTTTCTGCTGCTTGTGTTTGGGGAAGGAAGGGGGTTGGGTTCTAACTTTTTTACTGTCACTCATTCTTTGGGGCACCCTTCTGTTTTCGTGGATGTCTGCAACGAACAAGATTTGGGTTGTATATTGTATACATTCTCGGATATTAAATAGAACTATTGAACTTCAATTCAATGGTTTGCAATGAACAGTGAAAGCACTGGATACTACACACTGTGCAAATCACAAAATCATTCTATTTAAGTACATAAATTTCAAAGTCATACCCATGATAGCAAAACTGATTTCCTTTAAATGCCACCTTACTTACCTCAAAATGTTCTGTTGGCCTAAACCCTTTGCTAAAAGAACAACAGCTAACACATTGTATATTCACATTATATCATCCATTCACAAATATCTTTTATCTCAGGGAGAGATGATCCATTACTCTCCAGGAGAAGCAAAGCCTTTTGAGAGAATATGCACAGATAGGCGGTAAAATCTTCCAAAAAAATTCTCTTGCATTCAATGGTAATGTTGAGCAGAAATTATCATTGGTTAATGATTTTGCAACTGCTATTATCACTGAATATTCAGTATTCATTCACAAATGACAGAAGCAAATAATAAGTAGAGCAAAGCCAATGCCAATGGGCCCAATCACTACTATCCAAATACTGATGTGTACATCAGGTCTGCAAGTATTTCAAAATGTTATCATGCAACGTCAGGTCTCCTCACAAACCTCTTGCTAACACCAAGTCAGCATGAGACAATTAAGCAGCAGCACTGCATGCAGCAGCACGTGTCAATAAAATTTTTGTGCATGGCAACTTAGCCACATGTGCTATAGATTTGCTACACCTGCACACTGTCCTGAACAATGAAATAGAATTTTCTGGCAGTTGTTTTCAATGTCTACCATATGAAGTGTTAGAATATTATGAAACAAATTTCTAGTGTATACTGTTCTTCTCAGCAAATGAATACAGTTCATTGCACCTTCAGTTCTCATCAAACATTACTCATTTAGAATAGTAACATTCAGAGAATTATTGAAAGAAGAGCTGTAACAACAAAATCACATGTAACAACGAAGTACTGAAAGATGTTATTAATATATAATATTTTTAAAGTACATTAATTCATAAAAACTTAAATATCATTTGATTAATATATTTTTAAAGCAGCATCTTTCTGTATACGGTATATGTCCTTGATAGCCTACCTGCCATCAGGAACATATATCCAGAAAGGTGCTGGAAAAGTAACATCATGAAGGATACCACACACCCTGCTCATGAACTGCTTACACGACTGCCATCAGGGAGGAGGCTACATAGCATCCACACTAGGACCACCAGTCTCAAAAACAGTTACTTTCGCCAAGCAGTAAAGCTGATAAACACCTCCACCCACTAACTCCACCACTACTTTATTATCTCCCGTCAGTCACATTATGTATAGCTTAGCATCACGACCAATCTATGAAGAAGCTATCCTATACATCTTCTCCTATCATTTTGGATCTCCCCCTCCCCCCCCCCCACTTTCAAATCTCTTACTAGCTCTTCTTTCACTTAGTCCTGACGAAGGGTCTCGACCCGAAACGTCAACTGTACCTCTTCCTAGAGATGCTGCTTGGCCTGCTGCATTCACCAGCAACTTTTATGTGTGTTATTTATAATTATTGTGTTTTTTCAATTATTATTGTCTTCTTTACCTTTTTGGGGGGGGCGGTTGTGCTGCCTTGGTTCCCTAGTAACAATTATTTTGTTCTCCTTACACCTGTTTACAAGAAGTGACATTAAACAATCTTGAATCATGAACAAGAAACCATGCAACTTATTGTACTGCAGATACAATAGAAGATTCATTAGACAGGGCAAATGAAATAGGGCAGGGGCAAATGGATCAGACTTTGTTAGACAATGTTAGAGTGAAGATTTGAGGCTTTAGTTCTTCGTAGCTTCAGGGAAGAGTGGTTTGAGTGAGAGAAGGTAAAAAGCTGTAGGTAGATTTTTTTCAATATATTTGTCATATCCTTTATAATTGCAGAGTTAGAGCAGTAGGATAAGTGAATGCTCCTCTTGCAGGATGTGGGAAGTCAAGGAAATGCCCAAATAGTGCGCATGCGCCGGTCGTGCATGCAGCCTGTTACAGCCGTTCCAGACTAGTATTCTTACTTTTTCTTCTTACTTTTTAATTTACGTTATGTTTTGTTTTTTTTTGCACGGTAACACGTCGAAGCTGCACCCTAACATGCTAGTAGAAAGAGTTTTATTTGGGTTTTTAGCGCTGGAAATAGTTACATTCCGACACGTCTCATTAGCGGGACAGAAGCATGGTAGCATTGTGTATTCCAGGGACCAGCTGATTGAGCTTATGCCAGCCGGTTTAGCAAGCAGAGCGGTGGACACCCCTGCTGAAATCTGGAGGAAAACACATAGAGGATGCAGAGGGGGATCACAAGGTTGAGGAAAGAGGACCAGGTCAAGACAACAGAGACTTATGGAGAAGAGGAGTTCGGTGGGTAATAAAATGGACGAGTTCACGGCACTAGCCAGGCGTCAGAGAACATTTCGGGAGTGCAGTGTTATGTGTTTCATTGGAACGGGGCTGCATGAGGACATACCCGATCAAAACTTCTCCATGGATGGCTTCCAGACCGTTTGGGCTGACTGGAAGTGCACTGAGAGCGGTAAGCGTAAAGGAGTTGGGTGCTTACTGTTCAGGTTAACAACAGATGGTGCAATCCAGGTCATATTACGATCGAGGAACGGGTTTGTAGACTGGATATTGAACTTTTTGCTGTAGGACTTTGGCCATATTCCACCGAGATACAACACTGGGCGGCACGGGAGGTCGTTCCTGCCTGTGGCCATCGAACTTGCAGCTCCTCCCGTAGAGGGTCAGACACCCTGAGCCAATAGGCTGGTCCTGGACTTATTTTCCATCTGGCATAGTTCGCGTTTTGTTGTTTGATTGATTGTGGTTTTTGTATTGCTATATTTCTGCTCTATTCTTGGTTGGGGAAACCCAATTTCCCTCAGGATCAATAAAGTATATCTATCTATCTATCTAGTATCCCTGATGACTTCTAACACTCCATCTAAGGAGATGGAGCTGGAGCTGGAACTGGATGAACTTTGGATCATTTGGGAAGCTGAAAGGGTAATAGATAAGACATATAGAGAGGTAGTTACACCCAAGGTGCAGGACACAAGAGACTGGGTGACAGGCAGGAAAGGGAAAGGGGTTAAACAGTCAGACCAGAGTACCCCTGTAGCCATCCCCCTCAAAAACATGTATACCACGGAATTCTGCAGATGCTGGAATTCTGCAGATGCTGGAAATTCAAGCAACACACATCAAAGTTGCTGGTGAACACAGCAGGCCAGGCAGCATCTCTAGGAAGAGGTACAGTCGACGTTTCAGGCCAAGACCCTTCATCAGGACTAACTGAAGGATACACCTTGGATACAGTTTGGGGGGGCGGGGTGACCTAGCAGAGGAAAGTCACAGTCCTCAGGTCTCTGGCACTGAATCTGGCTCTGTGACTTAGAAGGGTACCAATGACATTTGTAGGAAGAGGGACAAGGTTCTGCGAAGTCAGTTCAGGGAGTTAGGTGCTAAGTTAAAGGACAGGAACTCCAGGGTTGCGATCTCAGGATTGTTACCAATGCCACATACTAGTGAAGCCAGAAGTAAAGAGATCATATAGTTTAATATGCGACTAAGGAGTTGATGTAGGAGGGAGGGCTTCAGATTTTAGGATCATTGGTCTCTTTTCCAGGGAAGGTGAGACCTATGCAGAAGAGATGGATAGCACCTAAACTGGAGGGGGACAAATATCCGAGTGGGAAAGTTTGCTTGTGCTGCACAGGGGTTTAGGGGTGAGGTTTAGAGGATGGGAAATAGAGTGCAGAACAGACAATGGAGCAGTTGTTGAGATAAATGTTGTTAAGACCTCAGACTAAGTCAGCAATCAAAAGGTTGAACATGGTGGAACTGATGTTGTGAGTGGTATATACTTCAATGCAAGAAGTATTGTAGGAAGTGTTGACGCATGGCTAAGTGGTTAAGGTGTCGGTCTAGTAATCTGAAGGTCGCTAGTTCGAACCTCAGCTGAGGAAGCGTGTTGTGTCCTTGAGCAAGGCACTTAACCATACATTGCTCTGCGATGACACCGGTGCCAAGCTGTATCGGCCCTACTGTTCTTCCCTTGGACAACATCGATGGCATGGAGAGGGGGGACTTGCAGCATGGGCAACTGCCGGTCTTCCATACAACCTTGCCCAGGCCTGCGCCCTGGAAACCTTCCAAGGCACAAATCCATGGTCTCACGAGACTAATGGATGCCATATATTGTAGGAAAGACAGATGAGCTCATGGCATGGATTACACATGGAATTATGATTTGTATCCATTAGTGGGCCTTGGTTGCAGAACGTGCAGGACTGGCAGCTCAGTATTCCGGGATCACATTGTTTTAGGCATGATAGAGCGGGAGGGATTAAAGCAGTGGTCCCCAACCTCTGGGCCACGGACTGATACCGATCCACGAAGCATGCAGGTGCAGTGGTAGGTAGAGTGCACCCAGCACGTCTTTAAGAAAAAAGCCGAAATAAACAAGCTAATTAATTAGGTGCTGCCCGGCACGTAAATGTCGGCCCAAATCAGAGGCGACTGCCAATTTCATTTGCTCTATGCGATGTTCACTCCTCTTTCCAGGGCGCTGGAGCCTTTAGCTGTTCCATTGCTTGGTCAATTTAAATGCCAGCCCAGACAGGCTGAAAAGACAGGGCTGTCAGGATCGAGGTGGCATGTTGAATCTACACAATCTTCTAATAAATTATAGGCGCTGCCGTTTTGTAATGACAGTTACGTGCTGGTCCCAGGACAGATACTCTGACACTTTTCAGAGAGAGAAACGTCGATCCTTAATGCCGAAGAATTTAAAGTTATTGACCCTCTCCACCTCAGTTCCTCTAACTGGCTTCTGGGCGGCACCTAATTAATTAGCTTGTTTATTATGGCTATTTTCTTAAAGATGTGCTGGGTGCACTCCGGCTATCGCTGCACCCCTGCATGCTTCGCGGCCTGGTATCGGTCTGCAGCCTGGAGGTTGGGGACCACTGGATTAAAGGAAAGGTGGCATTACTTGTCTAGAAAAATGTCACGGTATTGCTCAGTGAGGACAGACTAGAGAACTTGTCTAGTGAGGCATTATGGATAGAACAAAGGAATAAGAAAGGTATGACTATGTTAATGGAACTATACTATAGACCACCCAAAATCCCACGGGATTTAGAGGAACAAATTTGTAGAGAGATCACAGACTGTTACAAGAAACATGAGGTTGTGAAAGTAGGTGATTTTAACTTTTCACTTATTGACTGGGATTCCCATACTGTAAAAGGACTAGAGGAATTAAAGTTTGTCGAATATGTTTAGCCAAGTTTCCTTAATTAGTGCATAGAAGTCCTAACAAGACAGTATGCAATACTTGATCTCCTGTTAGGGAATGAAACAAGGCAGGTGACAGGAGTTTCTGTAGGGAAACTCTTTGCATCTAGTGATCATAATCCCGTTAATTTCAAGGTAATTATGGAAAAGGATAGGTCTAGTCCTCAAACTGAGATTCTAATTTGGAGAAAGGCCAGTTTTGGTGGTATCAGAAAGGATCTGGGAAGTGTGGATTGGGAGAAACTGCTTTTTGGCAAAGGTGATCTTGGTAAAAGGAGGGCCTTCAGAAGTGAAATTCTGAGAGTACAAAGCTTCTATGTGCCTGTCAGAATAAAAGACAAGGATAACAAGTTTAAATCTTTTACATCTCTTCTTTCAGTTCATCCTGACGAAGGGTCTAGGCCCGAAACATCGACCGTACCTCTTCCTATAGATGCTGCCTGGCCTGCTGCGTTCACCAGCAATTTTTATGTGTGTTGCTTGAAATTCCAGCATCTGCAGATTTCCTCGTGTTTGAAGTTTAGGGAGTCTTGGTTCTTGAGAGATATTGAGGCCGCAGTTAACGAAAAAAAAGGAGGTACATAGCAGGTATAGGCAGGAACAAATGAAGTACTGAAGAGTGTAAGAAATACAACAAAGAAATCAGAGGGCTAAAGGAAAGGACACGGTTGTTTTGCCAGATGTAGTGAAGCAAACTCCTAAGGGCTTTTACAGATCTGTTAAGAACAAAAGGATTGCAAGGTGCAAAATGAATCCTCAAGTAGATCAGAGTGGTACTCTATGCGTGGAGCCAAAAGAGATGGAGGAGATCTTAAATGGATGTTTGCATCTGTATTTATTTGGGAGATGGACACAGAGTCTACAGAAGTGAGGCAAAGCACCAGCAACATCATGGATCCCATACAGATTATAGAGGAGGAGATGTTCGAAGTCTTCAGGCAAATTGTGTGGCACGTGGCCAAGTGGTTAGGGTGTTGGACTAGCAATCTGAAGGTCGTGGGTTCGAGCCTCGGCCAAGGCAGCGTGTGTGTCCTTGATCAAGGCACTTAACCACACAATGCTCCAGTCCACCCAATGAGAATAGGTACCAGCAAAAATGCTGGGGGTTAACCTCACGATAGACTGGCATCCTATCTGGGGGGGCGGGGGAGGAGAGGAGTCTTGTACTCTCAGTCGCTTCACGCCACGAGAATCGGCGTAAGCACTGGCCTGATGGGCCACAAGGCTCGTGACAGGCTTTAATCTTTGATTTCAGGCAAATTAGGGCGGACAAACCCCAACGGCATGACGAGGTGTTCCCTCAGATCCTGTGGGAGGCAAGCGCAGAAATTGTGGGGCCCCCGGTAAAGATATTAGGGACAGGTGAGGTATCAGGGGATTGGAAGATCATTAATGTTATTCCACTGTTTAAGAAAGGCTCCAAGAATAAATTCGGAAATTATAGGCTGGTGAGCCTGACATCAGTAGTAGGAAAGTTATTGGAAGGTATTCTAAGAGACTGGATATATGAGTATTTGGATAGAGAGGGACTGATTGGGGATATCCATCTTGGGTTTATAACCAATATTATGGAGTTTTTCAGGGATGTTACCAGGAAAGATGATGAAGACAATGAATGTTGTCTACACTGGCATTTCACAAGGTCCCACTTGGGAGGTTAGACAAGAAGGTACAGTCACTTGGCATTCAAAATGAGGTAGTAAATTGGATTAGACATTGGCCAGAAAGTGGTGGTAGATGGTTGCCTCTCTGTCTGAAGGCCCATGCTAGTGGACTGCCACACAGATTAGTGCTAGGTCGTTTGTTGTTTGTCATCTATATCAACGATCTGGATGATAATGTGGTTAACTGGATCAGCAAAAGTGCAGATGATACCAAGATAGGTCGTGTAAAGGACAGTGAAGAAGACTACCAAAGTTTGCAGTGGGATATGGACCAGATGGGAAAATGGCCAATGTAATTCAATGCAGACAAGTGTGAGGTATTGCACTTTGGGTGGACAAACCAAGTAGGTCTTACACGGTTGAGTGGTAGGGCACTGAGAAGTGCAGTAGAACAAAGGGATCTGGGAATACAGGTCCATAATTTGTTGAAAATAGCATCACAGGTAGATAGTTTCATAAAGAAAGCTTCTGGCACATTGGCATTCATAGATCAAAGTACTGAGTGCAGGAGTTGGTATGTAATATTGAAGTGGTATGAGACATTGTTGAAGCCTAATTTGAAGTATTGGGTGCAGTATTGGTCACTTACCTACAGGAAAGATATAAATAAGATATAGAGAGTACTGAGAAAATTTACAAGAATGTTGCCAGAACTAAAGGACGTGAGTTGTAAGAAAAGACTGAATAGGTTAGAACTTCATTCCCTAGAACATGGGAGATTGAGGGGAAATTGAATAGAGGTATACAAAATTATGAGGGATTTCAATACAGTAAATGCAAGCAGGCTTTATCCACTGACATTGAATGAGACTACAATGGGAGGTGAAACTTGGAATATTTTAGGGGAACACGGGGGGAAATTTCATCACCCAGAGGGTGCTGAGAGTGCAGAATGAGATGCCAGTGTAAGTGGTGGATGTAATTTCGATTTCAAGAGAAATTTGGACAGGTACATGGATGGAAGGAGTATGGAGGGCCATGGTCCAGGTGCAGGTTGATGGAACTAGGCAGTTTAAATTGTTCGGCACAGACTAGATGGGCCGAAGCCTGTCCGTGTGTAGTTTTCTATGACTCTATGACTTTAAAGCATTCAATAACATCTCCCAACTGAAGAACAACTTACATTTATAGGGGAAACTGAAATAGCTGTAACAAAGGAAACAGCAGAGACACAATTGAATTGCAGTCAGGAATGAAAGTGAGCGTGAACAAAATTGCAACGTCAAAACAGAAACTAGCCTGGTTGAACGCATTGTGTTACTTTTGTAGAAGGGTTCACATACACTAGACCAATGCAGATCTGATAATGATGAGTGTGACACAGAACGGTATAACCTTGAGATTTACAGTGTGAAAACTATCAACAGACAAGCAATATGGTTACACCAAAAGTGAATGGCAAATTAATTAAAATGGAATTGGACACTGGCTCAGCTGTTTCAGTCATTCCATAAAATGAGTTAGAACAACATTTCAAAGATACAGAAATGTAGCCTACAGATATCTAACTAACTGGACAAAAGTTAAAATAAGAAAGGTACTGGATGATGTGAAAGCAATGTTCAAGGATGACATTCAAAAACTCAAACATATTTAGGGTAAAATAGTGTTAAGTGAAAATGCCACAGCCAAGTTTTGCAAAGCATGTCTGTTTCCTATACCATCTGTGATAAAGTAACTAGCGAGCTAGATCTCATGGAGGCTGAAAGAATTCTTTCCAAGGTTGAGTGGAGCCCATGGACAATGCCAGTGGTCCCCCCAGAAGCCAAGAACAATGGGTCTGTCAGGATTTGTGGTCATTTTAAGGGCACCATCAACCCAGTACTGAAAGTAGATCAATGACCACTGCCCAGGATAGAGGATACCTTTGCTGAGGCCTACCTACAGATGAAAATGGAAAAAGAGTCTAAAGTGTTTTTCACCATAAACATGCATAATAATAGTCTTATTTTTGGAGTAACACATGCAGTTAAGCAGAAAGCTATGGACTAGGTGCTGCCCAGGCATTCATTGTTACCTGGATGACATCATTGTTAGCAGTAAGGATAACAAGGAACAACTCCAAAATCTCAAAACTGTGTTAAAAAGATTATAGGCTTAGAACATGACACAACAAGTATGAATTCTTTAAACCAAGCATCACTTACTGTGGCCAAGAAATGTGTTACAGAGCAACACTCACAACACGCTGGAGGAACTCAGCAGGTTGGGCAGCATCCGTGGAAACAATCAGTCAACATTTTGGGCCAGAACCCTTCCGCCAGTGTGTTGTGAGTGTTGCTTTGACTCCAGCATCTGCAGAGTATTTTGTGTAAATGTGTTACAGAGATGGTCTTTTTTATGATTTGTCAGTTTACTGTACCAGGTTCCTGTCAAAGCTGGGTACTGTGATCCAGCTGTTGAGCTCATTGCTACAGATCAGGAAGAAATGGCAATGGAAAGCAGTGTGAGGGGGCTTTCCAAAAGGTAAATGAAATGGTAACCTCAGTCACTGTACTGAAACGTTCTGATCCACGTTGTCCAGTGAAGCTTGTCATGCACTATTCAGGATGCCAGCACTTCCAGAAGAAAGGTGCTCAGAACTCGGAGAACCACTTCCTGTAGTCGCAGAGTCAACTTCTACAACCACCACAGAGGAGGCCCCAGAACCTGAGATTTGCCAAACGGAGTGACCAGACCCCACCCCCAGGTCAAGAAAAACATTATGCCACAAGAGCACGAAATCCTCCACAGCAATTAAATCTTCAGGCCTGAATCGGACAATTTTTAATTTATAATCATCTGCATATCTATATAGTAGTTGTATTATGTAGTATACTTTTTAGATTATGAGGACACAGTCCTCGTTCATTGTCATTCAGAAATGCATGCATTAAAAAATGATACAATGTTCCTTCAGAAAGATATCACAGAAACACAGGACAAACCAAGACTAAAACTGACAAAACCACATACTTATAACATATAGTTACAACAGTGCAAAGCAATACCATAATTTGATAAAGAGCAGACCATGGGCGCAGTAAAAAAAAGTCTCAAGACCTGATAGCCCCATCATCTCACGCAGATGGTAGAAGGGAGAAACTCTCCCTGCCATGAACTCCAAGCACCGCAAACTTGCCGATGCATTGGAAGCACCCAACTGCAGCCGACTCTGAGTCCGTCCGAAAACTTCAAGCCTCCAACCAGCCCTCTGACACCGAGCACCATCTCTGCTGAACGCTTCAACCCCGCCCCGGCCACCAAGCAACAAGCAAAGCCGAGGACTCAAGGCCTCCCCCTCTGGAGATTCAGGATCACACAGTAGCAGCAGCAGCGAAACAGGCATTTCAGAAGTTTCAAAGATGTTCCTCCGTGCTCTCATGTCTGTCTCTATCAAATCAGGATATGCACGGCACCCTACTTGACAGATAACAGACATCATTCACCGGAGTGGCTGCTGCAAGCTGCGTCGCGCCGCCACCTTCTCTTCCTTATTCTGTGTTTATAGTTGAGGAACATTCTTTAAGTTGAAGTTTACAGCTAAGCAGGAAGGATGTTGTATATTTAATATTTCAGTAATATTTGAATAATGTTGTATATTGTTTGATTAAGCACTTTGTGCTTGTTTAAATAATTCATTACATGCTATATGTAATAGTACATGAATGGCATATGTCATCATGCTTCCACGTAATACATGTGCAACTCACTAAAAGTAAAACTAAGGATGTACACAAGATACCCCCGCTCCATGTTTCCTTCAATTAGTTTTTTATGTTTTGGAGTTACAAAACATAACACCAGGTACTATCTGTGGAAAGAATAACAGTTAACTTTTCAAGTCTGAGACCCTTCATCAGAACTTCAAAGTTCAAAGTAAAATTTATTATCAGAGTACATACACGTCACCACATAGAGCCCTGAGATTCTTTTTCTTGCAAACATAAATTAATAAATTTATAGGATAGAACTGTAAACAGGATCAATGAACAACAAACTGTGCAAATGTAAATATAATTAAGTAACCAGTATGAAATAACATGAAATAACAAGATAAAGAGTCCTTAAAGTGAGACCACTGGTTGTGGGAACACCAGAAGTAGAACAAGTGCAGTTATCCCCTTTCATTCAAGAGTCTGATGGTTGACGGGTAGAAACTGCTCTTGAACTTGGTGGTGCGAGTTCTGAACACCTGTACCTTCTACCAGATGGCAGCAGCAAGGAATGAATACGGCCTGGGTGGTGAGGATCTTTGATGATGGATGCTGACTTTTCTACGACAATGTTTCACGTAGATGTGCTCAACAGTTGGGAGGATTTTACCTGTGATGTACTGGACCAAATCCACTTTTGTAAGATTTTCCACTCAGATGCATTGGTGTTCCCATACCAGGCCGTAACGCAGCCAGTCAGCACACTTTCCACAATACATCTATAGAAGTTTGTAAACGTTTTTGATGACGTGCCAACTCTCCGCAGACTTCTGAGGAAGTAGAGGCACTGTTGTGCCTTCTTTGCAATTATATTTATATGATAGGTCTAGGACAGGTCCTCTGAGATAGTCCTCTGATCCTCTGATGAGTACTGGCTCATGGACTCTAGTCTCCCTTCCCTGAAGTCTACAATCAGTTCCTTGGTCTTATTAACATTGAGTGAGAGGTTGTTGTTATTACATCACTCAGCCAGATTTTCAATCTCCCTCCTAAATGCTGATTCATCACCACCTTTGATACAGCACACAACAGTAGTGTCATCAGCATACTTGTACATGCTGTTGGAGCTGTTCTTAGCGACATAGTCATAGGTGTAAAGCAGGGGGCTAAGCACACAGCCCTATAGTGCTCCTGTGCTGGTGGAGATTGTGGAGGAGATGTTTATGCCGATCCAAACTGATTGGGGTCTATAAGTGAGGAAATCCTGGATTCAGTTGCACAAGAGGGTATTGAGACCCAGGACTTGGAGTTTACTGATTAGTTTTAAGGGTACAATGGTATTAAATGCTGAGCTGTATTCGATAAAGAGCATCCTAATATATGCATTTTTGCTGTCTAGAAATTTCAAGGTTCTGTGAAGAGGCAATGAGATCGCAGCTGCTGTAGACCTGTTGCTACAGATTGGAGCAGTTCCAAATTGCCATTCAAAGAGGATCTGATATGCTTCTACCACCAGCCTCTGAAAACACGTCATCACTGTGGATGTAAATGACACTGGGCGATAAGTCATTGAGGCAGGTTATCAGGCTCTTCTTGGGCACCAGTATGATTGAAGCCTGCTTGAAGCAGGTGGGTACCACACACTGCCAGAGCAAGAGGTTGAAGATATCCATGAACACATAAGCCAATTGATCAACACAGATCTTCAGTACTTGAGCCAGATGCTTTCCTTCAAATCACTCTCTTGAAGGCAGCCCACATGTCATCTTCAGATACTGAGACTAAAGGATTATCAGAAGACATGGAAGTGCGCGATGGTTCCTCCCTGTTCTGGTGGTCAAAGTGAGCAAAGAAGGCATTGAACTCATCTAGATGCGATGCTCTGCTGTCCTCTAGGTTGCAAGATTTAACTTTATAACACTGCCACAGCTCCCCAACAACCCTCATTGATACCAGTCTAATCTGGAATCTCCACTTCACTCATGAGATGGCTTTCTGGAGATCATACCTGCACCTCTTGAAGTATTCTTGATCTCCAGACTTGAATGTCTCGAATCTGACTCTCAGCAAATTCCGGATTTCATAATTCATCCAGGGCTTCTGATTGGGTAAACCCTGAACAATTTCATGGGGCACACTCATCCACAGCTGTTTTAATAAAGTCTGTTACGACCCTGGTATTGTTATTCAGATCATCAGATGAGTTCTTGAACATGGCCCAGACCATTGACTCAAGGCAATCCTGTATCCGTTCCTCTGCCTCCCGCAACTACCTCTTGGTTGTCTTGATCTCTGGAGCCTTGCTTTTAGGCTTTTGTCTGTATGCAGGTAGTAGGAGTACAGCCAAACAGTCCAATTTGCCAAAATATGGTCTTGGAAAGGAACGATAGGCATTCCTTATCGTAGTGTGGCAGTGGTCTACTGTGTTGGGACCTCTGGTACAATAGATTTCTTGTTGTTGATAATTGGGCAGGGTTTTCTTCAAACAGGCCTGGTTAAAGTCACCAACTATAATTTGAAATGTGTCAGGATGGGCTATTTCTTACCTGCAGACACCATCATGCAGTTTTGCAAGTTCATCAGAGTTCTCAAATATTAAGCTACCTAGAATCAACATTTAATATGCATTTGTGTTCAGCTGAAAGCATCTTAAAATATAATGCAAAAATATTCCATTTCTGTGTTTGAACATCAAAAAAATAAAGAACTGGCATTTATATAATACCTTGCCATATAATATTGATCAGAATGCTACATAGTAAATGAAATGGTGTTGGAAGATTCCCTTATGGAAAGGTTTTATTCCAGTGGGGCCTCAGGGATCTGTTCTGGGACCCCTACTCTTCGTGTTTTTTTTATAAATGACCTGGATGAGGAAGTGGAGGGATAGGTTAGTAAATTTGCAGATGACACAAAGATTGGGGTGTTGTGGATACTGTGGAGGGCTGTCAGAGGTTACAGCGGGACATTGATAGGATGCAAAACTAGGCTGAGAAGTGGCAGATGGAGTTCAACCCAGATAAGTGTGAGGTGGTTCATTTTGGTAGGTCAAATATGATGGCAGAATATAGCATTAATGGCAAGACTCTTGGCAGTGTGGAGGATCAGAGGGATCTTAGGGTCCAAGTCCATAGGACACTCAAAGCTGCTATGCAGGTTGACTCTGTGGTTAAGAAGACATACGGTGCATTGACCTTCATCAATCGTGGGATTGAGTTTAACAAGCGAGAGGTAATGTTATAGCTATACAGCACCATGGTCAGACCCTACTTGGAGTACTATGCTCATTTCTGGTTGCCTCACTACAGGATGGACGTGGAAACGATAGAAAGGGTGCAGAGGAGATTTACAAAGATGTTGCCCGGATTGCTTGTGAGAAAAGGTTGAATGAACTTGGCCTTTTCTCCTTGGAGCGACGGAGGATGAGAGGTGACCTGATAGAGGTGCACAAGATAATGAAAGGCATTGATCGTGTGGATAGTCAGAGGCTTTTTCCCAGGGCTGAAATGGCTAGCACGAGAGGGCATAGTTTTAAGGTGCTTGGAAGTAGGTACAGAGGAGATGTCAGGGGTACTCAGCAGGTCAGGCAGCATCCGTGGAAACGTGTGAGTCAACGTTTCGGGCCGGAACCCTTCAGCAAGACTGAAGAGGGAAGGGGCAGAGGCCCTATAAAGAAGGTGGGAGGATGGTGGGAAGGAGAAGGCTGGTAGGTTCCAGGTGAAAAATCAGTAAGGGGAAAGATGAAGGGGTGGGGGAGGGGAAGCAGGGAGGTGATAGGCAGCTGGGGGAGGGGGCAGAGTGAAATAGAGACGGGGAAAGGAGGGGGAGGGAATTACCGGAAGTTGGAGAATTCTATATTCGTACCAAGGGACTGGAGACTACCTAGACGGTATATGAGGTGTTACTCCTTCAACCTGAGTTTGGCCTCATCATGACAGTAGAGGAGGCCATGTATGGACATATCCAAATGGGAATGGGAAGCAGAGTTGAAGTGGATGGCAACTGGGAGATCCCGTTTGTTCCTAGGTAGTCTCCAGTCCATTGGTATGAACATAGAATTCTCCAACTTCCAGTAATTATTCTCCTGTCTCTATTTCACTCTGCCCCCTCCCCCAGCTGCCTACCTCATGGTTCCACCTCCTTCTACTACCCATTGTGTTTCCCCCTATTCTTTCTTCACCTTTCCTGTCTATCACCTCCCTGCTTCCCCTCCCCCACCCCTTCATCTTTCCCCTTACTGGTTTTTCACCTGGAACCTACCAGCCTTCTCCTTCCCACCCTCCCCCCACCTTCTTTATAGGGCCTCTGCCCCTTCCCTCTTCAGTCCTGATGAAAGGTTCCGGCCCGAAACGTTGACTCATCGTGTCCACGGATGCTGCCCAACCTGCTGAGTTCTTCCAGCGTGTTGTGAGTATTGCTGTGACCCCAGCATCTGCAGATTATTTTGTGTTTAAGATGTCAGGGGTAGGTTTTTTACACAGAGAGTGGTGAGTGCGTGGAATGGGCTGCTGGCGGCAGTGGTAGAGGCGGAAATGATAGGGTCTTTTAAGAGACTCCTGGATAGGTACATGAAGCTTAGAAAAATAGAGGGCTGGGGGGCATCACGTGATGACGTGGGATTGAGACGTGTAAATCCAGCTCTCCCGCAACAAATCAGTAAAGTACCATTTAAACAAAACAAAGTTAATAAATATTTTCTGAAAACTATTTATAAACTTTGTAAGACTACCTTACGATATGCCTCCTAAACCGCAACAAAAGAAGTCTGCTGTTGCGAAGCAGCCGCGAGAGGGGAAGAAAAAAGGCCTACTGCAACGATGGAGCCTCGGACTCAGGTTGGATCTCCTTCGGTAGAACAGGGAGCAATGGCGGTGGTAACGGGTTCTTCGAAGAAGGCACCGGAAATGCGCATGAGCAAAGAAGAGCGCATGCGCAAATCGACACAACGCAAACTACAAGAACCGACAGCCACTGCAATTGAAAATGACTCAGAGTCAGAATTGGATTCTGCAGAGAACACAGATGAAGAAGAGGAGGAAGAATTGGAAGCGATTGGAAGTAAAGGAGATGATAGAGACATAAGAGAGGCTATATTGCAATTAATGGCTGAACTAAGAAAAGTAAGAGAAGAGCTTAGAGATACGAAGATGTGCTATAATAAAGTTATGGAAAGACAGGACAAAATGGATAAGAAGCTTCAAAAGATGGAAAGAGCAATGGGGCATATGAATGATAGAGTGGAAAAAACAGAAAATGATTTGCTTGTCTGGAACTCAGAAAGAAATCGACTCTTGGAGAAAGTGGACATGTTGGAAAATTTCAGTAGACGTAATAATATTAAAATTGTTGGTCTTAAAGAAGGTACGGAGGGAGAAAAACCAATAGAATTTTTTTTAAATGGATCCCGGATGTTTTGCAAATGGAAGAGGAGGTTCGACCAATTGAAATTGAGCGGGCACATAGAGCTCTAAGACCAAAACCAAAAGATGACCAATATCCACGATCGATTTTAATAAAATTCTTAAGATTTCAAGACAAGGAAAGGATTCTACAGGCAGCTGCTCGAGCTGCCAAGGATAGAAAAGGGCCATTGATAATTAAACGGAACAAAGTTTTTTTCTACCCTGATATAAGTTATGAACTTTTGAAGAGAAGGAAGAAATTTAATCCAGTGAAAAAAACCCTATGGGATCATGGTTATCAATTTATATTGCGTTATCCTGCAACCTTGAAGATTTTTTTGCCTGGTGGAGAAAAAAGATTTTTTGATGATTACCAGAAAGCAGAGCAGTTTGTGCGAGATTCTCTGAATATTCACCAGATACAAGAACAAATCCAGGCGAGCGAGATAGATTGAAGATGAACATTGGGTTAAAGAATGGACTTGTTGGATTTTTGAAGCTGGATAAATGTATAAATATATCATTAATTATACGAGGGGGGTAAGAAAGGTTAAAACTGGAGGAATATTAGTTGGGAATACTAACATTAATTTTGCCTATATATATATAATTTTTTTTGTTGCGGGGGAGCTGGAAGAAGCACTGATCGATTGCTACGCTAATCATGTGTGCAAGCGTGGCATTTGCCACGACCCGTAAAATGGAGGGGGGTAGTGTTGTGTATCTTTTCATTCACAACATTAGTGGGAGGGTATTTTGATTTTTCTTTTTTTGTATTCTTCCTATCTTTTCTTTTCTTTTTGCCTGGAAGGTTGGGAGGGAAACACATAGCAACATGGTGAAGTTTAAAGAGATTCCCCAAGGAACTATGAGAGTTGAGAAGATAAGTAATGTTTTAGATTGGAGTAACTTTGTTAAGAATAATGACTAATTTATTGAATTTTTTGAGTTTTAATGTTAATGGGCTTAATGGACCAGTGAAAAGAAAAAGAATCTTAACACATTAAAAAAATGAAGATAGATTTAGCTTTTTTACAGGAAACGCACCTAACAGAAACAGAACATCAGAAACTAAAGAGAGATTGGGTGGGAAGCGTTGTTGCGGCTTCATTTAATTCAAAAGCGAGGGGAGTAGCAATTTTGATCAATAAAACGTTACCAATTAGAATACAAAAGGTAATAACTGATTCTGCGGGGAGATATGTGATTATACATTGTCAACTTTTTTCTGAATTATGGACTTTTATGAATATTTATGCACCAAACAAAAATGATGCAAAATTCATACAAGAAGCTTTTCTGAATTTGGCGGATGCACATGAAAAAATATTAATTGGAGGAGACTTTAATTTTTGCTTAGACCCAATCTTAGATAGATCAACCAAGGCTGTTATAAAATCGAAGGTAGTAAATTTAACTTTATCATTGATGAAGGATTTAAATTTGATTGATATATGGAGAAGAATCAATCCTAAAGAAAGAGACTATTCGTTCTACTCCCATAGACATAAAACTTACTCAAGGATAGATTTGTTTCTATTATCAATGCATATTCAACACAGAGTGAAAATTATGGAATATAAAGCAAGAATATTATCAGATCATTCCCCTTTATTAATGACAATAATAATGGCTGATAAGGAAGAAGTGGCTTATAGATGGAGATTTAATTCAACATTATTAAAACATCAAAATTTCTGTGATTTTATGAAAAAGCAGATTCAATTTTTTTTGGATACAAATTTTCATTCAGTGGATGATAAATTTATATTATGGGATGCGATGAAAGCATATCTTAGGGGCCAGATAATAAGTTATACGTCTAAAATTAAGAAAGAATATATGGCAGAACTAGATCAATTGGAAAAAGAGATTACAAAAATAGAAAAAGAATCTCAAAGATATATGTCAGAAGAAAAACGAAGACAACTTGTTAATTAGAAGTTACAATATAATACGCTTCAGACATATAGAACGGAAAAAGCAATTATAAGAACTAAACAAAGGTATTATGAGTTAGGTGAGAGAGCACATAAAATTTTTGCCTGGCAGTTGAAAACAGAACAAGCTTCCAAAACAATAAATGCAATTAGAACAAGGGCAAATAAAATATCTTATAAACCTCTTGAAATAAATGAAACTTTTAAAAATTTCTATTCTGAATTATATCAATCAGAATCCCAAAATGATGTTAATGAGATAGAAAGGTTTTTATCACAAATTTCTCTTCCAAAATTGAATTTGGAAGAACAGAAGGGATTAAATATGCCTTTTACATTAAAAGAAGTTGAAGAAGCTTTAGGATCACTCCAAAGTAATAAATCTCCAGGAGAAGATGGTTTTCCACCTGAATTTTATAAAAAATTTAAAGAT
Organism: Mobula hypostoma; assembly: GCF_963921235.1. Lineage (NCBI taxonomy): Eukaryota > Metazoa > Chordata > Chondrichthyes > Myliobatiformes > Myliobatidae > Mobula > Mobula hypostoma. The sequence continues at coordinate 94,479,591 of NC_086105.1, forward strand.
TTATTATTTCCTCTTTTTATGGAACTAATACGTCAAGTAGAAAAAATACATAAACTTCCAGAATCTTTTTCAACAGCGATTGTAATAGTATTACCAAAAAAAGACAGAGACCCTATGAAATCAACATCATACAGGCCTATTTCTTTATTGAATACGGATTATAAAATAATAGCAAAAATTTTATCGAATAGATTATCTAAATATTTACCAAAATTAATACATATGGATCAAACAGGATTTATTAAAAATAGACAATGGGCAGATAATGTAACCCAGCTACTCAGTATAATTCATTTGGCAAAAAAAAGGGATGAGAAGAGTATAGTAGTAGCTTTGGATGCAGAAAAAGCATTTGATAGATTAGAATGGGATTTTTTATTTAAAGTATTAGAAAAATATGGGTTAGGAACATCTTTTATAAATTGGATTAAAACTTTAAATTCTAACCCTAAAGCTGAAGTAGTGACAAATTCTCAAATTTCAACACCATTCCAGTTAAAAAGGTCAACTAGACAAGGTTGTCCATTATCACCTGCTTTATTTGTACTGGCGATAGAGCCATTAGCAGAACTAATCAGAATTGATCCAGATATTATGGGTTTTAGAGTTAATCAGGAGGAATATAAAATTAATCTTTTTGCTGATGATGTTTTGATCTATTTGACAAACCCACAACATTCGTTACATAAACTATCTTCTAGATTGGATGAATATGGGAAGGTATCAGGTTACAAAATAAATTGGGATAAAAGTGAAATTTTACCTCTTACTAAAGGAGACTATAGTCAATGTCGATTAGTAACCCAATTTAGATGGCCGGTAAATGGTATAAAGTATTTAGGTATAAGACTTGATAATGATGTAAAGAATTTATATAAATTTAATTATTTACCGCTGTTGAAAAAAATTCAAGAAGATTTTGACAGATGGATGATACTACCAATAACATTAGTAGGTAGAGTCAATGTTGTAAAAATGAATATATTTCCTAGATTACAGTATTTGTTTCAAACATTACCAACACAATTGCCACAGAAATTTTTTCAAGAGTTAAATAAATGTGTGAGAAAATTTCTTTGGATAGGTAAAATGTCAAGAATATCATTGGAAAAATTGACATGTAAATTTAGGTTAGGAGGGTTACAACTTCAAACTTTAAAAACTATTATAAAGCAAATCAACTTAGATTTATTGCATCTTTCTTCGATGATCAAAAACCAGCATGGATTAAAATAGAACTAGATAAGATAGGAGAAAATAGACCTGAAGATTTTATATATAAATGGGAATCTAAAAAGATACGGGAAAAGAAAGAATCTCCTATATTAACACATTTGATTGATTTATGGAATAAGATAAATGATGATAATGAAACACAGAAATCTCTATTAGCAAGGAGACCTTTGTTTCAAAACAGACTTATTCCTTTTACAATGGACAATCAACTTTTATATAATTGGTACCAAAAAGGGATTAAATTTATAGGAGATTGTTTTGAACGAGCTATATTGATGTCATTTGAACAATTAAAGGATAAATATAAAATATCTAGTAATACTTTCTTTTGTTACTTTCAATTAAGGGCTTACTTAAAAGGTAAGCTGGGTCAAACAATGTTTTTGCCAAAACCTAATGAAATTGAAATTTTAATTCAAAAAGGGAAAATTAAAAAATTTATTTCTTGTATGTATAATTTGATTCAAGAACAGACAATTAAACAAGGAACCCATAAGTCAAAGCAAAAATGGGAAACAGATTTGAATATTAATATTGATTAAACAAATTGGTCAAGACTCTGTCTTGACAGTATGACAAATACAATAAATGTTCAACTTAGATTAGTACAATATAATTTTTTACACCAATTATATATTACAGCACAAAAAATAAATAGATTAAATTCAAATCTATCTGATAAATGTTTTCGGTGTAATCAAGAAATTGGTACTTTTTTACATTCTACTTGGTCTTGTTTTAAAATTCAACCCTTTTGGATAAATTTAAGAGTCTTATTGGAACAAATTACTGGAACTCAACTTCCACATAACCCTGTATTATTTCTATTAGGTGATATTGAAGGGATAAAACCGAAACTTAAATTGAATAAATATCAGAAAGACTTTATAAAAATTGCATTGGCAGTAGCTAAGAAGACTATAGCAGTTACTTGGAAATCTGATTCGTATTTAAGTATGGATCGTTGGAATAATGAAATGGCTAGTTCTATTCCACTCGAAAAAATTACTTATAATTTAAGAGATAAATATGTAACATTTTTGAATATTTGGCGCCCTTATTTACAAAAGATAGGATGGCATATTTAAGTGCTCCGATAAAGACCTTGGTCCCTTGGGGAAAGTAACAAATAATTATACCAAATTTATTTTGAATCCCATGGAGCATGTGGAAACCTTCCAACACCCAGGCGGTTCTTTTCTTTTTTCTCTCTTTCTTTCTTTTTAGGTAGGACTATATATATGGGGGGGGAGGGTTAAGGGGAGGGGGGAGGGTAGATTTTATCTTTTCATGTATTCTTTTTGAAAACTCAATAAAAATTATATTAAAAAAAAATAGAGGGCTATGGGTAAGCCTAGGTAGTTCAAAGATAAGGATATCTTCGGCACAGCTTTGTGGGCCGAAGGGCCTGTATTGTGCTGTAGGCTTTCTATATTTCTATTCCTATTAAACACATGCCAGCATTTGTTTTCAATACAGTTCACCTTCTTAAAAATGGTCTATAACCTACAGGGGATTTTAGTCATAAATCCAGTTAACTGCTCAGCTTTTCATATAGAATGCTGGGCTAACCTATATGACTGTTCATTTACCTAAAGTAGAATCTCTAATTGATAATTGATTTCAAATTGTTATTGGAGTGACAGCAAGTTATTGATGAGAAAGCATGCCGGCATCTTGCCATATACCTTTACTGATTACTGTGCCAAAAACATTGGGCAATGACATGACTTTGAAACACAACAATCAATTTATTCCTAAGTATATGAGAAAGTGAACATCCATCTAAAATTACCATTATCATCATCGTCAAAATGGCGGGAGGAGAGAGAGCAGCGCGCCACGCATGCACAGCCCTCCAGTGAAAGATGATGTCGTATACGTTAAATAGGGGCCGTGGACAATTCTGATTTGATGGAGATAGACGTGAAAGCACAGAGGAACATCTGGAGAAATTTTTGAAACGCCAGTTCGCTGCTGTTGTTACTGCACGGTCGGGAATCTTCCGGAGGGAAGGCCTCAAAATCCCCAGCTTTGCCTGCTGTTTGCGACCGAGATTGAGGTCGAATCGTTTGGACAGAGATGGTGCTCAGTACTTGGTGTCGGTGAGCTGATCGGAGGCTCAAAGTTTTCAGATGACTCAGATTCGGACTGTGGTCAGGCATAGCAGGGAGAGTTTTTCTTCCTTTCTCTCGTCTGCATGAGATGTGGGACATTTGAGAGACTTTGAACTTTTTACTGTGCTCATGGACTTCTTCATCAAGTTATGGTATTGTTGCACTTCGTAATTATATGTTATAATTATGTGGTTTTGTTAGGTTTTTTTCGGTCTTGGTCTGTCCTGTGTTTTGTGATATCACACCGGAGGAAATATTGTATCATTTCTTAATGCATGCATTACTAAATGACAATAAAAGAGGACTGTGTGTCTTCATAATCTAATAATCTAATCTAAAAGTAGAAGAACAATTCCCCTGTTTTCACAAACAAATCAATCTTCATTTATTTTATCCTGGAAAACTATATCGTTCCAGGTGAGCCGATTCCAGTTAAAAGTACCAGGTCAAAAATCAACCACTCCCATGTACACAACTCCCCAACTTTAAAATAGCACATATTCTTGATCCGTTTCTCTAAAAGACACACCAGGTAGATCATCACAACTTGTAAAGAAAAACATGTCTCTTACAAGCAATTATATTGTTTACTCCACAGTCAATAAATTATACAATACTCCACATTCAGCAAATCTGCTCTACCCTGCTATTTCTACTTTAATGAAATCTCTTCCCATTCCACCTCATCTAATATTAACAGCATTATTTACTAGATACTTCTACGTGTGGCAAACAAACTTCCAGTTAAATTATGCTATTTGCCTCAACTTCTCCAGATTCTAAAAAGTTAATTTTTCTAATCACTCCTTATTTCTTTACTTTATAGTAACTTTAAATGAAGGGGCTGCTTGCTACTTAGGGTAATATATACAGATTTTATATTCTCATTAAAGGTGGCAGATTATACAAGGATGTGAGATGATCAATGATTAACCAGACAGATGAATAAAAATTATTAGCTGACAATCTTATTTGAAAGTAATAATCGCAGTGAATACTTAAAGATCCTTTTAATATTTAGTTGCTAGGCATCAGTAAGATCTGTTCACATTGTTTAACACTGTTTGTCAGATGCAGCATCTTGTTTTTCCTTCATTGTAGTTTAATTAATGATCCTGTTGCAGAAGTAGTACTTTAGGATCCCTCATCTTAACCCAACCACAGTTTTCACTGCACATTTCTGAATTAGATAGTCATAGTCATTAGATCCTAAAGTACTTGATGTCTGAGAACCAAATATGATAGTGAAGTTCAATACTTTTGAAATAGGGAAAAAAATTCCACTCACCGCTCCTAGCATAATGCGGAAAATGAGCCAACGGAAAGCCCAGATGACTATTTTGGATGGTGGTGTATGATGTGGAATGGAACAGAGGGTCAGCACAGGGCACAGGAATATTCCAAGGAACCCGGTTTCTAGTAATTGAGACTCCCAGCCTGTAAAGAAATGGAAAAATATAGTAAAATCACAACGTTATTGAACTCTATTTTGATTGCTTATCTATAAAATTCTTTCTTTTAAGTTTCCCTCTGGATCCCAAAAAATTCAGGAGAACAGGTATTTTATCAACAATATATTGCAAGTTGATTCTAAAATTGTATTGTCTCTATCATGAACTATATGGGACTATATTGTTGTCTCCTTCATAATATTGGGATCTTGTCAACAGTAGCTGAGTTATATTCAGGAATTTATAATAAGATGAAATAAAAGAGCACCTTCTGTCCTAGAAGAGGAAAAAGCATTTAGTTGTGAGCTGAATGTGTAGGTTGGACTGTTTATATATACTGGAAATTTCATTCGTACATGACTTCCCAACTTCATACATGAAGTCCAAAAAACATACGTAGAAACAGAATGAGGCCATTTGCCCCTTTAAGCCTGCTCCCTCATTTGATCATGGCTGATTTATTTTCCCTCTCAACCCTATTCTCCTGCCTTCTCCCTGTAACACTGACACACTTACTAATCAATAACTTACCAAACTAAATATACCCGATGACTTGGCCTCCACAGCTGAATGCAATGAAATCCACAGATTCATCATCCTCTGGCTAAAGAAAGCACATCCTTTCTTAGATACAGGGTCCAAAACTCCAAATATGGTTTGACCAATGCCTTATAAAGCCACAATATTACATGCTTACTTTAATATTCTACACCTCTTGAAATGAAGGCTAACATTGTATTCATCTTCCATACTACGAACTCCACCTTCAAGTTAACTATTAGGGAATCCTGCACTAGGACCCCGAAGTTCCTCTGCACCTCTGACTTTGAATTCATCTTTATGCCTTCTACCAAAGTGCATAACAATACACTTCCCAACACTATATTCCATCTGCCACTTCTTCATCCATTCTCCTAATCTGTCCAAGTCTTTCTGCAGAATACCTTCTTACTCAACACTACCTGCCCCTTCACCTATCTTTGTAACATTGGCAAACTTGGCCACAAAGCCATAAGAACATAAGAAATATGAGAAGGGGTCGGCCATCTGGCCTGTCGAGCGTGCTCCGCCATTCAATAAGATTATGGCTGATCTGACCATGGACTCATCTCCACCTACCTATCTTTTCCCCGTAACTCTTAATTACCCTACTATGTAAAAATCTATCCAACCTTATCCTAAATATATTTACCGAGGTAACCTCCACTACTTCACTGGGCAGAGAATTCCACAGATTCACCACACTTTGGGAAAAGCAGTTCCTAAATTTACTCCTCCAAACCTTGAGGCTATGTCCCCTAGTTCTAGTCCCACCTACTACAGGAAACAACTTTCCTAACACTATGTTATCTATCCCTTTCATTATTTTATATGTTTCTATTAGATCTCCTCTCATTCTTCTGATTTCCAGCGAATACAGTCCCAGGCGACTCAATCTCTCCTCATAGTCTAACCCCATCTTTTCTGGAATCAACCTGGTGAACAACTTCTGCACTACCTCCAAAGCTAGTAGTATATCCTTCTTCAAGTAAGGAGACCAGAACTGCACGCAGTACTCCAGATGTGGCCTCACCAGTACCCTGTACAGTTACAGCATAACCTTCTTGCTCTTAAATTCAATCCCTTTAGCAATGAAGGCCAACATTGCATTTGCCATTTTGACAGCCTGCTGCACCTGCAAACCAACCTTTTGCAATTCATGCACAAGCACTCCCAAGAAAATAGACAATAGGTGCAGGAGTAGGCCATTCAGCCCTTCGAGCCAGCACCACCATTCACTGTGATCATGGCTGATCATCCACAATCAGTATCCCTTTCCTGCCTTCTCCCTATATCCCTTCACTCCGCTATCTATTTTTACAATTTTTATTGAAGGAATGACACAATACAGAATATATAATGGATTACATTTTCCTCCATTTTGCTTTAATATCGTACCCCCAAAACAAACCTCCCCCACCCACCCTCCCCGAACATATCATGGCAGCTAATATATTTACATCACAACAATTCACAAATACAAGTACGGACATTTCACAACCATACCCCAACACTACTTCAAGACGACGGCTCACACACATCTGCAACATGTCAGATGATCCAAAATACACTCATATTTACAATTCATCAACCACCCTGTGAGGTAAATTATAAGCGTGTTAAATGGGAGGCAACTTCCCAAGTACAATCAAATGCCCTCAACTAGTAGGTAATTCCTTAAGACTCCCAAAATATGATAAGAAAGGTTCCCATTTCGAATAGAACTTTTTCACAGACCCCCTCAAAGTGACTTTAATCTTTTCTAATTTCAGAAAAAACATTACATCTTCTAACCAAGCAGCAGCAGTTGGGGGAGTGGCAGATTTCCAAACCAGCAAAATTCTCCTACGGGCCAATAGCGATGTAAATGCAATGATATCCGACTGGCTTGCATTTAAACCCAAATCATCATCTGCCACACCAAATACAGCTATAAGCGGGCAAGGTCTCAGTGCCACCCCCAAAACCTCACTGATAATTTTAAAAACCAGTGCCCAATAGTCATCATGCATGTACTAAACCAGCTGGAGAAAAGGAACACCTGTCACAGCCAGCATCTGTCCCAGGGTATATGTCTGCAAGTCTGGCTTTACTTAAATGTACCCTGTGTAAAACTTTAAATTGTACAAGCTCCAGTCTAGCACATGATGATGAGAAATGAACCCTATTCAATACTTTTGCCCAATATTCCTCAGCCAGATCCATACCGAGGTCATCCTCTCACCTACTCTTAGTTTTGTTTAGATTTTGAACTCCCAAAGACATCAGCTGAGAGTATAGTTCAGAGATCAGCCCTTTATTGTTAAAGCTAAGAGTGAGTTTTTCCCATAACATAGCAGGTGGTAGAACAGGAAAAGAGGGAAATTTTTCCTTGACAAAGTGGCGAATCTGCAGGTATTTAAAAAAATGATTATGCGGAAGGCCATACTTACCGCACAGGTTATCAAAACTATCAAATATGTTATCAGTATACAAATCCTTAATGCGCATAAGACCGTTCAAACCCCATTGTTTGAAAGCTGAATCGAATGTAGAGGGAGGAAATAAATGGTTTTTATGAATGGGGCCCAAAACTGAAGCTGATATGAACTTATAGTGGCAGCAAAATTGATTAAAAATTTTGAGGGTGGAGAGCACGACCGGGTTAGATGTAAATTGAGAGGATTTCAATGGTAAGGAAGAATACACCAAAGCTGGGAGAGACGAGGAGTGGCAAGACCGTGACTCAAGCAGGCACCAGATTATATCTGGCCGGTGGAGCCAAAATAATACTTTTTGAATGTTCGATGCCCAGTAATAATGAATAAAGCCGGGAAGACCCATTCCACCTACGTCATGACCTCTTTGGAGAGTGCGCTTATTAACCCTTGGGACCTTATTTTCCCAGATAAAGGAGGTTATAGCTTGGTCAACTGATTTAAAACATAACTTAGATAAGAAAACTGGCAAACACTGAAACAAATAAAGAAATCTAGGAAGTATACTCATTTTCACTGACTGAATTCTCCCAGCTATAGTAAGGGGTAAACTGCGCCATCTCTTGAAATCAGCCTTCATTTGGCTAACCTGAGGCCTGTAGTTAGCTTCAAACAGAGATGTAAAAGAGCGAGTAATATGTATTCCTAGGTGTACAAAACCATCTTGAGATAAAGGAAAAGGTAAAGACTCCTGTCGAATCTGTAGGGCCAAGTTATTAATGGGAAAACACTTGCTTTTTTGAAAGTTCAGTTTATAGCCAGAGAAGGCTCCAAATTGACCTAATAATGACACAATAGCAGGACTACTACCTACAGGGTCGCTAACATAAAGTAAGAGGTCATCAGCATATAGGGATACATGGTGTTCCATGTCCCCTTTTCTAACACCTTGAAATAATGTAGTTGACTTAAGTGCAATAGAAAGAGGCTCAATTGCAATTGCAAAACAAAAGAGGGGACAATGGGCAGCCTTGGAGAGTGCCACGTGTTAATGGGAAATAGTCAGATCGAAAATAATTTGTCTGTATACATGCTAAAGGCGAGTGGTATAATAGCTTAACCCAAGCTATAAATATTCTGCCAAATCCAAATTTCTCCAAAACACTAAACAAGTACCCACTCCACTCTATCAAATGCCTTCTCCGCGTCCAAGGAGATAACAACCTCTGGACTTGGAGAATCGCTGGGTGAATAAACCACATCAGCCAGTCGACGGATATTAAAACAAGAATAGCGATTTTTAATAAAACCTGTTTGATCGTCTGAAATTATCTTGGGAAGGGAACGTTCTAAACGACATGCAAGCACTTTAGCCAAAATTTTCACATCTACATTCAAAAGTGAGATGGAGCGATATGATCCACATGGAGTCGGGTCCTTGACCTTTTTAAGAAGTAGTGAAATAGCTGCCTGTGAAAGAAAAGGGGGTAAGGAGCCATTCTCCAAAGATTCCTGAAACACTTACAGAAGGACCGGTATGAGCTTATCCTTAAATTTCTTATAAAATTCTATTGGATAACCATCAGGACCTGGGGACTTACCACTCTGCATAGCCATAATGGCATTATTAATCTCTTCCTGCCCAAGAGTCCAATCTAGGTTCTCCACCTCCTCTGGTTCAAGAGTTGGTATTTCCAAATTATCTAAAAAACATTCCATATTTGTTTTATCTGAGGGGAACTCTGAGGCATACAGAGAGGAATAAAAAGTTGCAAAGATGTTATTAATCTCTTTTGGATTGCTTGTCAAGGTTTGGTGTGTGTCTCTTATCTGAGGAATAAGTCGTGATGCAGCTTGACGTTTCAGCTGATGAGCCATAAGCCGGCTCGCCTTGTCACCATATTCATAATAGAGGCCACGTGTCTTAAGAATTAATTGTTCTGATAGGTTTGTAGATAGAAGATTAAACTTCACTTGCAAATCAACCTGGCTTTTATATAATTCCGCAGTGGGTGCCTCAGAGTATTTTCTATCCAGGTCCAAAATAGATTGCAATAACACTTGCATTTCCTTCCTACACTCTTTATTGGCATGTGAAGTATATTATTTGACCCCACAAGTAAGCTTTTAAAGTTTCCCAAAGTAAAGAATACGATACCGACTCAGTTTTGTTAGTCTCGAAGAATGTGTCAATGTTAGCCTATATATAACTACAAAATTTCTCATTAGAAAGCAAAAGGGGGTTAAGTCTCCACAGAGGCCGTTCTCTAACATTTAAAGGAAAACATAGGTCCACTTTCACGGGCAAGTGATCAGATATAACTATAGCAGTGTATTCAATTTGTCTAATCATTGGTATCAAGGAGTTATCTATAAAGAAATAGTCTAGCCTGGAATAGGAGTGGTGAACATGAGAAAAGAAAGAGAATTGCCTAACTGATGGATTCAAAAATCTCCAAGGATCCATATAACCATTTTGTTGCATAAACATTGAGAAGGCCTTTGCCATACCAGAAAATGTTCCCCTAGGGCAAGACCTATCAAGCAGTGGGTCAATAGCACAGTTCAAATCTCCGGAAAAGATTAGCGTATGTGTATTCAGGTTAGGTATTAATGACAAAACCTTATTTGCAAATTGGACATCGTCCCAATTAGGAGCATAAACATTTACCAAAATAACAGGTACCTGAAAGAGAGAGCCAGAGACTATAATAAAGCGACCATTAGGGTCACTGATTACATCAGATGGTGTGAACTGCACTCTTTTGGTGATTAATATTGCCACCCTCCGGACCTACTATTAAATCTGAAATGAAAAACCTGACTAATCCATGCTTTACGAAGTCTATTATGGTCCTCCACTCTTAAAAGTGTCTCTTGTAGAAATAGTATATCTGCTTTTAATTGTTTCAGATGAGAGAAAACTTTAGCTCTTTTAACCGGACCATTGAGCCCCTTTACATTCCAAGAAATAAACCTCACAGGGTGGCCTCCATCAGCAGCACTCACGTTAACCATATCAAAAGCCACACAGGGCCTACAATCCAAAACAGTGCGAGGGCATAAGTTGCACACAATAACGCACAATGAAAAGAAAGTCTGATCAATCCGTAACACACAAAAGAATAAACTGCCATGGTAATCCCCCAAAACACTCCCCCCACCGCTTTACACAAACAACAAAAAAACCCAATTAACCCCCGAAACCTAAATCTACCTTCCCAATTGAGGATGATCGCAGGCAGTACCCAACTTCCAAGGCGTTCCCCATACAGCCCAACTTTCAATCTAATCTAGGGTGGCTCCCCTCCTTAAAATATATCCTTTCACTTATACTACTTTTAATATAACATATAGGCTAAAGATGACACAGGTCAAGCTAAGCATTAAAAACAAAAAAAACACTAGGCAACTTAGCCTGAGATACAAATCCCAAACATTTACATTTTGCTGGTTGAAAGTTTCTGTTAATCAGTTTCGGCAGCATAGCAGTTCAACCCGATCGCGTTCCACAAATTAAACTGGAAAAAATGAACAAAGAAGTGGTTTATGAAAATTAACAGTTTGCCTCGGTATGAGGCCCCTTCCATGCTGCATGAATAACCTAAAAAAAAGTCATTGCTCTTCTCGTTCTTCTTCTCCCCAGCGCGAATGGTAAAACTCTTTGGCTGCCTCTGGTGTATCGAAATAATGCTTTTTACCTTCATGTATGACCCGGAGCTGGGCAGGGTACAAGAGGCCAAACCTGACCCCTTTCCCATAAAGCAGGGATTTCACTTCCTTGAAAGCTGCTCATTTCTTACCCAGCTCCGCACTAAAATCTTCATAAAAAAACACGCGGTGTCCGCGGAAATACAGCTCCTGCTTCCGTCTATTGATGATGCGTTGCTTATCTTGAAAGGAGTGAAAGCAAACCAGGAACGTTCTTGGTCTCGTTTGCTTGGCTCCAGAGACACTGGATGGTTTATGTCCGACTCCGTGAGCACGCGAAAGTACGAGAGGCCTTGGGAAAAAATTTGTCCCCAGCACTTCGTCAAAAAACTCGGTCATAAATTTAACAAGGTTCGAACCTTCCAAATTTTCAGGAATGCCGACCACTCTCAAATTGGATCTCCACAACCGATTTTCGAGGTCATCTAGCTTTCCCTTCAAAAATGCGTATTCCCTCTGCAATGCTGCAATGGCGGCTTCGGCGCTCACCAGTCAGTCACTGTAATCATTCAGGCCGTCTTCAACCCCATGAATGCGTTCGTCGTGCGACTCGTAAGAAGACACTATTTGTTCCATGGTAGCATTCACTGGTGATAAAGCATCTTCAAGTTCTCTTTTTAGGGCAGAATGCACTGCTTGAGTCATGTCAGTAATAAGTACTAAACGAAGCCTCTCCAAGTCATCGGGTAGCGCAGGTCCGGGTCCAGGTCCAGCAGCATGCAACGGTGCCATTACTGTAACATCCGCCTTCTTGCTCGAGGCTTCGCTATCTTTTTCCCCAGTTTTACTTTGAAGGTACATTCTATTTGCCACTTCAATGTCCAGCTATGTCCCGCATTGTTCACAATGGTAAATATTCAGTTATCTCGAGCATACGGCAAAGATAAACAGGTAGATTTTCAATAAAAATCGGGAGCCACACTCACACACACCGACTCACGCCATATTCAACCCCGGAAGACCTCACTCCACTATCTTTAAGAACTCTATCTAACTCTTTTTTGAAAGAATCCAGAGAATTGGCCTCCACTGCCTTCTGAGGCAGAGCATTCCACAGAACCACAACCCTCTGTGTGAAATCTGCCCACTCACCCAACCTGTCCAAGTCACCCTGCATTCTCATAACATCCTCCTCACATTTCACATTGCCACCCAGCTTTGTGTCATCTGCAAATTTGCTAATGTTACTTTTAATCCCTTCATCTAAATCATTAATGTATATTGTAAATAGCTGCGGTCCCAGCACCGAGCCTTGTGGTACCCCACTAGTCACTGCCTGCCATTCTGAAAAGGACCCATTAATCCCTACTCTTTGTTTCCTGTCTGCCAACCAATTTTCTATCCAGGTCAGTACCCTACCCCCAATGCCATTTGCTCTAATTTTGCCCAGTAACCTCCGATGTGGGACCTTATCAAAGGCTTTCTGAAAGTCCAGGTACATTACATCCACTGGCTTTCCCATGTCCATTTTCAAAGTCACATTCTCAAAAAATTCCAGAAGGTTAGTCAAGCATGAATTCCCCTTCGTAAATCCATGCTGACTGGGACCTATCCTGCCACTGCTATTCAAATATGCCGCTATTACATCTTTTATAATTGATTCCAGCATCTTCCCCACCTCTGATGTCAGACTAACTGGTCTATAATTGCCTGTTTTCTCTTTCCCTCCTTTCTTAAAAAGTGGGATAATATTAGCTACCCTCCAATTCGCAGGAATTGATCCTGAATCTATAGAACATTGGAAAATGATTACCAATGCGTCCACAATTTCTAGAGCCACCTCCTTAAGTATCCTGGGATGCAGACCATCAGGCCCTGCGGATTTACCGACCTTCAGTCCCATCAGTTTATCCAACACCATTTTGTGGCTGATGCGAATTTCCTTCAGTTCCTCTGTTACCCTAGGTCCTCTGGCCACTATTACATTTGGGAGATTGTTTGTGTCTTCCCTAGTGAAGACAGATCCAAAGTACCTGTTCAGCTCGTCTGCCATTTCCTTGTTCCCCATAATAATTTCACCTGTTTCTGTCTTCAAGTCCTTCTGCACAGCAGCATGCTGCAATCTTTTACCACTTAAGTAATAATCTGATCTTCCATTTTTTCTTCCAAATAGGATGATGTCATATTTACCAACATTGTACTCCATCTGCCAGACTCTTGCCCACTCATTTAACCTATCTATATCTCTCTGCAGACGCTCCATATCCTCTGCACAACTTCCTTTTCCACTCAATTTAGTGTCATCAGCAAACTTAGATACACTACACTCGGTCCCCTCTTCCAGACCGTTAATGAATATCGTGAATTATTGTGGGCGCAGTACCGACCCTTGCTGCACACTGCTCACCACTGATTGCGAACCAGAGTCAAAACCATGTATTCCTTTCTATTGGTTAGCCATACCTCTATCTATGCTAATACATCAACCACAACTCTATGTACCCTTATCTTATGAATGTTTTTTATGTGGCACCTTACCAAAGCCTTCTGGAAATCCAAGTAAATAACATCCATCTGTTCCCCTCTATCCACTGCACTCGGTATGTCCTCAAAGAACTCCAGTAAGTTTGTCAAACAGGACCTGCCTTTGCTGAATCCATGCTGCATCTGCATTATGGATCCATTTCTTTCCAGATGCCTCACTATTTCTTCTTTAATGGTAGCTTCAAGTATTTTCCCAACTGCAGATGTTAAGCTAACTGGCCTATAGTTACCTGCCTTTTGCCTACATCCATTTTTGAACAGTGATATGACATTTGCCTTCTTCCAATCCGCCAGGACCTGTCCACAGTCCAGAGAACTTTGTTAAATTATCACCAAAGCCTCGACTATAACCTCTGCCATTTCTTTCAGTGCCCTGGGATGCATTCCATCAGGACCAGTGGACTTGTCTATCTTTAGGCCCACAAGTTTGCTCAGTACCATCTCTTTAGTGATTGTTATTGTATCAAGGTCCCAACCTCCAATCGCATCCATAACATCTATCTTTGGCATGTTAGGTGTGTCCTCCACAATGAAACCAGCACAAAATAGTCATTCAAAGCCTCAGCTCTTTTCTCATTACTCAATATCAATTCCAACTTTTCCTCCCCCAAGGGACCTACGTTCAATTTAGCCACCCTTTTCCACTTCATATAATTATTAAAACTTTTACTATCCATTTTTATATTCTGTGTTAGTTAATTTTCATAATCAATCTTCCCTTTCTTTATTGCTGACTTAGCGGTTCTCTGTTGCTTTTTAAAGTTTTCCCAATCTTCCAGTTTACCACTACTCTTAGTGATTTTGTATGCACAAGCTTTTAGTTTGATGCCTTCCTTTATTTCCTTAGTTATCCATGGCCGTCTCTCCACACCCTTACTGTCCTTGCTTTTGACTGGAATATACTTTTGCTGAGCACGATGAAAAATCTACTTGAGAGTCTTCCACTGTTCCTCAACCATCCCACCATATAGCCTGTGTTCCCAGTCTACCCTACCCAACTCCTCCCTCATCCCATTGTAGTCTCCATTGCACTCTCCATTTGTATGAGAAACTCAATCATACTGTGATCACTCTTTCCAAGAGGATTCCTAGTTAAAAGATTGCTAATTTTACCTGTCTCACTGCATAGGACCAGATCTAAGATAGCACATTCCCTTGTAGGATCAATAACATGCTGTTCAAAAAAGCTACCACTTAAACATTTTATGAAGTCCTCCTCAAGACTGCCTTGAACAAACACTCAAAAATTTCTATAGATGTACAGTGGAAGGCATTCTGACAGGCGAGTATGGGACGGGTTGGGTGGGTTAGGGGGCTGCTGCACAGGACCGAAAGAAGCTGCAGAAGGTTGTAAATTTAGTTGGCTTCATTTGGGTATTAGCCTACAAAGTACCCAGGACATCTTCAAGGAGCTGTGTCTCAGAAAGGCAGCATCCATTATTAAGAACCCCCAGCACCCAGTGTATGCCCTTTTATGAATGTTAGCATCAAGTAGGAGGTACAGAAGCCTGAAGGCACACACTCAGTGATTCAGGAACAGCTTCTTCCCCTCTGCCATCCGATTCCTAAATGGACATTGAACCCATGAACATCACCTCACTTTTTCAATATATATTATTTCTGTTTTTGCATGATTTTTAATCTATTCAATATACATATACAGTAATCGATTTACTTATTTTTTTCTCCTATATTATGTATTGCGTTGAACTGCTGCTACTAAGTTAATAGGTAGTAAATGGGATTAGACATTGGCTTTATGGGAGAAGCCAGAAAGTGGTAGTAGATGGTTGCCTCTCTGACTGGAGGCGCGTGACTAGTGGGTGATTAGCTGGATCAGCAAGTTTGCGGATTACACCAAAATTGGGAAAGTAACAGATAGTGAGGAACACTATCAAAGCCTGTGGCAGAATCTGGACCAGCTGGAAATATGGACTGAAAAATAGCGGATGGAATATAATGCAGACAGATATGCGGTGTTGAGGACAAACCAGCATAGGACTAACACTGTGAGCAGTAGGTCACTAAGGAATGCAGTAGAACAGAGGGATCTGGGAATACAGATTCATAATTCCTTGAAAGTGGCAACACAGGTCATAAAGAAAGCTTTTGGCATATTAGCCTTCATAAATAATTGTATTGAGTACAGGAATTGGGATGTTATGTTGAAACTGTATAAAACATTGATGCAGCATAATTTGGAGTACTGTGTAAAGTTTTGGTCACCAATTTACAGGAAAGATAACAATAAGATCGAAAGAGTACAGAGAAAAATGATTAGAATGCTGTCAGGACTTGAGGACCAAAGTTATAGAAAAAGGTTGAATAGGTTAGACCTTCACTCCTTAGAGTGTAGAAAAATGAGAAGAGATTTGATAGAGGTATATGAACTTATGAGAGGTAAATGCAAGCAGGCTTTTTCCTCTGAGGTTGGGCGAGACTAGAACTAGAGGTTATGGGTTAAGGCTGAAAGAGAAACATTCGGGTGGAACATGAGTGGGAACTTCTTCACCAGAGGCTGATGAGAGTGTGGAACAAGCTGCCAGCAGAACTGGTGGATGCAGATTTGATTTCAACATTTAACAGAAATTTGGATAGGTATATGGATGCGATGGGTACGGAGGGCTATGGTCCAGCTGCAGGTCAATGAGACTAGGCAATTTAATCGTTTGACATGGACTAGCTGAGCCAAAGGGTCTGTTTCTGTGCTGCAGTGTTCTATGACTCTATGACACAGTTGTTTCCCAATTACTGGCAACGTTGAAGATCAAGCTGATTGCTCTGCAGTGTAGAAGCCATAGTATTCCAGCACTACATCAAACTGACAGAAATGTACTTTGAAATCAGCAAAGCAGTGTGAAAATGGCATTGCCAGTAGCAGGTGGTTATAATTGCTCATGCTGAGCTTGTGCTTTCTTTGGCCAGTCATCAAGAAATGCAAGGATTAAGCTAGCCTCTTCCAACTACAAGGTAAAAGCAAAAAAAAAGTTGTGTTGATACAACTCCACATTTGCAATCAGAAGCTGGTGATGAAACTCAGTATGATGCTTCTCATCTGGAACATGGATGATTTGAAGCTCAGCTATAAGCAGAGTTTGAAAAGAAAGTTTGCTCATTAATATTCTCTCGCTATTTTATCTTGCTTTATACTTCATATTAATTTTTACAAACACGTTTAAGCTACCAACTAGACAACATTCTGACATACTAGTGTTGAAAGTTACAAGCTCTAATCTTTCCTTCTTTGGTAAGTGACAAGGATCCATACAAGTTTGAAGATCTATACAGGTATACAATAGCAAGGAACTAAATTCATAAATAAAGATATAAAGTATTGAAAATAGAAGTGTAGGGTTAGGATATTTTACAACTAACAGACTGTTTTCTGGCAAAGGTGTTCTTGCAAAACGGAAGGCCCTCAAAAACTTGTTTTTCTGTGATGTACACAGAATGACTCCAACTATAAGTATAGTAGATCATCTTCACACTTTAAAATAACTACTTAGGTTTCTTGGGCCCTATATCACTAAGACAAGACACTGTTCATCAATAGACAATGATATTAAAATACGGTTTGTACGTTATTTCCACATTATCAAAAATGAATGAGTTTAAAATGATTTGATGGGAAATAGTGTTTAGCTCATTAAACACGACTATGGTGGTATGTTCAATCTTCTGATAGAAGAAACACATGTTTGAATTGCTAGCTTGGGACCTAATGTTACAATATAATAAGTATTAGTAGAACACATAACTGGTAAACATTTCCAACACCACATTTAATCCACATACTTTAAACAAAACAGAGACAAATGCAGGAAACAATCCATCGAAATTTCTTGATATTCTAGTGGAGGCAATAACCTATGTAAAATAAATATAACAGTCATAAAACAAATAGGATGATTAGAATGAAAACTAGGCAGGATGTGTGTTATGAGCATGAAATTCCACAACTCCTTTTCCTCTTTGTCCTGCTCAGGTCACATCTGACATTCGGGCTATAAGATTATATCCAGAATCAGATTCAGAATCAGGTTGATTATCATCAGCATCTGATATGAAATTTCTTAACTTAGCAGCAGTTCAATGCAATACATAATCTAGCAGACAAAAACTAATAATAATAAATAAAATAATAATTATAATAAATAAACAAGTAAATCAATAGGTTTTAAAAAACATGCAAAAACAGAAACACTACATATTAAAAAAAAGTGAGGTAGTATCCAAAGATTCAATGTCCATTTAGAAATCGGATGGCAGAGGGGAAGAAGCTGTCCCTGAATCGCTGAGTATGTGCCTTCAAGCTTCTGTACCTCCTACCTGATGGTAACAGTGAGAAAAGGGCATGCCCTGGGTGCCGGAGGTCCTTAATAATGGAAACTGCCTTTCTGAGACACCACTCCCTGAAGATGTCCTGGGTACTTTATAGGCTAGTACCCAAGATGGAGTGACTAGATTTACAACCTTCTGCAGCTTCTTTTGGTCCTGTGCAGTAGCCTCCCATACCAGACAGTAATGCAACCTGTCAGAATGCTCTCCACTGTACATCTATCGAAGTTTTGTGTGTACTTGTTGATATGTCAAATCTCTTCAAACTCCTAATAAAGTATAGCCACAGCCTTGCGTTCTTTATAACTACATCAATATGTTGGGGCCAGGTTAGATCCTCAGAGATCTTGACACCCAGGAACCTCAAACTGCTCACTCTCTCCACTTCTGATCCCTCTATGAGGTTTGGTATGTGTTCCTTCATCTTACCCTTCCTGAAGTCCACAATCAGCTCTTTCGTCTTACTGACGTTGAGTGCCAAGTTGTTTCTGCGGCACCACTCCACTAGTTGGCATATCTCACTCCTGTACGCCCTCTCGTCACCACCTGAGATTCGACCAACAATGGTTGCATCATCAGCAAATTTATAGATGGCATTTGAGCCATGCCTAGCCACACAGTCATGTGAATATGGAGAGTAGAACAGTGGGCTAAGCACACACCCCTGAGATGCACCAGTGTTGATTGTCAGCGAGGAGGCGATGTTATCACCAATCCACACAGATTGTGTTCTCCTGGTTAGGAAGTCAAGGATCCAATTGCAGAGGGAGCCCAAATCCCTTGGGCTTTCTGATCAAAATGGCTTCCATCAGTGTGTAAGATCTGAAGTATTACATTCATGCATATGTCCCTTTTCTGTTAGATTCCATATGGGAAAGAAATCTTACAAATTATGAGAATCTTGCTCATTCTGGTTTTCTTGCTTCAAGATGGTGCCTAGCTGCGGTCTCCGTCGAGGTTGTGGCTCAGATTTAGTTGTTTTATTACTTGTCTGTTAGGTTCATAGGGATGGTTTTGCAAATGGGGGGTGGGGGGAGTCAAGGGTCAGATTTAGGAACAGGGATATAGGGGAATTAGAGGTCAGGCTGGAGACTAAGCTTCTGCTTCGCATTCGAAAGCCAGTGACATGGACAAGGGACATCTACGGGACATCTGAGATTGGAAGTCAGGCCAGCAAACCAGCGTGGATGTACATGTGATAAATAAATTTGAACTTTAAATCATCAAACCACTGCTAAGGAAGTTCAATAGCCATGGCTCCTATCTGCATTATTCAAGAATTAGCATACTGATATAGCCACATAAAAAAAATAGAACATGCTTTTAATGATCTATCCCGAAGCAAATTCTGCTATGTACTCAGTATCAATGTCTTCTTCTTCTTCATGTGTCTTGCGCGTTACATGCTTGGGCGATCATGGCTTTCCACATCGAACGATCCCACGCAGCGTCAGTGATACCTCACACACTTAGATCTGTTAGTTTTTTCACAGTGTCCATATATTTTCTTCTTTTCCTTCCTCTTCCGCGTTTCCCAGGCATAAGGCCTTGTAATGTAAGGCATTCTGTTTCTCCCTTTCTGATGACATGGCCCAGGAATTTAAGTTTCCTCTCATTTAATGTTCTCATTAAAGATCTTTTTGTATGGGCACATTGGAGTACTGTCTCCTTAGTTACCCTATCTCTATATGATATTTTCAACATTCTTCTAAGAAACCACATTTCTGTTGCTTCTAAGTTTCTTTGGAGTTCTGGTGTTAGTCCATGTTTTGGAAGCATACATCAAGATTAACCAGATGTAACATTTTAGTAGCCTAAGCCTTGTTGTCATAGATATGTGTATGTTGGTAAAAATGGGTTTCATATTTTTGGAAGTTGGTTTTGGCGATGGCATTTCTTCTTTTTATTTCTAGCATCTTGTGATATAAAGCTACCAGGGTAATTGAAGCTGGTCTTTTGTTCAATCTCTTGGTTACTGATGTACAATTGGTAGTTGGGAGTATCCTGCTGTTTTGATATTACCATACATTTGTTTTTTTTACAGTTGACAGTTAGACCAAAATCTGGACTTGTTTGTACTACTTTGTCTAGGAGGATTTGTAGGTCTTCTGCAGCACTTACTATTAGGGTGGTATCGTCTGCATATCTTATACAAGTTTCCCCCACCATCCGAAGGTAGAGCGTTCCTATGAAACGGTTCGTAAGCAGGAATGTTGTAAAGCGCAGAAGCAATTACCATTAATTTAGATGGGAAAAATTTGTGAGCGTTCACAAACCCAAAAACAACCTACCGAATCATGCCAAGTAACACATAAAACCTAAAATAACAGTAACATATAGTAAAAGCAGGAATGATATGATGAATACAGAGCCTATATAAACTAGAAATACTTTTCCACAATCATTGCCGCACTGTTCTCCGTAGCGAAAATCTTATGCAAGCACTCTCGGCAAAAACACGGCGCAAGCGCTCTCTAGTAACCTTTAAGCTATGAAGCTGTCAAATCATACCAAATAACACGTAAAAATACACAGCCGATATAAAGTAGAAATAATGTATGGACAGTGTAGTATCACTTATGGGAATCGGGAAGACATCGAGCACACTGAAGATGGTGGGTTAGGCTGTGTCGTCGGAGGTTGGGGTGGTGCTGTGGCCCCCACCCTCCGGGCAGCAAACCGATACCGATCCGCGAAGAATGCAGGGGTACAGCGGTAGCCGGGACGCACCCAGCACATCTTTAAGAAAAAAGCCGAAACAAACAAGCTAATTAATTAGGTGCTGCCCGGCACGTAAATGTTGGCCCAGATCAGAGGTGACGCAATCAGCAATCGCCTCTGATCTGGGCCGACATTTACCAGCCAGGCGGCATCTAATTAATTAGTTTGTTTATTTTGGCCTTTTTTCTTAAAGATATGCTGGGTGCGTCCCAGCTACTGCTGCATTCTTCACGGATCAGTATCTGTCCGTTGCCCAGGGGTTGGGGTGGTGGGACACTGGGGTGCCATCTGTTTCCATCAGGGCAGGCAGGTCATCTTCTTCTATGTCTGCCTGCCTCGATGTCAAAGGTCGAGGTTCATCGTCTGCTGTGGCTGATGTGGAAGGCTTGAAAAACGATAGTATGCTTGACTGCTTAGCCTCACGCATTTTTCTATCATACAGTTCTTTGTAAGGACTCAAACCATCTTGCAAATATGCCCTAAACTGACGCACCCTTTCAAAATTAAAGTCATACTTTATCATTGCAGCGAAAATCTCACGCAGCTGCTTCACGTTCAGTTCCTGAACGACTTCACTTTCGGTCCGTTCACTACTGCATTCAGTTTTGATTGTTATCCTTTCCTCTTCCAATTGCATCAGCTCTTCATCTATCAGTTCTTGGTCATGAGATGCCAAAACCTCTTCAACATCATCTTCGTCGACTTCCACAAGCCAAGCTCACTTTGTCCTTACTTCGTTCACCACGATCGAAACGCTTAATTATATCTAGTTTTACGCTAAGTGTAACACACTTTCAGGCGTTCCGATACCTTAGAACTCATCTTGCAAACGGCTGCTCACAGGTACGTGTTTAAGCAATGCCAGCAAGAATGCCGTTCCAAATCCAGGGGAGAGCGGCTGCTCGGGGCGCGTGCTGCTTTTTTTCATAACAGTGAAAACACCTTCTGTGAGCGAAAACAGGGAACTAATGTAGGTCTTCCGTAACAGTGAGGTTTCGTAAAGCGAACGTTCAAAAAGCGGGGGACACCTGTATTGCTGATGTTAACACCTCCAATTTTTATCCCATCTAGGTCTTCTATTTCTTTGAGAATCATTTCACTATAGATATTAAACAATTCCGGTGAGGCAACGCATCCCTTTCTAACTCCTCTTTGAGTTTTAGTCTAACTGCTTATATTATCATCATTTTTACTGCCGTCATTTGGTTCCAATATAAATTTTGAAGCAGTTGTTGGTCCCTTCCATCAATGTTTAGATTAGTGAGAATTTGAAATAATTTTTCATGTTGCACTTTGTCGAATGCTTTAGTGAAATCAAAAAAAAACATTAAAAGACATCAATTTGATATTCAATTGCCCTTTCTGAAAGCATTCGTAGTATGAAAATTGCATTCCTAGTTCCTCTATCCTCAATAAACCCATATTGTAGTGTAGAAGTTTCTGGTCTTGTTTTTAAATCGACTCAGAATAACTCTCAACAAAATCTTTATTATGTGATGCATAAGACTGATTGTTCTACAAATTTTCGTAGTCAATAGTTCCAGTAATTTTTGGCAGAGTTATAAATACTGATTTCAAGAGATCATCAGACAATACATCAGACTCATATATGCCATTAAACAGTTCAAAAAGAATATCTATGCCCAGATCTTCTAGGGCTTGTATCATTTCCACTGAAATTTCATCAGGTCCAGTGGCTTTACCATGTTTCATGCTTTTCATTGCTTTAGTTATTTCTTCTTTGGTAATAGGTGGGCCAGAATTAGGGTGTTTAATATCTGGGGGTTCCCCTCTATTATCCTCAGACAGCTGCTCTATATACTGAATCCACCTCTCATACACTTTATCTGGATCTGTTAGTATCAATGTCATTAACTGTTAAATATCTTGCTGCTACATATTTCCTTCAAAAAAAAGTCCTTTATACTATGTGTAGAATATCCAAGTGTAACAATTGTTTGATCCAAGTGTTTGATACAGGGTTGTAGCAGTTAATGCAGTTTACTTTGAAGTTGACTCCCTTCAAAAAACACAAATTTTAATGGTTCTCTTTATAACTCTACCTCTAAATACTTTCTAATGCAAACCACAACGCTGATGGGACATTATGTCACATGTGATGAAGGCCTGTCACTGATTACAGACGGCACATGGTGCACTCAGTAAAACACTCATCACCAGCAGTAATAGTGACTGGGTCTGAAACAGAGCTGCTGCATAGAGCTGCCTTATATAGAGGCAGCAGCAACCTGCACAGGTGTGCTGATGATGGAGGATACCATCTTTAACTGGGTCAAGGGTTATGTTACCTAATTATTCATCTTGTGGTAAAGTTTTGGGGTTTATTTAAGTTATTTAATCGGGAAATGGTGAATCCTATAATGAGGTATATGTGTTTATTGTGAGAACTGGCAGTAGAGTTTCAGATTGTGTGAAATGGAAGATAATTGAGTTAATTAGCTTTTGGTTGGTCTAAGGGGAGGGGCTTAGCAGTTATAAGCCTCGGGTTACCAAGGCTTTGGGGGTTTTTTTTGGTGTTTAGTCTGAGGGTGGCTGTTAACCAGACAGGTGACAATTGCAAGCTGTATATATATATATATATATATATATATATATATGGTATTATTTTTCAGTTTTTTTTCTTGTTTTGTGTGGATGTCCAAGTTTTTGTTTTCCCACTATTTTTGTAAATAAAAGCACCTCAATCTATTTTTGTGAATCAAGCCATCTTGTTATTTTTCTTAGACGGTTAACCCACAGTTTTTGTGACATCACAGTTGCATAAAACATTGGTGAAGCCAAATTTGGAGCATTGTGTGTTCTGGTCACCTACATACAGGAAACAGATCAGTAAGACTGAAAGAGTGTAGAGAAAATTTACAAGAATGTTTCCAGGACTTGAGGACCTGAGCAATGGGGAAAGGGATGAATAGGTTAGGATGTTGTTCATCGTAGTGTAGAAGAACACAGAATGACTTGATAGAGCCATACAAAATTATGAGGGGTATAGATAAATAGGGTAATTACAAGCAGACTTGTTCCACTGAGGTTGGGTGAGAAAAGAACTAGAGGTCATAGGTTAAGGTTGAAAGTTGAAATGTTTAAGGGGAACATGAAGGGGAACTTCTTGACTCAGAGGGTAGTGAGAGCGTGGAATCAGCTGCCAGCAGAAGTGGTGGATTCCGGTTCAATTTCAAGATGTAGGAGAAATTTGGATAGGTACATGGATGGGAGGGGTAAAGAGGGTTATGGTCCAGGTCTAGGTCAATGGGATGAGGCAGATTAATAGTTTGGCACAGATTAGGTAGGCCAAAGGGACTGTTTCTGTGCTATGGTGTTCTATGACTCTATGACATGAATACTACACTGTCAACAAGGCTGTAATGTTGCTGCCTGAGGAGAAAATCCTGAGCAAGCAAAGTGAAAAGTGTGTCTTTTGAGAAGCAATGATAGTGGGTAGTGGATGTGTAAGATATCAGTGAACTCAGAATATTTGAGCAAACTTAGCCATTTGCCCTGCTTATGAGTCAAATAGAAATGGTCTTGAGCAAAAACCAAGTGGAGGGCATACAACATAGCAACACTGTATATGTGAGTAGAGAATACATTAGTGCTATCAACTATAACGGAAAGCACACAAAAGATCTCAATTAACTTACAGCACCAAACAAGGTTCCATACAATGGTAAAACCATTTGAGGGGACATAGAATATGTAATGAACCAGAGTGATTTGGGAGCTTATGGAACACTTGGGAGTCAATGATCACAATATGATTGAATTAATTGTGCAGTTTGAAAGGGGGAAGATAAAGTCAGATGTATCAATATTACAGTGGAGTAAAGGGAATTATCGAGGCATGAGACAGGAGCTGGCCTAAGTTGATTGGAAGGAGAAATTAACAGGGATAATGGCAGAAAAGCAATGGCTGGTGTTTCTGGGGGAAATTTGGAAGGCGCAAGATAGATGCTTCGCAAAGATGAAGAAGTACTCTAAGGGGAAGACAAAGCAACCATGGGTGGCAAGGGAAGTCAAAAGCAGCATTAAATCAAAAGCATCTGCAGATGCTGGAAATTCAAGCAACACACACAAAAGATGCTGGTGAACGCAGCGGGCCAGGCAGCATCTATAGGAAGAGGAACAGTCGACGTTTCGGGCCGGGACCCTTCGTCAGGACTAACTGAAAGAAGAGATATCTCTTACTATCTCTTCTTTCAGTTAGTCCTGACGAAGGGTCCCGGCCCGAAACGTCTGTACCTCTTCCTATAGATGCTGCCTGGCCTGGGGCGTTCACCAGCATTAAATCAAACGAGAAGGCATATACAGTAATATAGCAAAAATTAGTAGGAAGTTAGAGGATTGGGAAGATTTAAAACACCAATACATGGCAACTAAAAAGCCATAATGAGAAAAAAGATGAAATATGAAAGTAAGCTAGCCAATAATATAAAAGAGCAAACCAAAGGATTTTTTTTAGATATATGAAGAGTAAAAGAGAGGCGATAATGGATATTAGACTGCTGGAAAATAACGTTGGAGAGGTAGTCATGGGGGACAAAGAAATGGTGGACAAACTTAGTAAGTATTTCAAAGGTTCAAAGGTCGAATTTAATATCAGAGAAATGTATATAATATAAATCCTGAAATACTTTTTCTTCGCAAACATCCATGAAAAGAGAAGTGCCCCAAAGAATGAACGACAGTTAAACATGAAAACCCCAAAGTCCCCCCCAGTTCCCCCCTCCCGCACGTAACCGGCAGCAAGCAAATATCCCCCTCCCCCCACCACTAAAAAAAATGCATTGATACCGTCACTGAGCCCAAGAGTGTGCTAAGCAATAGCAAAGACACAGACCAGAGTTACCCCAAAGGCTTTGTATTTCATCCGACATTCGACAAACCACAAGTTCTCTTTCTCCCTGGCAAGGGAGAGGGAGGTGTCCCCCATTTTAAGAGTGAGCGGGAGACATAACAACAACCCACTGGTCTATGATGTTTAAAGTCCGCTTCGTTGCTTTTCTCGTCAGTCTTCACTATAGAAGACATAGGTAGTATGCCAGAAATTTGGGAGTATCATGGGGCAGAAATAATTATAATTGTTATTACTAAGGAGAAGGTAGCTTGGGAAGCTGATAGGTCTGAAGGTAGATAAGTCCCCTAGACCAGATGGACTACACATCATGATTCTGAAAGAGGTAGCTGAAGAGATTGTAGAGGCATTAGTAATGATCTTTGAAGATGAAAATGCAAGAAGAGCGTGCAGTGAATATAACAATTTGGTGTAGCACTGCACCAACACCTTTGCAGATGGAATTTGACAACAATCCATCCTGACTAAAAATGTGGACTATAAGGAAAGCTAAGCAATTAAATGGAGCCTTCTTAGAGGGAGGTAAACCAGCAGTGTGGTTGAATCATCAGGATATTGAATGCAAAAGAAATGGAAAAAAGGTCATGTGATAAAGAGATAAGGGGTGTGACAAATTCAAATGACAATGAATTAGTACATGATAGTCCCATATGTTCTCTGCAATTAGAATGGGCAGAATCAAAAAAAACATATACCTTCTGAAATACAAACTGAATTGAGGGGTTCTGACTGCTTAGGTGTCTGCCACAAAGAACTGGCCATGTGCCTGCTTCAGCACAGATCAGCTTGTGAAACAAGGTACTGCACCATAATGGCAGTCAGATTAAACCACAGCGAGACGTCTTGGACAGAAAAACATTCTGAGTACAAGTCCAGTGAAAATAAAAAGTTCATGATGAGCAGTCAGAGTCAAATGCAGCACTTGGGCAGTGATACTGCCATATCAGTCAGAACAATAGAAGTAATCAACAGAAAGGAAGCCAGAGGAAAAGACCATAATCTGTTTGAAAAGTTTGAGACCACCAGTTCACAGGACTTGGATGGCAAATATTTCCACCACAAGTGTCATAGTGAGACCCAAGGTGCAAAACAACATGAAACCAAAAGCACTAAGATGGAGTGGCTTAAGAAGCAACTAAACCCAAGACTGTTGAGAAACAGTACATAATATCCAGCAATGTACCAAATAAAACACATAATTACAACTGTTTAAGTGATCAATACCAATTACTAGCCTTGTGAAGTTTTATGTGAAGAGATTGGCATTTAGATATATCCATATTTATGAATACAAACATTGAAGCAACAATTACAGAACATGATATGAAACCAGATGTGCATGAACCCTACCCAGCTAAGTAACCCACTGTAATTACCAGTTTCTGAAAAAGATACTTCAGTAATGTTAATTTATAATTGGTCAAATATGCATACTATATGGTTTGCACAGCTTGATATTTTAAAGTAGAATCAGTGCAATGTAACTGTACCTTTCAAGATAGAGTGTACAATTTCTGATGAATTGTCATTCAGGACACTATTGGTTGTGTGTTTAGTTTACTTTCAGTAAAGGATGTTCTATTGATTGCCATTTCTTACGTTCTAGCTTCTGTAAGCAACAACAGCAAAGTGTCTACCATGTTCCTGAAATTACAATTGTACAAAATTTCAAAACATCACATCCACCAATATTATCAGCAGAATTTCTAAATATCTTGAAACAGGAAAAATACTAATTTGGTCTTGTTTTCTAATTTATATAATCAACATAAACATGTGAACAATGACTAATGAACAGGTAGCAAGTGCAGTTCCCCTTTATGAAAACAGAAGCGGGGAAGGTGTGCTGGTCTGCAGGTACTATTGAAACAAAGGCTTTAGACTCCCATTCCTGACTATTGAATTGGTGAAGGTAGTCTCTGGAAAATAAAATTGAATAAATCTCAGTTATATTGCTGTACCAGAGGGACATCAGGGACTGCCGTGTACTTTGCTTCATGGAAACATGGCTATCACTCACCATTTTGGACACAGCACCACAACCTGATGGCATGCCTCATCATGGGGCATAGATGTGGCAGTTCTGTCTCAGACTTACTCACCCAACCTGGAATATCTAGCAGTTAAATGTCATCCATTTCATCTGCCAAGGGAGTTTTCCACCACCATCCTGGTAGCGGTGTACATTCCTCCTCAGGCTAATGTCAGGCAGGCACTGGAGGAGAAGAGCATCATAATTAGCAGGCACAGAACAGTGCACCCTGATGTCTTCATATCTCATTGCAGGGGATTTCAACCAGGCCAGCTTGAAGAAGTCTCTGAACAACTGCCACTAAAATATCACCTGTGAAACCACAGGAGCCAATGCACTTGATCACTGTTATACCACCATCAAGAATGCTTCCTGTGCCATTCCACACCCACAGTCTGATAACCTGGCTGTACTTCTACTCCCAGCGTATACGTAGAGACTAAAGATCACACCATCAGTGGTGAGAACCAAGAAGGTATAGACAAGGGAAGCAGAGGAGTACTTACAGGACTGCTTAGAGTAGGTGGACTGGACAAAAATTCAGGGATTCATCTTCAAACCCAAATGAATACGCCACAGATGTCACCAACTTCATCAAGACCTACGTGGATGAGTGTGTGCCTTTGAGAACCAAACCAAAAGCCATGGATGAACCAGGAGATTTGTAATCTACTGAGGGCTAGATCTGTGGTATTCAAGACCAGTGATCCTGAAATATGCAAGAAGTCCAGGTACGACCTATAGAAGGCTATCTTAAGAGCAAAAAAACAATTCCGATTGAGGTTAGAAACGGAATCGGAGGCATGTCAGCTCTGGCAGGGTTTGCAGGCCATTATTTTCGACTAGGTGAAACTTAACCATCGCATGGCATCAGACCCTGATGGCGCACCTGGTAGGGCACTGAAAACCTGTGCCAACCAACTGGTGGAAATGTTCAAGTGTTCAATTGTTCACTTCTGCAGCTGAAGGTTCCCACCTACTTCAAAAGAGCGACAATCATAGCAATGCCCAAGAAGAGCGGGGTGAGCTGCCTCATTGACCATCACTCAGTGGCACTGAACAATATTAATACCTACATCACTTGGACAATAGTAATAGCTGTGTCAGGCTGCTGTTTATTGATTACAGCTCAGCATTCAACAAAATCATACCCTCAGTTCTAATCAACAAGTTTCAAAACATGGGCCATTGTACCTCCCTGTGCAAATGGATCTTTGACTTCCTCACCAGGAGACTACAGTCTCTGTGAATCAGAAATAACATTTCCTCCTCAATGACAATCAAGAATGCAGGCTTAGTCCGCTGCTCTATTCTCTCTACACTCATGACTGTGTGGCTAGGTACAACTCAAACACCATCTACTAAAGCCTCTAACAATCACCAAAGAAGGCAGAGGATCATTCTCAAATTTGGCTGCCTTCTAAAGGTCTTCTAAATTTGACATCTACTGCATAACAACACGCAAGCCACTTTAACCATCTAGTCCACCACAGATGCAATCCTATTCCAGGCTCAAGCAAAGCTGTCTTTCTCAATCTTTCTCACTGTGATAATGCACCTAACATCCAACAATCTTCCCGCTGGAGTGAAGTTAATCTACAGAACATATAGGAAGTAGTTCAATCTCTTTCACCTGCACTCCAGAACCAGTCACTTCGGTCTGATGCTTTGTAGTGTTGGTTTCAGGTAATGCAAAGCTCAGAAGCTATAGGAGGGCAGGGATCAGGATTTCCCAGTGAACCATGGATTTTAAGCCAGGTTTGTGATCTTGATCTTCAAACAACCTTTTCAATTGGCCGTTGGTTATCGTGGTGCACTGAAAGGTGCCGGTGAATTTCATTTTGATAGTTGCCTTCACTGAAGGGTGCTCCTAAAACATGGAAAATGGACCATGTTTTCCAGATTCTCCCTGACCACCTTTGCTGTTGGAAGTTTATGCTGTAAATTGAGGACAAGTGGCTGAGGGCCTTTGTTTTGCAAATGTAGAGTCTAAGGCCCATCTTCTCCAATGCTTTCAGTCATAAATAAATAAAGGCATCCGTTAGTCTTGCGAGACCATGGATCTGTGCCTGGAAGGTCTTCACTCTCCAGGGCGCAGGCCTGGGCAAGGTTGTATGGAAGACCAGCAGTTGCCCATGCTGCAAGTCTCCCCTCTCCTTGTCCAAAGGAAGGGCATTTGGACCCATACAGCTTGGCACCAGTGTTGGCGCAGAGCAATGTGTGATTAAGTGCCTTGCTCAAGGACACAACACATTCCCTTGGCTGGAGCTCGAACTCACGACCTTCAGGTCGCTTGTCCAATGCCTTAACCACTTGGCCACGTGCTTTCAGTCAACAGTGATGCCAACAATGACTTAAAGCTCAGCTTCTGACCATATACAAATATCATCTGAAAACTGCAGAATATGAAAGCAAGGATGTAATGCTGAGGCCTATAAGGTATTGGTCACACCACACTTGGAGCATTGTGAACAGTTTTGGGCCCCTTATCCGAGAAAGGATGTGCTGGCAATGGAAAGGGCCCAGAGGAGGTTTAGGAGAATGAGCCTTAGAATAAAAGGGTTAATAAATTAGTATTTGATGGCTGTGGGTCTGTATTCACTGGAGTTTAGAAAAATATGGGGGAATGTCATTGAAAGCTATCGAATACTGAAAGGCCAAGATAGAGTGGACATGGAGAAGATATTTCCTACAGTGGTAGAGTCTAGGACCAAAGGGCACGGCCACAGAATACAAGGACGCCCTTTAGAACAGAGATGAGGAGCAATTTCTTACCCAGAGGGTGGTGAATCTGTGGAATTCATAGCCACAGACTCCTATGGAGAACAAGTCATTGGGTACATTTCAAGCGGAGGTTGATAGGGTCTTGATTAGTCACCTGCATTTCCCTTCAGTTTCTCGTACAGTGAAGGCTAAGTCTCTGTGCTTCCAGCTGGATGGCATCCACATTACAATTCAGGAAGAGTAGCTCTTTGCTACTGAGAGAAAGCAATTCTCACAACAGTCTGATCAGAACTGAAGTGAAAGCAAGTCATTCTTGATCTTAAAGTCAAAGTAAATTTATTATCAAAGTAAGTATATGTCACTGTATGCTATCTTGAGATCAATCTTCTTGCAGGCATTTAAAGGAAAATATAGAAATACAATCAAATTTATGGAAAAACTATATAGCACATAAACAAAGACTGACAAACAATATACAAAAGATGACAAATCGTGTAAATAAAAAAGAATAAATAATACTGAGAACCTGAGTTACAGAGTCCCTAAAAGTGACGTCTGTAGGTTGCTAAGTCAGTTCAGAATCAAGGTGAGTGAAGTGATCCACACTGTTCAGGACTCTGATGATTGTAGAGTATTAAATGTTCCTAAACCTGGTGGTGTGCAATCTCCTGTACTTCCTGTCAGATGGTAGTAGAGAGAAGAGAGCATGGCGCGGATCCTGGAGAATGGATGCTGCTTTCTTGTGGCAGTGTTACTTGTAAATGTGTTCAATCATGGGGATGGTGCTGCCTGTGATGCACTGGGCTCTATCCATTACTTTCTGTAGACTTTCCCATTCCTGGAAATTGGTGTTTCCATACCAGATCATGATACCACCAGTTAGGATACTCTCCACTGTGCATCTACAGTCTGTCAAAGTCTTAAATGACGTACTGAATCTATGCAAATTTCTGAGAAAGTAGATGAGTTGATATGCCTTCTTTGTGATAGCACTTAAGTTCAAATTTAAAGTATGTTTATTATCAAAGTATGCATACCATATAAAACCTTGAGATTCATCTTCTTGCAAGCATCCATAAAACAAAGAAACACAATAGAACTTATGAAAAACCCCACAGGACAAAAACGGTCATGCATCCATTGCGTGAAAAAGAAAGAACAAATCATGTAAACAATATTTTTTAAAAAGCATGCAATCCACAGAACACGAACTACAGAGTGCTCAGAAGTAAGTCAACAGCCACGGAGCCATTTCAGCACTACAGGCAGTCCAGGAGGCTGATGGCTGCAGATCACAGACACGGACCCAGGTTCAGCACAGAGGTGAGTGCCAGTGGCTGCAGGCTGCAGCTATACAGTCTGTCCAGTGCCGAGGTGAGTAAAGCCTCACGCAATAGTGAGCTGAACACCAGTTCATCATCCACCCTCTGCCTTGATGCCTTAATCCTTTTAACCTGGATCCGCTCTTAAATCAGCCAAAACATGTTATTTGTATGTTATTCATGTATGTTATTTGTTCCTGAGCCCGAGCCTCATTGCTTTAGTCCAGCCAAAAGTTTCAGTCCGACCTCTATTCTGTTCCAACAATGAACGCCACAGCCATACCTGCATACTCGAGAGTCCAGTTTGCCGAATATTTCAGAATAACGCAAAATCGTCAGGTCATACAGACGGTTCAAAAGTGTATCATCTAGCAGGAAATTTCAAGCTGCGTATTGCTGCAATTAAACTACAGCAAGTATATTTAGTAAAATCATTAATAGTTTTGTTGGCTGCCTGCAAAATATCACCATGTCTCACCAGTGCCACCTCCGTTCAGGATTTGCACGCTTATCCCAGGACAGATCCTCTGAAATGATAAGCCAAGAAATTTAAAGTTGCTGACCCTCTCCACTTCCAATTCCCTAATGAGGACAGGTCATGAACCTCCAGTTTCTTCCTCCTCTAGTCAATAATCAGCTTTTTAGTTTTGCTGACATTGAATGAGAGTCTGTGTTCAACTAGATTTTCAATCTCTCTCCTATATGCTGATTCTTCACCACCTTTGATTCAGTCACCAACAGAGAAGCCGGTAGAAAACTTAAAATATAGCATTGGAGCTATACTTAGCCACACAATCATAGGTATAAAGCAAGTACAATAGGGGTCTAAGCTCACAGCCTTGTGGTGCCCCTGTGATGATGGTGATTGCGAGGAAACGTTTTTGTCAATCCAAATTGACTGGGGTCTACAAGTGAGGAAATCAAGGATCCGGTTTTACAAGGAGGTATTGATGTTTAGATCTCAATCTTGGTTTAGTGATTAGTCTCAAGGGGATGATAGTGTTGACAGTAGAGTAGGGGGCTAAGCACACAGCCTTATGGGATCACCTAGGAAGAAAAGCTTTTTAGGGCCACTGCAATGCTTTAATGCTTTTCCTCTGCGCTTTTGGGTAAGGAATCCCAGGATTTAGACTTAGAAATAAGAAAGGAAGGACAATATAATTTCAAGGGAGGTTGACATGTGATTCTGTGGAGGAAACTGCAAGTGGTGGTGTTCTCTTGCTCTCCTTGATAGAAGAGGCTATGAATTTAGGAGCTGCTTTTAAATCAGTTTGCTGAGTAACCGCAGTGTATTATGTCCATGGTACACATTATAGCTATGTTCCACTGGTGGTAGATGGTTGCCAGTAAATGGCCTTGCTATGTTCTTGATAATGTTGAGCTCATCGAATAGTGCCGGAATTGCACTCATTCAAGCAGGTGGAGAATCTTTTGTCTCATGTACCTCTGGATCTATATCACAAATATTACTTATATTATGAACCATGATCCAATATTGTCTCGGTTTTGCTATGTATTCAATTTTGCATCATTTCCTGAGGTGCTGAGAATGAAAATGAAAATTGTACAATCAGCAACATCACCACTTCTGACATTATAGTGGAGGGAATATTGCTGATGAAACAGCTGGGACACTATACTGAGGACAACCATCACAGAACCATCAGCTTTAATGCACACTGACTTCAGTTTTATCAGGAACCCTTGATCACACACTTGGTCTGATCTTGCATTGGTGGAAAGGTAACTCGTCTAACTTCACCTCTAAATTTTGGCACTTTTGTTCATGTCCATTTTGTCCATCAATAAGCTGAGAAATCCACTCCCTGGTTAAGTCTAGGATTGTAGCATTCAAATCAGGTGACCCTGACCTTTACAAGAAATCAAGACATTGTCTCCATAAAGTTATCACGGACACCAAAAGGCAATATCAGTCTAAAACCACGTTCCCGACCAGCCATTAGTGTGGCAGGGTGTACATGCTATAATGGGCTGCAAAATTAAGTTAAGCAGCAACACTAGCAACAGCACATCCCTTCCCAATGAACTTAACACATTTTCCACACGTTTAGAACAGAAGCCTCAAATGCAACTGAACCCATAGTCACTCTTGCAGATGTAAAGATCAGTCTTCTGGAGAGTGGACCTGCAGAAAGCAACTGGCTTGGATGGTGTCCTGGCTGGTGTCCATAGATCCAGCACAGATGAGCTTGCTGAGGTACTTGTAGACATTCTTAACCTCTCCCTAATTTAATCTGGAGTTCCCACCTGCTTTGAATAGACCACTATCACCCTGTTATTTAAGAAAATTAAGTAATGTTCCTTAATCACTACCGGCCCAATGACTGTGATATAAACCATCATGAGTAATTCACAAGACTGGTCATAATATGCATTTACTCCAGCTTCCCACACAACCTTGACCACATCAATTCGACTACCACTGAAACAGGTCTGTGGCTGACACTATATCCTTGGCTGTACACTCATCTCTGAAGCATCTGGACAGTAATGACACCTATGTTAAGACTTCATTTATTGACTAAAGCTCCACCTTCACTACTATACTTCCAAACAAACATCTCCAAACTCCTAAACCTGGGACTCAATCCCTTGCTTTGAAACTGGATCGTTGCTTTCCAACCCAATAGACCACAATCAGTAAGGATAAGTATCAACAACTCCATCATAAGTACTCTCAGCACTGATGCCCCACAAGGCTGCATCCTCGGCCCCCTACTCTGTTCCCTATGCAGATGATACCACCGTAGTAAGCCATATCCAAAATAATTATAATCAGTGTACAGACATGACAACAACCTTTCCCTCAATGTCAGCAATACAAAAGAGCTGCTCATTAACTTCAGGAAGTGAAGCACTGCACATGGTCCTGTTGCATCAATGATACTGAAGTTGAGAGGGTTGACAGTTTCTAGTTCCTAGAAGTGACCATCACCAATAACTTGACCTGGTCCAACCACATTGATAACATACCAAGAAAACTCATCTGTGCCTCTGTCATTTCAGGAGGCTAAAGAAATTTGGCATATCCCCTATGACCCTCACCATTCTTATCAATGCACCATAGAAAGTATCACATTTAGATGCATCACAGTTTGATATGGCAACTGCTCTGCGTGTGACCAGAAGAAACTGCAGAGAATTGTGGACACCACTCAGCACATCACAAAAACCTGCCCCTCTTCCATGGACTCAGCTATACTTCTCAATGCCTCAGTAAAGCAGTCAGTATAATCAAAGACATCACTCACCTTGGACATTCTTTATTCTCTACCCTCCCATCAGGGAGAAGATACAAAAGCTTGAAAGTAAGTACCACCAAGCTCAAGGATAGATTCTAACTCGTTGTTATAAGATTATTGAATGCTTCCGTAGTAGGTAAGACCCGACCTCACAATCTACCTGTGCTGCACGTTCTCTGTACCGAAACAACTTATTCTGCATTGGTATTGTTTATCTTGTTCTACCACAGTGCACTGTTTTGTGCACTAAATTGTATGGACAGTGCACTAAATTGTATGGACAGTGCACTAAATTGTATGGACAGTTTGCAAGACAAGTTCGCTGTACCTTAGTACATGTGACAATATTAAACCAATACCATGTTCCTAACAAGTCTGCAAAGAGGTCTGTGGCTAAGGGGTCCTGGTCAAAGTATCAGTGATCATTTTAGTGTTTTATTGTATTTATTCGTTTTACATTAGGTGGTTGATGGTTGCAAGAACAACATTTAGTTTTGAAAAGGAAAATGATAGAGTTGCTGGAAATCGCAAATCTAAAAAAAAGAAATTGCTAGAAATACTTAGAACTTTGGAACTGCCTCACTGGAGGAACTCTGCACTTCCTGCTTTTATTTCTGCAATTAATACATCCCTAAATTACCTTGAGAAAGTGATGGTAAGCCTTCTTCTTGAACCACTGAAGACCTCCTGGTGAAAATAATCTCACAATGCAGTTGGAAGGGCAGCTCTAGGATTACAACCCAACTACAATGAAGGACGGCAAAATACTTCAAAGGCAGAAAAACACGGTGAAACTTCAATTGGTTGGCATTCTTTATTGTGTTATGTCTACTAACCTTGTCTTTCTTGGTAATAAAAACCATGCATTTTGCAGTTGGTACATAGTGCAGCATCAATGTGTTGGCACAAGAAGAAGCCAATATTCTGAGTGGTGAAAGTGGTACTAATCATGCAGGATGTTGTGACCTGAATATTTCTGAGCTTCTTGAGCATACTTGGAGTTATACTCATCCAAGCAAATAAACAGGAATCCTACTCAATCTAGACTTGTACATGTAGATGGTGGAAAGTTGTTGTGGTGTTATTTGTTGTAGGGTACCTTGACCTGACCTGTTCTTGTAGACAGTTTTTTTTATGGCTGGCTCAGCTCACTAGCTAGTCACTCCTTAGTACTGTTCATTATTCTTTGCATTAATCTGCTGATGATTCTGAACAGACTAAAAAGGTGGTATTGGAAAGATTGGATTTATCATGCTTTTTGTGGACACCTAGACAATTCTTATATTGTCAGGTGGAAGACAAAGTTTTAAATTTATTAGGACTGATAGAATGATGTCCGGCCCAAAAGTCACCCCAAGAGAAAGCCATGATGGATCAATCTCTCAAGACATGGATGGAAATAACTGAAAACATTTCTGCCTTGCTTGGTTCTCATGAGCTAGACTGCCATCACTGAGGAATTTACTGGAGGATCCTGCTCCCACTAGCTGTTCCATTGTCCATACCATTCTGATCCATGGGCTGCATGAATGCCCCACTCCACCTATTGCATGCTACTTTAATGTTCAGCTCATGCAGAGTTCTATATCACAACTGAATCAGACTGGCACTCTATCTTTCAGTTTTGCTGATGCTACTTCCAGTGTACCCTTCTTCCTGCAATAAACTTGATACCCTGGCTTCAAGAGCTGAACAACATCTCACTTTTACATCTCACTTTTCTCTTTTCAACAGAAGAACCTCACCAATTTACTCTTTCTTGTTGGTACAATCTCATTCTCAGAACCAACTCTGAAAATGTGTTTTAACTTTCCATTGCTCCAATAATGCTTATAATACAGCAAGCAGAATTTGACTTTCTGAAGAAATAATTTCTCAAGAAATAAACTCAAGTGCTTGGTTTGCCTACTAGTTTAACGCTAGTTTTTTTTTAAATTTACAAACAGACACGTTCATTCCTTGTCCTTGGATTACTTTCAAAATAATATGAGGCATAGTTTTCAAGAAAACAAACTGTGTTACACTACTAATTAATGTCTAAATTAATTTGCCAATTATGTGGCAGTTCTGGAAATTAATGCTTATCTTGTGATTCAGATAAGATATAATTAAATTTGGAAATTGAGTTATTATAGGCCAGTGTTATCAACACTTCCCAAATTTTGAATATCCCTTCAAATGCTGAAAGGATCAGTCATGAAGGAATCGGAATCATTTCTCACTTCACCATGTGACTAAACAAAAATCAAAATTAAACACCACTGGCAAAAAAAGTACTCAGACAAGTGTGTTTCTGCCAGTACTCAATCACCTCTGTAATATTTAAATGCAGGGTGCAGCAAGGAAATTATGTCTATGTGTCTTGAAACTGGCATTCACCAGGCACACAGAGAGTAGTACCTAGACACAGGAATCTTTTTTGGCTCAGCTCTTAACTACAATGTCCATCATCTTTCCACATTTACACCTGAATTGTATGACATTAAAATAAAATGCCAGAAACAGAAAATGCCCAGTATTTCCACACCAAAACCATTCATGTCATGAAAAACAATCCTCTGAGAAAGACACCCTTCTTATATCCGAGACTGCATTAGAAATAGATTAATTCAACAACAATAATTCTCAGCCACATCTGCTCTCAGGATGAAGATTTTCATTCCAGAACAAAGGGGAGTCTTCCTTTTTCAAAAAAAGGGGCTTCCCTTCCTCCACCATCAACACTGCCCTCAACCACATCTCTTCCCCTTCCGGCACATCTGCCCTTACACCTTCCTCCCTCCACCCCACCAGGGATAGGGTTCCTCTTATCCTCACCCTACCAGCCTCCTCGTCCAGCACATCATTCTCCCTAACTTCTGCCACCTCCAACGGGATCCTACACCACGCTCATCTTGCCCTCCAACCCTCCCCACTTTCTGCTTTCCACAGGGATTGCTCCCTATGTGACTCCTTTGTCCATTCATCCCTCCTCACTGATCTCCCTCCTGGCAGTTATCCTTGCAAGCGGAACAAGTGCTACACCTGCCCTACACCTTCTCCCTCAGTACCAGTCAGAGTCCCAAACAGTCCTCCATGTGGGAGGCTACTCTTCAGCTGTGAGTCTGTTTGGGTCACCTACTGTATCCGGTGCTCCTGGTGCAGCCTCCTGTATACTGCTGAGACCCAACATAAATTGGGAGACCGCCTCGTCAAG
Source organism: Mobula hypostoma (assembly GCF_963921235.1). Classification (NCBI taxonomy): domain Eukaryota; kingdom Metazoa; phylum Chordata; class Chondrichthyes; order Myliobatiformes; family Myliobatidae; genus Mobula; species Mobula hypostoma. Next base: position 94,518,013 of record NC_086105.1, read on the forward strand.
CCAGAAGAAGCGAGACCTACCAGTGGCCACCCATTTTAATTCCTCTTCCCATTCCTATTCCGACATGTCAGTCCATGGCTTCCTCTATTGTCGAGATGAGGCCATACTCAGGTTGGAGGAACAACACCTTTATTTCTGTCTGGTGGCATGAACATTAATTTCTTCAACTCCAGTAAATCCCCCCCCCCTTTACCATACCCCATCCCCTTTTCCCTCTCTCACCCCATCTCCTTGCCTGCCCATAGCCTCTCTCTGGTGCTCCTCCCCTCTTTTCTATCTTCTGTGGACTTCTGTCCTCTCCTTTTAGATTCCTCCTTCTCCAGCCTTGTATCTCACTCACCAATCAACTTCCTAGCTCTTTACTTCACCCCTCCCCCCTCCAGGTTTCACCTATTACCCTGTGTTTCCCACTCCCCTCCCCCACCTTCTAACTCTGACTCATCTTTTTTTTCTCCAGTCTTGCTAAAGGGTCTCAGCCCAAAACATTGACTATACACTTTTCCATGGATGCTTCCTGGCCTACTGAGTCCCGCCAGCAGTTTGTGTGTATGGCTTGGACTTCCAGCTTCTGCAGATTTTCTCTTGTTGTAATTCAGTAACAGAATTTGTTATATTCACAAAATAAACTTTATTATTATTTTCCACTTCAGTGTTTTTTTCTGTTATTTTTATATTCATAAAATGAACTATCATCTCTATTTCATTGTTCATCACCTTAACAATTTTAGCAAAATTAAATTTGCACAGAAAGTATTTCTTGGATATGAATTTCCTCCTGCTACAATTAACAGAAACAGGAAACAGTATGCAAATATTAGGACCACGCAACCTTGATCCATGTAAATACCTGTGGATTAATAGTATCTAAGCATGCAAAGCTTATGCCTTTTTATCTTCACTTATCTTTCCTAGAATAACGATCTGATGGTAAGCTAATATATAATTAACAAATTTTGCCTCTACTGGTTTTCGGAATTCAGTAATAAGTACTTTGTACAAAGGGATTATTTTCTGAAAAAACAGTATGTAGTTGATGTGGGTAGAATATGTTTGTAACTTACTACATAAAGTAGTCTGAAAATACCATATAAAAGAACAATGACAAACGAACATGTACCCAACATTTGCAAAGGAACCCATGCAAACAGGAATATCTTCCCTTCACTGGTCTAAGACATGCTCTTTTGGTTGTTTTGATTCTAAAAATATATTTAGCAGGGGGCTAATCAAGAATCATTTCAAAACATGCACACAGTCCACGGACAATGCATTAATGAAGTGAAACAAAATGTCAGGCAGTATCACTAGAGAGAGGAAAACTGAGTTGAGGTTGACAAGCTTACATCAGAACTGTCAGTGCTGTATCACAAGGGTGCTGAGGTGCTGTTTCATAAATTGATGTTAGGCTTCATTGCACAAGTACAGGGGACTAAATACAGGTTAGAATGGGAATGGATTGGAGAACTGAAGTGAAGGCAACTGGAAAATCAATCCGCAAAGTGACTCAACAAAGCTCAAGGAACAGCATGACTTCTGACTCGGCATTTGGAAGCCCTCGAACTCAACAATTTCAAATCAGTAGTCACAGAGTTGTAAAGCACAGAAACAGCCCCTTTGGCCCAACGCAACCATGCCAACCAAGATGCCTACTGAACTCGTCCCATTTGTCTGCATAGGGACCAAATTTCTCTTAACCTATATAGTTATATAGTGGAATCACAGAATTATACTATTGTCTTTTATACCCATTTACTTGTGACATTAACTCAGTGTTCCCCTCTCCATAGATACTGGCTTATCTGCTGGGTATTTCCTATGTGTTATTTTGTCATTTACCAGCAACTATTGTGCTCTGTAGCTTTCAGTTCCAGCATGTACTTTTCTTTTCCCTCTCTATGTCCTTCATTCTTCTATTATTAAAGATACTGCATTATCTGAACAACCTTAGTTTCCACCCTTCACAGACATCACCATTAACCTCGCTGTCCCTCCCCCTCTCTGCAGTATAAAGTACATTTGTTTTTTCACTAATAGAAAATTAAAAATAGAAAATGCAGAAAGCATTCAACAGGTCAGATGGCATAAGTGGAAAGAGAAATGCAGTTAACATTTCAGGCAAAAGACCTTTTATCAGAACTGGGATGGCAAGAAAATGAATTAACTTTGTCATTTTCCCAGATCAAACAAAGGATGAATTAACCTGCAATACTTAGGTTTTTTCTCTCTCCATAGATGATGTCTGATCTATTCCAGAGCTTTGCTCTATTTCACATTTGTAGTTTTTTTTAATCTGAACTGAATTGAACTGGTATCAAAGTTCAAGTTTATCATCTTTCAACTGTACACATGTATATCACCAAGCGAGACAATGTTCCTGCAGACCAAGGTGCACAACACAATACATATAACACACACACATAACACACAAAATAATATTACCACAAATAAATTAACAAGCAATAAAGTACATATACAATACAAGTTAAAAAGTAAACAGTATAACATTACTGGTTCTTCATAAATGATGAGACCTGGATGGTGGCAGGGAGTTCAGTGGTATTACAGCCAAGGGGAAGAAGGTGTTTCCCATCCTAACAGTTCTTATCCTAATGCTATGGTACCTCCTGACTGATGGAAGAGAATCAAGGAGATTATTGGACAGATGGGAGGGATCACTGACAATGCTAAGGGCCCTGAGTGCACTGCGCTCCTGATAGATATCTCTAATGGGTGGGATTTAGACCCCAGTGATCCTCTCAGCAGTCCTCATAATCCCTTATAGAGACTTGGTGGCCTCGGATGTCTTGCAGTTCCCGGACCAGACAGTGATGCAACTGGTTGGGACACTCGAAGGTGATCCTGTAAAAATTGGTTAAAATATTTGGGGAAGAGCTTCACTTGCCTCAATTTCCTCAGGAAGTGCAGACTCTGCTTTGCTTTCTTGACCAAAGAGGTGATTTTGAGGGACCAGATGAGATCGTTCATTCTGTGCGCTCTCAGAAACTTGATGCTCCCAACCTTCTCTACAGAGGAGCCATGTACATGCAGTGAGGAATGCTCACCCTGCACCTTTCTAAAGTCTACAATCACTGCTCTACCAACTGTTCTACCTCTTTTCTGTACACCATCTCGTCATCATTGTTGATGAGGCCACTGGATGATTTGGTTTGAGTTGCATCTAGCAGTGCAGTCATGCATCAGCAGCACGAAGAGCAGCGGGCTGAGCTTGCAGCCTGGGGGAGCACAGGTGCTCGGTATGATGGAGCTAGAGATGTTTCTGTCAACACTCACTGACTGTGGTCTTCCTGTCAAAAAGTCCAGAATCCAGTTACAGAGAGAGATGTTGAGACCCAACAAGGTCGGTTTACTAACCTCATTCTGAGGGATGATCATATTGAATGCCGGGCTGAAGTTAATAAACGGCATCTCAGCATATTAGGCACCATTTCCCAGGTGGACATGACGGAGTGGAGTGCAGAGGCTATGGCATCATCAGTGGAACGGTTTAGGTGACAATTGAACTAGAAGGGGTCCAATGTAGCACGAAGGTGAGATTTAATGTGAGCTATAACCAGACACTGAAAGCATTTCATTATGTGTTAAAGTCCGTGCCACTGGACTGTCATCGTTGAGGCAGGTAGTGTCGCCCTCTTGGGTATCAGGATGACGGTAGTACCTTGAAGCCTGAGGAGAGAGATGTTAAAAAGATCTGTGGGAACCTCAACTGAAGGTTGCAACCAATGTTCCAATAACTCTATTTCTGCAAAAAGTCAAGCTTTGTAAAGTTTATCTAAAGCAGTTTCTGCTTTTGCAACCACAGTAGTCAAATGCAGGTAAATGGAGGCCAAATTATCATCCGACCTATATTAATGTTCAAATAAAAGGTCCCTGACCCCATAATATGAACTTCTTTTTCACACACAAGCTGTTGATCATCACCTGCATTTTCTGCTTTATTTGACACCAATATCTTTCTGCTGTTTCCGCAAGCCTGCACCACTTGATTTAGACTGAATGTGGGGAACACATTGCAATATAAAATTCTACACCCTATCCTCATTATATGCGGGGGATACGTTCCTCGAAGTCGACACATAATGTGAATAATTATTTAACTGGAGAAAATAGGGATGCGTTCTTGAGGGCTTCCTAAATATGTTTTATCTGTAATTTACTCACATTTTCATTCCAATACGACACAAAAGCAGTACCACAAGGCAACATTCATATTATATTTCATCAAGTTAAGGTAATATTCAACATAATAAATCATAGAAAGTTAACATACTAGGGTGTACAGTACTCACCAATAGTGGCAGCTGTGTTCACTCTGGGAGATGAGTGGTTTTTGTGGTGTCGGGCAGCTTTACATGGATGAGGTGGATGGTTGTGCATCATCAGGATCATCAAAGACAGCAAGGGGTGAAGGAAGACTCATAAAACTCTCAGTACTGCTCTCAGCAGGAGATGACACCGGTTTGAAGAAAGTGGTGAGGATTGTTTGCTTGGCAGCATTTGTTTTTCAGCATAAATTTGCTTGTAGGGAAGAAGGCTTAACTGCAGGGAACAACGGAAATGCTGACTTCGTTCTAAACTTGGGACCATGTCCATCGCCATTTGTGCCAAGTGTTCCACAGCCTTAAAACATTCTGTCAGTTGCTTCAGAGTGGAAGACCTGACCTCTTTCCAGGATTCATCAATGTTGTTGATGGCATGTCTGATGTTGAAGAACTTCCACCATTCCCTCACCGTTGGTAAACTCCCAGGATTTTCAAAATCGTCTGTTGCTTGCAGCATCTGAGAGACATTCCGCCGTTAAAAAATATGCCTTGAATGTGGATATCACACTTTGGTCGTGGTTGAATCAGTGATGTTGTGTTAGGCGGCAGGAAACGCACTGTTATGTTAGAATGAATGCAGTCCAAATGTTTAGGATGGGCTGGCACATTGTCAAGCAACAAAAGAACTTCAAAGGCAAGATTCTGTTCCCGGCAGTAGCATTCAGCCTCAACAGGAAAATGATCAGCAAACCAATCTTCAAAGGTTTGACCAGTGACGCATGCTTTCTTGTTAGCTGCCCAGTGGACAGGAAGCATATTCTTACTCAAACCCTTAAGAGCACAGGGGTTTAATGAATGGTAAACTAAGAGAGGCTTCATCTTACAGTCTCCTTTGGCATTGGAACACATAAGCAAAGTCAATCTATCCTTTGCTGCCTTGAAACCTGAAGCAGTTTTTTCATCCTTACTAATGTAAGTGCATTTCGGCATACGCTTCCAAAACAGCCTGGTCTCACCTGCATTAAACACCTGCTTTGGTGTGATGCCTAACTATGCCTAACATAGCCCGCAACTGCACAGGGTAGCGTCCCAGAGCTGTGTTACCTTCACCTGACGCCGCCCTGTTTATAATTTCTAACTTTTTTTCCAAGTGTTAAAGTGGTTCTCTGCCACTTGGCTGATGGCCCAGGACTTGACATTGGACGCTTAGGAGGCATAGTTAGATACTTCAAGCACAAAATCACTGCACTAGAGGTAAAAACACAAAAGTTTAAGAGCACAAAATCACACATCCACGCATTGCCAAAACTAATGCGAGACTGGCGGGAGTGAGACTGTGAGGCGTGCGCACGTGACTTGTATTGGCGGCAAAGCAGTGCTCCTTGCATAACTGTGAGTTTTGGACGCATATAACGAGAAGTTGGTAGAAATAGGTTCCTCGCATAACTGTGAATCTGCATTGTCTGAAGACATATATAACGAGGATAGGGTATACTTTGACATATTAATGCAATCAAAAGCCCAGGAACTTGTTCTTTTGATAAGTTTTTTTTTCTTCTGATATCATTAGCAAGGGTATCATTTAATACCTGTCCCTAACTGCACTTGGGCTTGAGATGACCAACTTCCTTGATCAGTGCATCCTTCAGATGAAGGTGCTCTCACAATACTGTTGGAAAGAAGAGTTCCAGGATTTAGAACCACCGAAGAAGGGAGGCAGAGTTTGATTTACGACATGGAGGGGAACCTGCAGGTAGATTCCCGATGCAACTAAATCCTTTGTCCATTTTGGGGGACAGCTTGCAGGTGCTGTTGGAGTGGCCTTGGTGAGTAACCATAGTGCATTTTATAGTAGTTCGGTGGTGAAGGGAATGAATGCTCAGGATGGTGTATGGGATGGGATTCAAACAGGCTGCTTTGTTCTGGATATTTTTGAGCTTTCTGAGTGTTGTTGGAGTTGCAGTGATCCAGGCAAGCGGTGAGAGTTCCATCACTGTCCTGATTTGTGCATTGTAGATGGTGAAAAGGCCTTAAGATGTAAGAAAGCAAATACCCGATCTCCAACATGCTCTTGTAGCCGCAACATTTATGTGGCTATTTTTTTTACTTTTTGGTGTTTGATAATCATTTGATGGTGGGGAACAGAGCAATGGCAAAGACAAGGGGTCGGCTTCTCACTTCTTTGAGATGGCCATGATGCTGTTACTTTCCACTTATCAGTCCATGCCTGAATGTTGTCTGGGTCCTGCTACTTTCAAGCACAAACTGCTTCACCTGCTAGGGAGTTATGAACAGAATTGAGTATTGTGCCTCAAGAGATACACTTCTTCTGATCAAGAGAAGTAAGGTCACTGATAATGCATCAGAAGATGGTTGGGCCTCAGACCCTGCCCAAGGAATTCCTGCAATGATGTCCTGGGGCTGATAATAATTAACTTTCAGCAACCATAAGCAGCTTCCTTCACACACTGAGCTAATCAAATGCACTAACAACCTCAAGGCACTCTTTGAGGCAAAGCTCATTTTAAAAGCTATAAAGGAAGTCTGCTTTTGAAATAACCATCAGAATACTGAGAAAATAACCAAAACAGGACAGATGAAAGCAAGATCCATATATCAGCATATTATAGCCCTGCTACAATACTGGAAAAGGAATTAGAAATATGACTTTGTTAAAGCTAAAATGAATTCCAAATATGTATGTTTTAATGTCTGTGAGAAATGCAACTTATTTGCAGGTATTGCAAATAAATTAAGTAAGCAATTCACTCATAGTTCAGAAAAGTACAACATGTCCACAGATTACAAATACCTGAGTTAGGGACCCCTTCATATGATTGAGCTCCCATTATATTTTTATTAGAGATATAGCACGATAACAGGCCTTTCCAGCCCAAGAAGCCTGCACCACCCAATTACACCCATGTGACCAATTAACCTACTGATCCGTACATCCTGGGAAAGTGCGAGGAAATTAGCTCACCTTGAGGAAACCCACACGGTCACGGGCAGAATGTACAAACACTCAGAGAGCAGTGGAAATGAACCTAGCAGATTCTGGATCGGTGGGCTGAGCACTTTAACAACGTCCTTAACCACCCTGCCGACATCAACGACGAGGCCATTGCCCACCTGCCCCAGGTAGAGATCAACAAGAACCTCGACACTCTTCCCACAGTAGATGAAGTCAAGAAGGCAGTGAAGCAACTCTCCTGTGGCAAAGCGCCAGGACCCGATGCAATCCCTGCTGAGGTATACAAAGCAGGAGGCCCTGTCATGATGCAAAAGCTGACTGTACTCTTCCAGTCCATGTGGAAAAAGGGACAGGTCCCGCAACAGCTGAAAGATGCCAGCATAGTCCACATCTACAAGAGGAAAGGCAACCGCCAGTCTTGCGACAACCACCGAGGCATCTCCCTCTTGTCCATTGCGGGGAAGATTCTGGCCCGCGTCCTGCTCAACCGCCTTCTCCAACATCTTGAGCAAGGTCTGCTCCCAGAAAGCCAGTGCGGTTTCCGTGCTGAACGTGGGACCGCGGACATGATTTTTGCTGCACGCCAACTCCAGGAAAAATGCCAGGAGCAACACAGCGACCTCTTCGTGACCTTTGTCGATCTAACCAAGGCTTTCGATACAGTCAGCAGAGAAGGCTTGTGGAAGATCATGGAGAAGTTTGGCTGCCCCAGCAAGTTCATCACAATCGTCCGGCAGTTCCACGACGGTATGATGGTGAAAGTTCTGGATGACGGCGACGAGTCGGAGGCCTTCCCAGTGACAAATGGCGTCAAACAAGGCTGCGTCCTTGTCCCAACTCTGTTCAGTATGGTATTCTCTGCCATGCTGACAGATGCCTTCCGTAACTACGAAGAAGGAATCCACGTCAGGTACTGGACTGACGGCAGGTTGTTCAACCTTAGGCGCCTGCAGGCAGTTACAAAGGTGCGAGAGACTGTCATCAGAGACTTGTTGTTTGCTGATGACTGCGCACTCAATGCCAGCACAGAGCAGGAGATGCAGCGTGAAATGGACTGCTTCTCACAAGCCTGCGACAACTTCGGTCTCACTATCAGCACCAAAAAGACCGAAGTTATGTACCAGCCCGCCCCAGAAAAGCCATACCAGGAGCCGCGCATCACGGTGAAGGGCCAGAACCTCCAGGCAGCCGACAACTTCACCTACCTGGGCAGCATACTCTCTCGCGCAGTGAACATAGACGCTGAGGTCAACAACAGGATTGCCAAAGCCAGCGCCGCCTTTGGGAGACTCCGTGAGAATGTCTGGGAGCGGAGAGGACTCAGCCTTACCACCAAGCTGAAGGTCTACTGTGCAGTGGTCCTTACCACCCTCCTTTAGGCCAGCGAGACCTGGACTGTCTGCAGCAGACACGCCAAACAGCTCAACCACTTTCACCTGAGCTGTCTCCGCAGACTCCTCCACATCACGTGGCAGGACAAAGTCCCCGACACGGAAATCCTGGAACGAGCTGGGCTCTGCAGCGTCTACACCCTCCTGCTGAAAGCCCAAGCCAGGTGGGCTGGACGTGTGGTCAGAATGCCAGACAGCCGATTGCCTAAGCAGCTGCTGTACAGAGAACTGTGTCAGGGCAAGCGCTCAGTCGGGGGGCAGAAGAAACGTTACAAAGACTGCCTGAAAGCGTCCCTCAAAGGCCTGGGTATCGACATCAACATGTGGGAGACGCTTGCCCTCGACCGTCCAGCTTGACGCAGCAAGATCACCACAGGAGCCCGTGCAGCTGAAGTCAGGCGCATCATCGAGGTGCAACGAAAGCGTGCTGTGCGCAAGGCCCGAGCAGCATCCACTGCCACGACAGCACCTACCCACTTGTGTCCCACATGTGGGCGAGCCTTCAGGGCCCGGATTGGCCTCATCAGTCACCTCCAGACCCACAGCCACCAATCTCCCATTTGACTTTGAAGCCATGGTCATCTTCAACTACGAAGGATGAACAACAACAGGTCATTCGTACTGTAACAGGGTTACACTACATGCTATGCTAGCATGTCGCGCAATTCAAAACTCAACAACTCTGCAAATATTTGCTTCTACAAATGACAGAAAAAGTCTCTCTCTCACTCTCTCTCTCTCTCTCTCCCTCCCTCTTCAGCTAAAAGCTGGGCCTTTACTCAGCCACAAGTTAAAATGGAAAAAAAAACACAGATGTGTACTTTGAAGACTTTAGAGACAATAAGGCCAAAGACCATGCATAGATCTGTCAAGGAAATGAAGCAAACTGCAGGGGAACAGGGTATCAGAAAACTGGAAATTGGGAGGGAGAAACGTCTTGAGAAAATTGGGTTGAATCAGGCTATGCAAGGTTGGGAGATTTTAAGGACAGAAAATATAGAATAAAGATCTTTCAACAAAATTAGGTAGTAACTGGCTTGCTGTGTGCTACCAGCATTTTCTGAGATTTTCTTGGAGGTCAGTGAGTTAGACTGGAGAGAAGAATTTAAACGGAGAGCGTTTTTTCTTCAGCGGTTTGATCAAGGCACGACTGCGCAGGCACGTGGACGTCAGCCAGTTAGATCAGCAGGAAGAATTTAAATAGAAGACAGCTTTATAGAGCGGGGCATCAGGAGGAGCAGATGATGGAGTAGAGGGAGTCAGAGTAGGAGAGCTTTGGCTCAACAGGGCTTCGGCGATAATGGGTCGAGGCGAGGTAAGTTACTTGTGAAGAATAGGAATAAGAAGTATGTCTGTGAGGCCAATGTTCTGTACTGGGTGTCGGATGTGGTATGTCCAGGAAACACCCAGCCTCCCAGACGGCCACATCTGCACCAGGTGTGTCGAGCTACAGCTCCTTAGGAACCAGGTTAGGGAAATGGAGATGCAGCTCAATGACCTTCGTCTGCTCAGGGAAAGTGAGGAGGTGAAAGAGAGGAGTTATAGGCAGGCAGTCACACCGGGGCTTCAGGAGACAGACAAGTGGGTAACAGTCAGGAGAGGGAAAGGCAAGAGTCAGATACGAGCGAGTACCCCGGTGGCTGTCCCCCTAACAATAAGTACGCCTGTTTCAGTATTGTGTGGTGGGGGTGGGGGGAACAAACTGCTTGGAGGAAGAAACAGTGGCAGCACCTCTAGCACGGAGTCTGGCCCTGTGGCTCAGAAGGGTAGGGAAAGGAAGAGGATGGTGGCAGTGAAAGGGGACTCTATAGTTAGGATGGGACAGACAGGCAATTCTGTGGAGGCAGGAAAGAAACACAGATGGTAGTTTATCTCCCAGGTGCCAGGATCCGGAATGCTTCTGATCGCATCCACAATATCCTGAAGTGGGAAAGTGAACAGCCAGAGGTCGTGGTACCTATTGGTACCAATGACACAGGTAGCAAAAGAGAGGAGGTCCTGAAAAACGAGTGAGTTACAGGGAGTTAGGAAAGAAGCTGAGAAGCAGGACCTCAAAGGAAGTAATCTCGGGATTGCTGCCTGTGTCACACAACAGTGAGTATAGGAATTGAGTAAGGTGAAGGATAAATACATGGCTGGGGGATTGGAACAGAGGGCAGAGATTCAGATTTCTGGATCATTGAGACCTCTTTTGGGTCAGGCGTGACCTGTACAAAATGGATGGGTTGCACTTGAATCCAAGGAGAAACAATATCCCAGCAGGGAGGTTTGCTAAGGCTATTGGGGAGAGTTTAAACTAGAATTGCTGGGGGTGGGGGGGGGGTGCTGGGAACTGAACTGAAAAGACAGAGGAAGGCATGGTTAGCTCACAAATAGAGAAAGCTTGTAAGCAGTTTGAGAGGGAGAATGGGTGGGTGATAGAGAAGGGATGTGCTCACACTGATGGTTTGAGATGTGTCTATTTTAATGCAAGGAGTATCATGAACAAAACGGATGAGCTTACAGCGTGGATCAGTACTTGGAGCTATGATATTGTGGTCAGTACAGAGACTTGGATGGCTCAGGGGCAAGAATGATTACTCAGAGTGCCAGGCTTTAGATGTTTCATAAAGGACAGGCAGAGAGGCAAAACAGGTGGGGGCGTGGTACTGCTGATCAGAGATAGTGTCACGGCTGCAGAAAAGGAGGAAGTCATGGAGGGATTGTCTACTGAGTCTCTGTGGGTGGAAGTTAGAAACAGAAAGGGGTCAATAACTCTACTTGGTGTTTTTTATAGACCATCCAAAAGTAATAGAGACATCAAGGAGCAGATAGGGAGACAGATTCTGGAATGGTGTAATAATAACAGGGTTGTCGTGATGGAAGATTTTAATTTCCTCAATGTTGATTGACATCTCCCTTGAGCACGGAGTTTAGATGGGGTGGAGTTTGTTAGGTGTGTTCAGGAAGGTTTCTACAATATGTAGATAAGCCTACAGGAAAGGCTGTACTTAATCTGATAATGGGAAATGAACCTGATCAGCTGTCAGGTCTCTCAGTGGGAGAACATTTTGGAAGTAGTGATCACAATTCTATCTCCTTTACCATAGCATTGAAGAGGAATAGGAACAGACAAGTTAGGAAGGTGTTTAATCGGAGTAAGAGGAAATATGAAGCTATCAGGCAGGAGCTTGGAAGCATAAATTGGGAACAGATGTTCTCAGGGAAATGTATGGCAGAAATGTGGCAAATGTTCAGGGGATATTTGCATGGAGTTCTGCATAGGTACATTCCAATGAGACAGGTAAAGGATGATAGGGTACAGGAACCGTGGTGTACAAAGGCAGTTGAAAATCTAGTCAAGAAGAAAAGCTTACAAAAGGGTCAAAAAAAAGGTAATGATAGAGATCTAGAACATTATAAGGCTAGCAGAAAGGAGCTTAAGAATGAAATTAGGAGAGCCAGAAGGGGCCATAAGAAGGCCTTGGCGAGCAGGATTAAGGAAAACTCCAAGGCATTTTATAAGTATGTGAAGAGAAATATGATAAGACGTGAGAGAAGAAGACCAATCAAGTGTGACAGTGGAAAAGTGTGTATGGAACCAGAGGAGGTAGCAGAGGTACTTAATGAATACCTTGCTTCAGTATTCACTACGGAAAAGGACCTTGGCAATTTTAGGGATGACTTACAGCGGACTGAAAAGTTTGAGCGTATCAGAATCAGGTTTATTATGACTGGCATGTGACGTGAAATTTGTTACATAGGCATTAAGAAAGAGGATGCGCTGGAGCTTTTGGAAAGCATCAAGTTGGATAAGCCACCGGGACCAGGCTACTGTGGGAAGCAAGGGAGGAGATTGCTGAGCCTCTGGCAATGATCTGTGCATCATCAATGGGGAGGGGAGAGGTTCCGGAGGTTTGGAGGGTTGCAGATATTGTTCCCTTATTCAAGAAAGGGAGTAGAGATAGCACAGGAAATTATAGACCAGTGAGTCTTTCTTCAGTGTTTGGTAAGTTGATGGAGAAGATCCTGAGAGGCAGGATTTATGAACATTTGGTGAGACATAATATGATTAGGAATAGTCAGCATGCCTTACAAGCCTGATTGAATTTTTTGAGGATGTAACTAAACACAATGATGAAGGTAGAGCAGTAGATGTAGTGTATATGGATTTCAGCAAGGCATTTGATAAGGTATCCCATGCAAGGCTTACTGAGAAAGTAAGGAGGCATGGGATCCAAGGGGACCTTGTTTTGAGGATCCAGAACTGGATTGCCCACAGAATGCAAAGAGTGGTTGTAAACGGGTCATATTCTGTATGGAGATTGGTGACCAGTGGTGTGCCTCATGGATCTGTTCTGGGACCCCTTCTCTTTGTGATTTTTATAAATGACCTGGATGAGTAAGTGGAGTGATGGGTTAGTAAATTTACTGAAGACATAAAGGTTGGGGGTGTTGTGGATAGTGTGGAGGGCTGTCAGAGGTTATAGTGGAACATCGTTAGGATGCAAAACTGGGCTGAGAAGTGGCAGATGCAGTTCAACCAAGATAAGTATGAAGTGGTTAATTTTGATAGGTCAAATATGATAGCAGAATATAGTATTAATGGTAAGACTTCTGGCAGTGTGGAGGATCAGAGGGATCTTGGGGTCTGAGTCCATAGGACACTCAAAGCTGCTGTGCAGGTTGACTGTGCGGTTAAGAATACATGCGGTATATTGGCCTTCATGAACCATGGGATTGAGTTCAAGAGCTGAGAGGTAATGTTACAGCTATATAGGACCCTGGTCAGACCCCACTTGGAGTACTATGCTCAGTCCTGGTCACCTCGCTACAGAAAGGATGTGGAAACTATAGAAAGGGTGCAGAGGAGATTTACAAGGATGTTGCCTGGATTGGGGAGCAGGGCTTATGAGAATAGGTTGAGTGAACTTGGCTTTTTCTCCTTGGAGCAACGGAGGATGAGAGGTGACCTGATAGAGGTGTATAAGACGATGAGAGACATTGATCGTGCGGATAGTCAGAAGCTTTTTCCCCAAGGCTGAAATGGCTAACACGAGAAGGCATAGTTTTAAGGTGCTTGGAAGTAGGTACAGAGGAAATGTCAGTGGTAAGCTTTTTACACAGAGTGGTGAGTGCATGGAATGGGCTGCCAGCGACGGTGGTGGAGGCAAATACAATAGGGTCTTTTAAGTGACTCCTGGATAAGTACATGGAGCTTAGAAAAATAGAGGGCAATAAGTAACCCAAGGTAATTTCTAGAGTAAGTGCATGTTTGGCACATCATTGTGAGCCAAAGGGCCTGTATTGTGCTGTAGGTTTTTATGTTTCTATGTTTCTAAAATTCTCTTGGGTTCAGAAGGAGAGATAACCTAAGAAAAACATACAAAATTCAAATCAGCTTAATCGGGTAATTGCAGAAATGCAAGGAGTTAGTGTCTCGAAATCTTTTCACTCTGAGGGTAGTGAATCTTTGAAATTTCTACCAATGAGGGCATTACAGGTTCTTCGGCAATGCTTAAAACAAAAAATCAAAAACTAATCGATACTAAAGAGACAAGCATTATATTAATGCACTGTTCCTTAAACTTTCTTGGGTCTCATTAGCACAGTGCAGTTGTGACAGATGGATAGGTCAGAGTGGGAGTATTTAGTTTGGTCTTAAAAGTCTTTTAAATTATCTTACTGTTTAGTTTGTTATAGCATGGGCACTCAGAAACATTTACTATTTTAATAATCAGCTAAGCAAAGAGCATTGTTTACAGTATGTGAATGTCAAAGTTTTGTCAGCTATTTTATGAAACAGGTATTTTCCCTTATCGTCAATCACATCACAGCGTCATATCATTCAACAACATTATTGCTCATTGAGGACTTAAGCTGGCTTACAACCAGCTGACCAAAAGGTATTCACCACTGAGATCAAGACAAATTAGGTGGGCCTGCAGTTGACAAGAAATTCAAGGGTAAAATGTTCAATTAAATAGTACTTCAGAGATGAAATAAACTGTTTGAATAAAATGCTTATCATAAGCTTAAATTGTAAACAGCCTCGACAATACAACCTGTCATTGAACTTTTCATATGGAAATTTTACCCACATTCTCTGTTCAAATACTACCAAGTTTTTCATATTTATAGTTTGGATTACTGGTCTGTTTTCAACCACGGTAGCACAGATTAAACTACATCCTTGTTAAACACAAACCAACCACTCTGCAATCTGCACACCTGGTAAGTCATTCTAACAATGGCTGTGCTTTCACTTCTAAAATTTATGAACTTCCATTACATGGTAGGAATGTTAAGCAGAATTCCAAATCCAAAAGCAAAGTCACATGGACAAATAGTTCATAGCAAATTTTAGATACAGTTAAGTCAACAAATTGAATTATATTGCAAAACCCTCACCTTGGTAATCAAACTTTATCAGTTATCCTTGAATCTGCATCTGAAAGTTTCCCATTAAAGGAAGAGAAAATTGACATATAGCAGACATCCCACCTCTCCCGGAAGTTCCGGGAGTCTCCCGTAAATTAATAGTGGCTCCCTGATGCCCACAAATTATATACAATGTCCTGGAAATTGATTTTTTTGAGAGCGAGCGTGAGAGAACGCGCGAGAGTGAGAGAACGAGCGCAAGAGCAAGAAAGCAAGCGCGAGTGAAAGCGACCGTGAGAGAGCGCGAGAGAGCGAGAAAGCAAGCGCAAAAGAGAGTGAGAGCAAGAAAGCAAACGCGAGTAAGAGTGACCACAAGTGAGAGAGCGCGCACGCGCGATAGAGAAAGAGCGAGAGAGTTCCAAAAAAGTCAGAGTGGCAGAGTGTTCCAAAAAAAATATAAAACGGATGTCACCCCAGACTACACTAAAGTGTACCCCTGCCTAATAGGGGTCAAAAATAATGACAGTGTTGCTCGCTGCACTGTTTGCAACAGTGACTTTTCTATTGCCCATGGTGGGTTAAAATGTAAAAGACATGCTGAGGTGAGTTTAACAGGTGTTATTCGTTCATTAGCATAGCTAACGTTATTTAAACTAGCTGGCTAGCTGCTAAGGAGCTACTCTATTGCAGACATCCCACCTCTCCCGGAAGTCTCCCGCAAATTGATGGTGCTACCTCCCTGAAATGAGTTTTTGCAGGGTGGGATGTCTGCATACAGTATATTGTCATCGAGTATGTGGAGTGAGAATAGACAGCCAAATGGTCCCGCCACACCTATCTGGCTATCTTCCAAATTACATTATTACTTTAAAGTGAACAAAACCTAGAATCTTCTACAGAGGTAGCATGTTCAGAAGTACACATATCCACAAAGACTATGAATATCCAAGTTAAATGAACATAGCACACAAAACACTTCAAATACAATAAACCATCCACCCATCCGTACTTTCTTGGACTCAAGAAAAGGCAAGTAAGCTCAGCAGATTTAAATCAAATTCATAATGAGTGTTTAGCTGCTAAGCGATAATATTTTTTCTATTATGTATTGCATTGTACTGCTGCCACAAAGACAACAAATTTCACCACAGGTGCCAGTGATATTAAACCTGATTTTGATTCTGCACATACAAAGCAAAGCATGGCTCCCTAAAGTGCATATGAAGAGCTATGACAGAAAATCACAGAGTCATTTCCCCATGTAATAAGTAGTGAAGGACAATCATTAGCCTCAGTATAACAAGATAACAGATAAATCAGTTAGGTTTCCACTCAAACTGCTAACTGGTAGCTCTTGCTGTAAATATGTGACTATGGATATAACAGAGAACACAGGCAAGCCTTGATCATCATCATAGAAGATTAACACTGTGTAAAGAGTAAGAATCACTTAGACAAGGTATCAGAAAGCAACCAGCATTGGTACTATAATGTATAGATCTATTTCTTTTAGATCAATGATCTCCCCCCTTGGCACTAATTATGATCTGCTGTCTGCGCATGCACATTGACGTGTTGGCTACACATGCACATTCATCTGCTCTCTACACCTGCACATGGTTCTCTCTCTCTCTCTCTCGCGCTGCAATGTGACTACACCAGTTAAAGCCACCTCCTGCTTGCCTGCTTTTATTTAATTGATATGTAGCTGTGCACAGACACAACAAATTGGCAACAAGTACGAACCCAAATGTCAGAGAATATCACCCACTGCACCGACAGTTATGGGATGAAACAGCGAGAGTTTAACAGTATGAGGGGCATCACAGACACTAACAAAGGGATGCATGAGTAATTGCTTGCATAATATAGAGTGAAAGACGCAACTAGCAAAGTTAAGGTGAAAATAACAGGCTTCATTTAGGAAAGTTGATGAATTTGATAGCGCTAATGAAGGCTGGAAGTCATATATCAAGAGAGTGGAACAGTGAACAACGTGGAGGAGCAAAAGAAAGCCCCCAGGCTTCTTAGTTTAATGGGTCCTAGAACCTAAGTCTTTTTAGCAACCTAGCAATCCCTGTAAAGCCAGCAAGCAAGACACTCGATGAAATTGTTATAATTTTACAAAATCACTTGAGCCATAAACCACTGATAATAGCTGAGCGGTTTTAACTTTACAAAAGGAACCAGTCAAAGGATGAAAGCATTTCTGAATACACTGCAGAACTGCACAAACTTTCCCAGGACCGTGAATTTAGAGATGGACTTTCTGATGCATTAAGGGACAGGCTTGTATGGGGCATGCATATTCAAAGCACTCAAAAGAGGCTACTATCTGAAAGAGACCTAACCTTGGAACGGGTATTCGCCATTGCAATATCATTACAGAATGTAACAAAGGATGCTGCACAATTACAGAAAAGGAGGTTAGAGTGTGAAATGCAGAAAATATTCCTGAATGGTGCAAAAAGCCAAAAGTGTTATTGCTGTGGCAAATCCCTCCATGATCCAAAAGACTGTTGGTTCAAAGAAAAAGCCTGCAGAAAGTGTCACAGACAAGGTCACATAGTATGCAAAGCAGATAAAAAGCAAAACCAAGTGAAAAGTCTCGAAAACAAAACTAAGCAAGTGCATAAAGTAACTGAATGTACAACAGAATCAAACAACAAAGGGTCCGACAAAGGTGACCTGTCATGCCTAGAACTGCACAGAATTACTGAAGATCACAAAATTATATGGATCACAATAGATGTGTCTGGTGTAAAACTGAAAATGAAGCTAGATACTGGATCAGCTTTGTCCATAATTCCTGAGGCTGACTACAACAGACTGTTTTCTAAGCTATTATTAGAGAAGACCTCAGTAATCTAAAGATTTACACAGGAGAAAAAGCGTCTCCCAATGCAAACTGAAAGTAAATGTGACAAATGGAGGCCAAACACAGCAGCTAGAACTTTAGGTATTAAAAAGTGGAGGGCCAGTACCTCTTAGACGTAAATGGTTAAGAAAATCCAACTAGACTGGCACTCAATCAAAGCTCTCAGTGTGGCATCAACAGGCAACGGTAGCCTAGATGGACCATTAACCAGAGACTGGCATAGCTGCTTAATGCTAATGAGAAAGTGATCGGTAAACTCAAAGGCATGCAGGCCTGAATTGAGCTGAATGAAGCAGCAAGACCAAGATTCCACAAAGCAGGTCCAGTGCCTTACGCACTACGTCCTAAAGTGGATGCTCAACTTCAGAGCCTGAAGTCATCTGGAATTCTCCACAAGGTTGAGTGGAGCGATTGGGCCATGCCCATTGTCCTGGTGATCAAGAAAGGGAAGGCCACAGCTGTTTACATATGTGTAGATTTCAAAATGAGCATCAACTCGGTGCTGCATACTATGCAATATACCCTGTCATGAATAGGAGACTTTTTTACAGCTTGGCAGGCAGGGAGAGGTTTTGAAAGATTGACTTGTCACAAGCCAGAAGCAGGAAGTTCCTCACAATCAACACTCACAAGGGACAATTCCAGTATAATCATCTTGTCTTTGGCATTGCATCAGCTCCAGAAACTTGGCAAAGAGCAATGGACCAGGTGCTCCAAGATATCCCAGGAGCACAGTATTACCTTGATGACATCATCATGATGGACAAGAATAATGAAGAGCACCTCCAAAACCTGCATACCAGACTGAGTGAGTATAGTGCGCAAAGAAAGAGAACTATGAGTTTTTCGAGAATGAAATTTCATATTATGGACATGTCATTGACAAGTGTGGCTTACAGAAGTCATAAGAGAAGATTGAAGTAGTGTTACAGGCACCTAAACCAGAAAATGTGTCACAAGTCAGGTCATACTTGGGCCTTGTAAACTACTGCCACCAGTTTCTCCCAAACACTGCTACAGTGCTACATCCATTGAATGCACTGTTGCAAACAGGAGCAAAGTGGGAATGGTCAGAAAGATGTGAAAAAGCATTCAAGGAAACAAACGGACTAATGACATCCAATGAACTGCTCACCCATTATGACCTATTGCTGCTATTCAGACCGAAGTGCAGTGCGTCTCCTGATGCCATTGGAGCTGTTTTGTCACACGTTATGAAAGATGGATCAGAACGGCCAATTGCTTTTGCTTCAAGATCACTGATGAACACAGAATGCAACTACGCACAGATGACTGAGAGGCACTAAGTCTAGAATGGGGAATAAAGATATTCCACCACCATCTCTATGGAAAAATTTATGTTAGTGACAGATCTCCAGCCCCTTGTATCCATTTTCAACCCCAGGAAGAGAATTCCAGTGATGACTGCTACCTGGTTACAACATTGAGCACTGTTCCTAGGAGCCCACTCTTATGACATAGAGCTCAAGAGGACCAAACAACACAGCAACACTGATGGCTTATCACACCTTCCACTGCTGGCAACTGGGAAAAAAAAATCTTCATACTGTGACCCAGCAGAAGTGTTCCACATAGCATTGGTGGACCAGTTGCCAGTAACAAATTCAGAAATACAAAGTGAAGCAGAGAATGACCCACCATTGCCAAAAGTCTATGAAATCACCATGCAAGATGGCCAGCTCACGGTAACCCTATGTTTTCAGAGTTCTCAGCAAGATGAGACCAACTCTCAGTATGTCAAAGAACACTGATGAGTGGATCTCGCGTTGTGGTTCCCTCTAAACTAAAGTGTTACAGAGTCTGCATGATGGAGACCTAGGTACAGTCAAGATAAAGAGTCTCGCCTGGAAATAGATAAACAGATTGAAGACTTGGCCAAAAGCTGTTTGGGATGCCAAAAAATTCGAAATGCACCTCCACAGGCACCATTACACCTATGGGAGTAGCTGTTTTCACTATGGCAAAGAGTACATATTGACTTTTCTGGGCCATTCATGGACTTCATGTTTCTGATTGCGGTGAATGCTCATTCGAAGAGGCTGGACTTTATACCAATGTAGTCAACCACCTCAGCAAAGACCGTCTCTGCTCTGAGGGCTATCTTTATCTGAAATTGCTTACCAGAACAAATCGTGAGTGACAACGGAGACATTGTGAAGAAAAGTGGCATCAGATGATTTCAAATCAGCTTCTCACCATCCAGCAATGAATGGTTTAGCTGAAAGGTTTATCCAAACCTTCAGGAAGTCCATTAAAACAATGGACAAAGAACATTTCTCTGCAGTACAAGGTGGACAATTTCCTTTTAGTATATCAGAACTCTGTACATGCTATAACAAATCAAACACCTGCAATGCGGTTCATGAACAGGAATCACATTACAGCCTTTCGACTTACCTCTCAGTGATGATCATGTCACTAACAGCAACATCACATTGGCAACCGAAAAAGTTGTCTTAAACAAGACAACTACCAAACCTGATGTCACTCCACAGGTCCAGATGTACTACGAGAGCATTGTCATTGACAAGACACCTGCCAAGCTGATACCACTTTACAGGTCCAGAGGCGCTATCTTGAAAGAAGCAAAGCACCACCCAAAAGACTGAATTTTTAGTATAGTGAAGTTAGTTATGGACCATTATTGTGAAAGCATGTTTATTTGGAATAAGGAAAATTCAATGTTTTGTACATATACAGTTTTTTTGTTGTATTACGTTGTATTACTTGAAAGAGGAAGTATAATGCATGGATCTATTTCTTTTAGAGCAATCAGCGCCCCCCCCCCACCCAGCACTACATATGATCTGTTGCCTACTCATGTGCTTTGTTCTGTTTCTCGCAACAATATGAACACACCTGTTAAAGCCACCTCCAGTGTGCATGCATTTATTTAATTGATATGTAGTTGCAAAGATGCAAAGGTACTACCTTGCAGATTTAACAAGCTATTAACTGAAACCTCGCCACATAAGATTACGTTAAGAAAGAACAAGAGACACAAAATGCAGGAGGAACTCAGTAAGTCAGGCAGCATCTATGGAAGGAATAATCAATCAACATTTCAAGATTTCCAACATCTGCAGGATCTCTTGTGTTTACTGTTGCCTCAATGCACAACTACATATCAATTAAATAAAAACACCCATGCGGGAGATGGCTTTAACTGGTGTATTCACATTGCAGTGAGAGAGAGAACAATGCACATGCATTGACAACAAATGAATATGCACGAGCAGACAACAGATCAACAGGAATTCTGCAGATGCTGGAAATTCAAGCAACACACATAAAAGTTGCTGGTGAACGCAGCAGGCCAGGCAGCATCTCTAGGAAGAGGTGCAGTCGACGTTTCAGGCCGAGACCCTTCGACAGTCCTGACGAAGGGTCTCGGCCTGAAACGTCCACTGCACCTCTTCCTAGAGATGCTGTCTGGCCTGCTGCGTTCACCAGCAACTTTTATGTGTGTTGCTTGAGACAACAGATCAATATGCATGTGTAGACAACATTGCTCTAATTGCTGTAAAAGAAAAATATCCATACATTCTACTTCCTCCCCTTTAGATTAATGTAGTTTAAACTGTATATGTAAAAGACATTGAATTTCCCTTTCACAAACCATATTCAAATTCAATAACAGTCCATAACTAACTTCACTGTTCTAAAGATTCAGTCTTTTGAGTGGTGCTCTGTTTCTTTTAGGATAGGGCCTCTGGATCTGTGGAGTGGCATCAGGTTTGGTAGGTGTCTTGTCTAAGATAATGTTCTCAGTTGCTGGTGTCATGTTGCTGTTCGTGACATGATCATCACTGAGAAGTAAGTCCAGCGGCTTTAATGTGTCTGTCTTGTTGGATGCAGTCAACTCAGGTGTGTTTTTCGGTTGAGCATTCAGTATTTGGCCCACATGATGTCTTCATGTATGATCTCCAACATCCACTGTGTACATCAGTAGTCCAGTTCTTGCAGCTATCCTACCAGATGTCCACTTGACTTCTCAGTAATCATGCGCTCGGACTTCCTGTCTAATCTCAAAGCTCCTTGCTGATTTATTCAGCAATTGGTTGAGCTGTTTATCTGCACCCCTCACTGAAGATCTGGTTTTGAGGTCTATGCAAGATCTCAGATTCCTGCTCATGAACTTAATTGCAGGTGTTTGATTTGTCGTCGCATGAACAGAGTTCCAATACACACAAAGAAAATTGTCCACCTTGTGCTGTAGAGAAATGTCCTCCTTGTCCATGGCTCTAATGGACTTCTTGAATGTCTGGATAACCTTTCAGTTAATCCGTGAGGAGCTGACTTGAAATGTCTGCTGCTATTTTTTTCATAAACAGTCAGAATTCTTCTGACTTCTATTGCGGTCCGTTGTCACTCACAATTTGTTCTGGTAAGCCATTGCTGACAGAGATAGTCCGCAGGGCGGAGACAGTCTTTGCTGAAGTAGTTGACTTCATTGGTATAACTTCCAACCACTTCGAATGAGCATCAACAGCAATGAGAAACATGGAGTCCATAAATGGCCAACAAACTCACTTCGTACTCTTTGCCATGGTGAAGACTGCTAGTACCACAGTGTAACAGTGCCTGTGGGGGTGCTTTTTGAACTTCTTAGCATTCCAAACAGCTTTTGGCCAAGTCTTTAATCTGTTTATTTATTCCCTTCTCAAACACCTTCTCATCAGTATTAAGCAACTGTGCCAGTCTCTGGTTAGTGCGATCATTTGGCTGCCGTTACCTGTTGATGCTACAGTGAGAGCTTTGATTGTGTGCCAATCTAGTTGGATTTTTCTCAGCTATTCACATACAAATAAAATTTTCAGTTTTATACCAGACACATCTATTGTGATCCATATGATTTTATGACCTGCTTCACAGTAATACCATTCAGTTCTAGGCATGACAGCTCAACTTTGTCAGACTTTGCGTTGTCTGATTCCATTTCACATTTGATCACTTTATACACTTGCTTAGCTTTGAGCTTGGAATGTTTCACTCGATGTGGTTTTTCTCTTTGGTTGTGCTTTTTGTCTGCCTTGCACACTCTCTCAATGTGACCTTGTCTGTGACACTTTCTGTAAACTTTTTCTTTGAAACAACAGTCATTTGCATCCTGGGAGGATTTGCCACATCATAACATTTTTGCCTTTCTGCACCATTCAGGGACATTTTGTGCATTTCACATTCTAACCTCCTTTTCTGCAGTTTTGCTATTTCCTTTCCTGCAGTCTCTAACAATATTGCAATGGTCAATGCCAGTTCTAAGGTTAGGTCTCTTTCTGCCAGTAGCCTCTTTTGAGTATTTTGACTATGCATGCCACATACAAGCCTGTCCCTTAATGGATCAGAAAATCCACCTCTAAATTCACAGTATTGGGAAAGTTTGCACAGTTCTGCAATGTATTTAAAATCTAAATCTCTCAGCTATTATCAGCGGTTCAAGTGATTTTGTAGGCATCTTGCTTGCTGGCTTTTCAGAGGTTACTAGGTCTCTAGACTGTATGTCCTAGGACCCATTAAACTAAGAAGCGTGATGGCTTTCTTTTGTTCTTCCATGCTGTTTGCATCACAATACAGTTCCACCCTCACAACATACAACTCCCAGCCTTCATTAGCGCTATCAAATTCGTCAACTTTCCAGACTGAAGCCATCACTATGATATTTTCACTTTAACTTTGTTAGTTGTGTCTTTCACTGTTACTGATGTGCTCCTTTGTTAGCATCCGTGATGACCTTTGTACTGTTTAACTCGTGCAATGAAAGAAGAGTGAGAGAACAACATGCATGCGCAGACAACAGATCAATGCGCTTGTGTAGACAACATTTCTCTAATTGCTCTAAAAGAAATAGATCCATACATCACATTTACATTAAGAAAGAGATCAGGAATGACACATCACATCTATCTGTGATCAAAAGTCAAAGAATAAGACAAACAAAAGTTAACTAGTATAAAATAATGTTGCAAAGTAACATCAGGTGTGCATTAACAAAAATAAAATAGCATTATTCCTCACAAAAAAAAATCAAGTCTGAAATACTCCAAGAAATATTGGCAGATGTGGGAGCAGGAAGGTAGGTAGGTGGGTTAACTCAGCAAACTTACTGTCTCCTTTTTTTGCAGAAGTAAAAATACAACTGTAAAATCTCTACTGAAATGCAATGGGATCAAAGATCCTGTGCAGATCTGAAGTCAGACTCCCAAAAGAAAAAGTTGAGAAATTCCAGCAAGTGCCTTTTTCAGAACACAACCAGGATAGCTTGGCTACTAAGCTGAGGACTTCTACATTTGACTAGAAGACCAACATTATACAGCAATTATAGCAGTAAACATCCACAATTCCAAGCCTGCAATGTTACAAAAGAGCCAATAAAATAACCAGCTCTTCGGCAGCAATATTCACTAGGGTCAAGAACAGCTTCCATCGACTTGTAAGATATTGAATGATCCCTGAGAACAGTGAGATGGACTGTGGATGGCATGCAAAACAAAACTTTTCACTGTACCTTGGTACACATGACAATAATAAACCAGTTTATTCATTTAAATAAAAACAGAAAAATGCAGATTTGACAGTATTTATGGAGAGAGAAACAATGTCAGATCTTTTTGGTTCAGAATTCCCAACAAGAATCGCCACTTGCATTTTTCTCACACCTGTACTTATCTGGTCCAGATTATGAGGGCCCATAATCCTGCAGATCTTCCAAGTCTAATGTCTGACATTACTAGCACTGATATCCAACACCTTCTGTCACTTTAAACAACTGAAGAAATGGTTTTGTTCAAAACTCTTATAATCAGTCAGAAAGATCTGCTCAAAAGCTTCCAGTAAATCAACTTTCATCAAAATTTATTGATGAAAGGGCATAAACTTAAGGGTTAATTTTAGTTGTTCCACAGGATGACTCTTGAATCCAACATTTTCTCCTTTTATTTCACATTTCTACCAGAATACTTGCTTTTTTACCCCCAGGAGTAAAACTAGGGCCTGTAAAAGTACAGCCACTTTGATACAACACCAAACCCTTCTGTTCAGCATGGACTTGGTGTGCTGAAGAGCCCGTTGCTGTTCTGCAGCTCTCCATGACTCCAAGGCCAAATTCTACGTAAGGTTTAAACTTTACTGATAAATTAGTTTCATACTATAACTGTTGTTACTCCATGGGTGCTTTTAATTGTTTGTAGAAAAGAAAGTGGTCTGATAACAAACTCAATTTGAAATAAAACCACGATTTATCAAAAGAAATTTCAGAACTGCAAGCAAAATAAATCTATTGGCCCAGATTTTGTGCAGAAATGCCAACAGCTCCACATACTTCCCAATGTAAGAGCTGGCAAGTTCAGGAATTCCACACAATTGTGCAAAACCATACAAGTCCAGTACTTCCTTACAAATGATTACCTCATTGGATCTAAGTTACTGAGACTTACTGCCACTTTGTACAGGAATCCTTTATTTCCCAGATATATTTATCTTTGGTATCTGCATTTATTACCCATCTCTAATTGTAAGACAAGCATTTATTGACCAGCTCTAACAGTCCATGAAAATGTGGCAGGGAATCATCACCTTGAACCTCTACAGTCATTCTAATGATGTTGCTCTCATGGAGCAGTTGGAAAGGAGCTCCAGCATTCAGACATAGTGACCAAGAAAGAGCTTTGAAATTTTCCAAGTCAGGATGGTATTCAACTTGAAACGGAAACTGCAGATGATAGGGTTCCCATGCCTTCATTGGTGGTAGAGGTAATGGGTTTGGGAGGACCTGCTGGACTAGTCAGGACAAGTAATTACAGTGTGTTTCATCGATGGTACAGACTGCAATCAGGTTGTCAATGATGGAAGTAAATTACATTCAAAGTGTGTGTTGGAGTACCAATCAAGCAGGCCACTTTATTTTGAATAGTTTCAAACTTCTTGACATTTGTTGGTGTTACCCTCTCCAGCTAAGTACAGTATTCCATTGCACACAATGCTCATGATTTCTGGATAGTAGAAAGACGTTTGGTTGTCAGAGAACAATTCACTCATCACAGGATACATGATCCCTGACCATTCCTGTAACATGGTATTTATGTTGCTGATCCAGTAGACTTTCTTATCACTGGTGATGCTGGTGACAGGGGATTCATTGACAGCAATACTTAAAGCTAATACTCACCAATTTGGACAACAACCTATTGAACTCTTCTATAACCTCTCAAAACTCTCACATCCTTCCTGTAATGTGACAACCGGACCACACATAGTACTCCAAATGTGGCCTGCACTAAGTTTTCACGCTGCAAAATGACTTTCTGGCTTTCATTTTCAACACCCTGACTGATGAAGGTAAGTAAGCCATATGCTTTTTACCACCCTATCTAGGTGAGGTGCCACTTTTAGGCAGCTATGGACATTCACTCTAAGATCACTCTGCACATTAGTTCTTCTAAGGATCCTGCCACGTACTGTGTACTTTCCTCTTACATTTGACATCCCAAAATGCAACATCTCACATTTGTCCAGATTAAGCTCCATAGCCACACCTGCCACTTCTCTGTTCATATTTCGAACTGGTTTATATCCTGCTGAACTCTTTGACAACCTTCTTCACTATCCACAAATATGTTGATTTTTTTATTAGCTACACAGCCCACCTACATATTTGTCCAAATTATTTATATTTATCATAAAGTACAGAGTTCCTGGTACTGATCCCTGTGTAACTCCTCTGCTCATAGAACTCCAGTCAGACTATATCTCTCACAACTACCCTACGCCTTCAATGGCCAAGGCAATGTTGAGTTCAAAATACCCAGTCTCCATGGATCCATGTGCCTTCATCTTCTCGATCAGCCGATGATGAGGGGCCTTCTCTAACGTCTTACTGAAGTCCATGTATACAACATTCACTGCTCTGCCTTCCTCATTCATTTGCTGCACCTCCTCAAAAAAATTCAATCAAGTTTGTAAGACAAGACCTACTCCACACAGAGCCATCCTAACACGTTTATTCCTTATGTGCCATGTCATATGACGTTGACAATCATGGTCTTTCAATGAGCATGATTGTTCTTGGTAAATTGTTCTACATTAGTGGTTTGCCATCACCTTGTTCTGGGTAGTCTTTACAAGACGGGCGACTCCAGTCTGCCTGGTATCAGTGGTCACATAACCAAGACTTATGATAGGCACTAGCTGCTGATAGGACCGTCCACCATCTGCTCCCATGGCTTCATCAGGGGGTTAAGCAGGTGCTACACCTTGTCCAAGGGTGACCTTCAGGCTAGTGGAGGGAAGGAGTGCCTCACACTTCCTTTGGTAGACCTTGCCACCCTAAGACCATAAGACATAGGAGCAGAATTTGGCCACTTGATCCATTGAGACTGTTCCAGCATTTCATCATACCTGATCAAATTTTCCTCTCAACCACAATCTCCTGCCTTCTCCCTGTATCCCTTCATGCCCTGACCAATCAAGAACCTATCAAACTCTGCCTTCAATATACATAAAGACTTAGCCTCCACAGCTACCAGTGGCAACGAATTTGAGTGATTCACCACTTTATGGCTAAAGAAATTCCTCCTCATTTCCTTTCTAAAAGAGCACCTCTAATCCTGACTATCTCTAATAAATCTCTGCTTTTCCAGATGTGTGCAGATCCTAACCTTTAGCTGTTAACTTCCCTATCACTGATGTAAACACACTGGTTTATCCCAATTGCCTCTTATAAATAATGGAACAATTTCATATCTCCACATTTCAGATATAATAACTGATCCAAGCAACCCTTACATCTCAAGTCTTCTCTGCGATCACCTAAAATGCCTGTAATCAGAGCCAATGCAGTTCTGACTTTTTCTTTCATTCATAAACTTCTTCACTCAGACCTGCCTCTATTTCAAAAATGCTTCAACATCTGCTCAGGGATTTGTCAATGCATCACATCAATTTTCAGGATTTTATTGCTCAGATAAAAAATTTCTGTTTGATTAGATTCAGATGGCTTGACGACACGAAGGTGGATGGTGGTTGGAGCAGTTACAGCTATGGAAGGAGATTTGAACAAGAAATATACAAAATTATAAAGATTTTACAAGTATTTCAATGAATAATACTATGTTGTTTAGTATATTTCACCTAAATCAGTTAAAACATCTGAAGCTTGTTACAAAATCACTGTCACTTTCTCAGCAAAAGTTATTTTTCCTTTCTCTGATCAACTTGATTTACTCCAAGCAAAAATATAATAAATTTTTCATGTCTTCCTTCCCAATCATCAGACAAGCGTCCAACAACTTTAGCTTCCACAGGAATCTCATTATTCATGTAATTTTAATTTAATATTTCTCACTTATCTGAGTAAAGGGCCATTTCAGAAGCCTGTAATTTTCTTCAATTGCATACTGCCTTTAGCTTATCACTGAAAAAAATCAGACTGATACGCATCTACAAGAAATGATCCGAAACTTCATTAGGATTTACAAATCAGAGCTTTTTTTTAAAAAAAGACAGCTCATTCAATTGAAGGAATGGTGTGACATTATAATCAAAGTTTAAGTTTCAAAGTTTCATATAAAGGGACACAAAGATTTAAAAGAAGAGGAAGTCAATTAACTATAATCATTTTGAAACAAGATCTTATGACAAACAGCAAAATATACTTACAAACACCTGACCCACAACTATTTTCTACTTCAAGACATCAGTCTCTTTTCTATACTGACCCCATACATTAAAGGTTGATGGTATGTGCAAAATATTGCACTCGCTTTTTAAGAAGCAACAGAAAGTCCCTGGGGAAAATGCCAAAACCAAATACAAAAAATCCTAATGACGAAACCTATCAACAAAATACTTGCAACTTGCTTAAATCCGATAACGCCAATTGCATTTGGTGAAAGGGCCTAAGCCCAAAGTCTCTCGACTGCTCAGAGAGAACTGAGGGCCTAATGATATTTAATGCAGCTTGCCCCAGGCCCAGAGTGGAGCTTGATATTTATGGGAAAGAACAGACTGGTTTGTTGGTTCACCTGCTCCTGCTCCTCTCTATCCCGTTCGATTTCTCCACACACCAGCTGCAGTCTGATGCAATAAGTCACTGTTGTTTCACTCAGTGTCACATATGTATTCCCCCAAAAAGGGCGCCAAGTGACTTGAATGCAATTGTTTGCACTTGTCCAATTCAAGTGTATCTTCTTCTCAAAGATGATAATGTAAATCAGTAATTCTATCCTGACTGTTACCACAAAAAGTAAGTAAATAGATGTTATTAGTCACTGTCTTACCACAAATGACTTGTATTTCAAAGAAAAAAATATGAAACTATCCAAATATGGAATGATAAAAAGTGCTGGAGCGTTTTTTAAACCCTTCACAGCATTTGCAAACATGTTCACAACAAAAAAAAAATTCTCAAACAGGAGACTGACAATAACTTTACTACCCACATACATGGAAACACTGAGGATTTATTCAGCTTTAAAAACATTAACATTTTAATCAAAAAGCATGCTCTTATTTGTTAGTTCTTACAATTCCTGGTGTTATAAGAAATAAATTCACTCACTGTTAAAAAAAAAATTCCATGCCAACAAAACAGGATTAATTTCAGGCTAGCTAGATCACTTGAAAAAGAAATACAAGGCGATACGGAACATAAAACAAAACTTACCTTTATGAGTAACATTAAACGATAAGTAATATAAATATATTTCTTCTATTCTGTAAATAATATTGAAGAAAGTCATGGGATAAAACTATTTCCATTCTCTCAATAATCAAAAGAGCAAATTTAAAGAGAAATAATATATTTGCTTTAACGCCAAAAATTTGGGACTGGGTAAATTGATTGGGTTAAAATGCCCGAAAGTAAAAAAAGAGGGCAAACAGCAGAAATGGACATTGAGGAATTTCTAAAGGCACCAACCTTGGATGCATTAGAGGATGCCAGGAAATCAGAATTGGCGACTGTTGCAAAACAGTTGAATCTTTTTAAGGAGAAGCCGACAATGAGGAGAGCGGAGGTGCACAGATCTATCATTGAGCATTATGTATCTAAAGGTGTTTCCCCATGGGGAGCTGGAGGTGGTGTCTATGAGCAAACCTGGTGGAGAAGCAGTGCAGCTGCAGATGGAAAAATTAAGACTCAAGCACGAGTTCCGAGTCAAGCAGCTAGAACAAGAAGAGAGAGAGAAGCAATTAAAACGAGAAGAAAGAAGCAATTAGAATGAGAAGAAAGAGAGAAGCAATTAGAACGAGAAGAGAAGCAGTTAGAACAGGAAGAGAGAGTAAGGCAGTTAGAATGAGAAGAGAGAGAGAAGGAAAGGGAGTTTGAGCTGGAGAAGTTAAGGATGGCGCTAGAGAGGAGCCAAATGCCGAACAAAGGTGGAGGGTTCAGGGTGACCAAGGAGGTTAGGTTGGTTCCCCCATTTGAGGAGGCCGATGTTGATCGGTACTTTCTACATTTTGAAAAAGTCGCTGCAAGTCAGGACTGGCCGAGGGATAAGTGGGCTGTTTTGCTTCAGAGCGTGCTTAAAGGGAAGGCTCAACAAGTTTACTCAGCGTTGTCAGCAGAAGATGCCCAGAGGTATGATGTGGTGAAAGAGGCTATACTCAGGATTTATGAGTTGGTCCCGGAGGCATACCGGCAAAGGTTCCGGAATGTGAGGAAGCAGTGGGGCCGCACATATTTAGAGTTTGCCCATGAGATGCAGATGTATTGTGAGCGTTGGTGCGCCTCGAAAGGAGTCACTGGAAATTATGACAGACTGCTACAGATAATACTGATTGAGCAATTTAAAGTTTGTGTCCCTGAAGGTATGAAGCCCTATCTAGATGAGAAAGAGGCAGAAACCTTAGCCACAACTGCTAAGTTGGCGGATGAGTACGCGTTAACACACAATGTTTACCCCGAGTAAGAGGTACCAGAAGGGTAGCCAAGAGGGTGGAGAAAGTCCGCCAGAAAAGCCAGAAAGTGAGCCAGGGACTAGTAAGAAGGATAAGGAAGACAGGAAGCAGTTTGGTAGGAAGTCTCCTGGGGTCATATGCTATAATTGTGGGAAAGCCAGTCACATTGCATAGATGGTGTCATTCCTGTCAGGTGGTAGGAAAGCCGAACCAGGTCCTGCCTAAGGCACCCCTTCGACCGATACCCGCTTTCGGGGAAGCTTTTTCCCGAATAATTGTGGATTTTGTCGGTTCCCTGCCCAGAACTGCGAGTGGGCGAGAGTATGTGATGACTATGATGTGTGCCACCATCAGGTTTCTGGAGGCTGTGCCCCTGGCAAGCGTCAAGGCTCCCGCAGTGGTAAAGGCGCTTGCGAAATTTTTCACTACAGTGGGGCTGCCAAGGGAAATCCAGTCAGATCAGGGGAGTGTCGTCACATCTCACACATTCCGACGGATGTTGGATGAGATGGGAACAAAGCAGATTTTGCCTCCGCGTACCACCCAGAGTCCCAAGGGGCGTTGGAAAGATTCCACGCCACATTAAAGACCATGATTAAAATTTATTGTCAACAGAACGCTAGGGACTGGGATGATGCCTTGCCTCTTCTGTTATTTGCCGTAAGGGACACGGTTCAGGAGTCATTGGGGTTCAACCCCTTCGAGCTCGTCTTCGGTCATTGGCCCAGAGGACCCCTAACCTTACTGAAAGAGCAATGGTCCAGTCCGACAGTACAAGTCAATGTGATTGATTATGTTTTAAAATTTCGTGAGAGGCTTAAAAGGATCTGTGACCTTGCCAAAGAAAAAGGCACAATCGACGGGAACCTGGTGCGTGTCCACCCTTGCCTGGGTGCCAGGTTCAGCGCAGGGAAACGATCGTATCTGGAAATGGAGGGGTCACGGTCGGTGACCTCAGATGATATCACAAAGGAGTCGCCCGACAGCTGACTGCGAAGGTCTGTGTGTGGAAGCTGTTTGAATATTCATTCGTTTTTGCTCTCTCTCTCCTTCCCCCATACTGTCCATCTCCCACGGCAGCGATTACTGCGAACTGAACTGAACTTTGCGTCACTTTGAAACTGGTCATTTGCCCCTAGACAACAATAGGGCTTGATTGATCCTGTTATCTGAATTCTGTGTACATGTATGTTTATTATTGCTGAACTGTTGCATTCATTATCCTTTTGATTAGAGTACTGTGTTGCTTGTTTCTTTAATAAAACTTTCTTAGTTCTAGTAATCCAGACTCCAACTGAGTGATCCATTTCTGCTGGTTTGGCAACACAGTTACGGGGTACATAACATAAGTGGGGGCTCGTCCGGGATTTTGAACGCTAAATTTGGGACGGAGTAATTGATTGGGTTAAAATTTCCAAAAGAAAGAAAAGACAAACAGCAGAAATGGAGGATGAGGAATTTATAAAGCCGCCGACCTTGGAGGCATTAGAGGATGCCAGGAAATCGGAATTGGTAGCTGTGGCCAAACGGTTGAATCTTGCTAAGGGGAAGTCGACAATGAGGAGAGAGGAGATACACAGAGCAATCGTAGAGCACTATGTATCTAAAGGTGTGTTTCCCCAAGGCGAGCTGGGGGTGGTGTCTATTGAAAAACCTGCTGGAGACGCAGTACAGGTGCAGCTTGAAAAACTGAGACTCGAGCACGAGTTCCGGGTACGGCAGTTGGAGCGAGAAGAGAAGGAGAGAGAGTCAGAAAGGCAGGAGAGAGAGTTAGAAAGGCAAGAGAGAGAGATAGAAAGGTGGGAGAAAGAGAAACAGTTAGAAAGGCAGGAGAGAGAGAAAGAGAGACAGCTGGAGCGAGAGGAGAAACAAGAGGGAAAGGGAATTCGAGCTGGAGAAGTTAAAGATAAGGGCAGAGCAGGGGCTCGTGCCGAACCAAGGTGGAGGGTTCCGGGCGACCCAGGAGGTTAGGCTGGTTCCCCCATTTGACGATACCGATGTGGATCGGTACTTTCTCCATTTCGAAAAAGTGGCTATAAGTCAGCACTGGCCGAGGGATAAGTGGGTTGTTTTGCTTCAGAGTGTACTGAAAGGGAAAGCCCAAGAAGCTTACTCAGCTTTGTCCACGGAAGATGCCCAGAGGTATGAGGTGGTGAAAGAGGCCATCCTCAGGATTTATGAGTTGGTCCCAGAGGCATACCGGCAGAGGTTCCGGAATGCGAGGAAGCAGTGGGACCGCATGTACTTAGAGTTTGCCTGTGAGATGCAGGCATATTGTGAGCGTTGGTGCGCCTCGAAGGGGATAGAGGGGGATTATGACAGACTGCTACAGCTGATCCTGATTGAGCAGTTTAAAGGTTGTGTCCCTGAGGGTATGAGACCCTACCTAGATGAGAAAGAGGCAGCCACGTTAGCCGCAATTGCTAAGTTAGCGGATGAGTATGCGTTGACGCATAAAATGAAGTTTGCCCCGAGTAAAGGTTACCAGAAGGGTAGTCAGGACGGCGGGGAGAGTCCGCCGGAAAAGTCAGAAAGTAAGCCGGGGTCGAGTGAGAAGGACAAGGTAGACCAGGAGCAGTCTGGTAGGAAGTCTCCTGTGGTCGTCTGTTATAATTGCGGGAAAGTCGGACACTTTGCGTCCAGGTGCTTTGCCCCAAAGAAGGAGACGGGAAAAGGAAAAACGGCGATTTTGACTGGCTGTATCGAGCTGGTAAACGAACCGCTAGGGAAGGACAGGTCTGCCAAAGTTCAGGAAGGGCGTGAGAAGTTTATCTCGGCCGGATTGGTGTCAGTGAAGGAGGGGTTAAAACCAGTTCCAGTGCGGATCTGGAGAGACACGGGAGCGTGTCAGTCACTAATACTAATACTGAAGAGTGTATTAGAGTTTAGCTCAGAGACCCAGACTGGGGAGGTCAAGGTCAAAGGTATTGGAGGAGGGACAGAGACAGTCCCTTTGCACCAGGTACACTTACAAAGCAACCTGGTCTCTGGACTAGTCACGATCGGGGTGAGGTCCGAATTACCGATGAAAGGCATGGAAGTCTTGCTCGGCAATGACGTCGCCGGGGGAATCGTGTTCCCAGTCGTGAGATTGACAGGTCAGCCTGCCAGAATTGAGGCCCCGCCCATGGACTCACAGGTTCATCACGGGACCGCAGTAGTAAATTTAGCTGAGACATTTCTGCCAGCCTTGTACGAGAAGGGGGTAGAAAGTGAAAAGGAGTGTAGTGAGGCAAGAGGTAGTGAGGGAGCTGGGACAGACGTAGCATTAGCCAGGAAAGAATTTGTGCAGACGCAGGAGAGAGACGAGGGGCTGATGGTTTTGGCAGAGACAGCTCTCTCTGACACAGACTTGACAAGGGAACTAGTAGGCTATTGTGTGGAGGAGGAAGTGCTAAGAAAGCAAGGCAGACCAAGTGCCGTGCCCGCAGATGAGGAATGGGGGGTGGTGCAAAAGAGTTATGGGGATGAGGTTTTTAACCTGGCCCACAAGGTACCCCCCGGTGGACATATTGCGGTACTGGAGGGAACAGTTGGTGGAATCATGAAAGAGGTTTACCGGCTGCCCAGTGGGAAGGATGTTATTGATTATGACCGACGCGAACTGAGACGGTCACAGGCTTTTGATATGCTAACAAACCTAGTTGGGGTTAGCGCGGAAATCAATGAAGCTAGGGTCCCCCCAATAAGAGAAAAAACCATTTTGAAAAGATGAGTATGGTATCGACCAGATGGGAGAAGGCTATTGTTCTGGCCAGGTCTGCTGATAAGGTCTCTCCCTTAATCCCCGAACACAGCGACTCTTTAGGAGAAGTAATTAAATGACTCGCACCCGTGTGTTTGGTTGTCCCGAGGTGATGCAAAGAACTGGGACGTTGGGTGGTGTCTGTTACACTAGGTTAGCCTAGCAAGCAACATCCATATAGAACGAGTAATTCAGTGACTAAAGGGCTGACGAACACAGAGGTGTGTATTGGCAATTTAATACAGTTGTCTGAAGCCAGCTTGATAGTGAACCTTGAAAAAAATGAGTTCGGCCACACGAAGATCACTTACCTGGGAATTGTGGTGACACAGGGGCAGCTGGCAGCGATGCAAGCTACAGTGCAGGCTATCGCTGACCTCCCAACCCCGACAGACAAGAGAGCCCTCAGAAGGCTCTTGGAGATGGTGGGGTACTGTAGGAAGTTTTGCAATAACTCTGCGGTCACTACCCCTCCCCCTCCTACTAAGCCCTTGCGAGAGAAAACTAAGTCGGAATGGGATGACCCTTGTTCTTGTGGTCCAGTACAAAACCAAATGAGAGGTTACATTGATCGCAATTCATCAGTGTTTTTGGCCACTATGAAGGTTGCTAAGTTGGAGCCTGGTCTAAGGGATTATTAATAACACATATAAGAGGAACAGAAAATATGATGGCTGACTGTCTGTCAAGGTGTTGACAACTTCAAATTCCCTGTATTAGCCAAATAGCTGATAAAGATGTATATTTGTGTGTGTATCAAATAATGTATTCATGTTTGTAATTTTTACCCCCCGGTAAAAATCCTTAAAGGGGGGAAGTGTGACAAGAATACACATAGATTAAGATGTTAGCTGTCCTGTGTGATCAGCAGTTGGTCTGCCACCTGTCTTCAGGAGAGAGAGAGAGAGAGATAAGGAAAACAATGAAGCAGCATGTGGAGATGTTAATGAAGGAGGGAGAGCTGTCAAGAGCGGCTCCCCCTTTGAACCCTGAACTGTTTGAAGTGATGGACAGGTGATATCCCAGCAGAGGGATAAAAAGGGACAGGTTTGCTAAGGGAGGACACACACGACACCCGAGGTAACAAGACCCTGGAAGCGGTGCGTCTCTCACAAGACGGTGGGAAGTACCGGGCCATAAATGCACAGGGTGGAAAGGCACGATCGGCGGGAACCTGGTGCGTGTCCACCCTTGCCTGGGTACCAGGTTCAGCGCAGGGAAACGATCGTATCTGGAAACGGAGGGGTCACGGTCGGTGACCTCAGATGATATCACAAAGGAGTCGCCCGACAGCTGACTGCGAAGGTCTGTTTGTGGAAGCTGTTTGAATATTCATTTGTTTTTGTTCTCTCTCTCCTTCCCCCACACTGTCCATCTCCCACGGCAGCGATTACTGCGAACTGAACTGAACTTTGCGTCACTTTGAAACTGGTCATTTGCCCCTAGACAACAATAGAGCTTGATTGATCCTGTTATCTGACTTCTGTGTACATGTATGTTTAGCATTGCTGAACTGTTGCATTCATTATCCTTTTGATTAGAGTACTGTGTTGCTTGTTTCTTTAATAAAACTTTCTTAGTTCTAGTAATCCAGACTCCAACTGAGTGATCCATTTCTGCTGGTTTGGCAACCCAGTTACGGGGTACATGACACTATTACCCTATTTCTGTGTATATATGTGTATTATCATTGCTAACCTGTTACATTTATATCCTTGCAATTAGTGTACTGTATTACTTATTTCTTTAATAAAACTTTATTGTTCCTAGTAATCACAGACTCCAACGAGCGTTCTATTTCTGCTGGTTTGGCAACCCAGTTACGGGGTACGTAACAATGAGTAACATTAAATGATAAGCAATATAAATATATTTCTTCTGTTCTGTAAATAATATTGAAGAAAGTCATGGGATAAAACTATTTCCAATCTCTCAATAATCAAAAGAGAAAATTTAAACAGAAATAATATATTTGCCTTACAATTATTTCCTAATTAAAAAGGTGCATTATACAGGTACATCAATCTGTAAATATTCTATTCAAGATCTACTCCTTTTGCAAAATGGGGAATAGAGTAAAGGGGAGAAGAGGGCAAGAGGGAATGACAGGGCAAGTGGGACGACGGAGTGGGGGGGTACGGGGCGGGGGGGAAGGGGAAGGACGGGGTGGGTGGGACGACGGGGGAACGGGTCAAGGGGGGATGGGGTAAATGGGATGACGGGGCGGGGGTAATGGGACGGGGGCGACGGGCTGGGGGGCGATGGAGCAAGGGGAGATGGAACAAAGGGGAATAGAGCAAAGGGGGGAATAGAGCAAAGGGGGGACAGAGCAAAGGGGGGATGGAGCAAAGGGGGGACGGAGCAAGGGGCAGTGCAAGGGGCAGAGCAAAGGGGGACAGAGCAAAGGGGAGACGGAGCAAAGGGGACAACGGAACAAAGGGGACGACGGAGCAAAGGGGGGACGGAGCAAAGGGGGGGACGGAGCAAAGGGGGGGACGGAGCAAAGGGGTACGGAGCAAGGAGGGATGGAGCAAAGGGGACGGAGCAAAGGGGGGACGGAGCAAAGGGGGGGATGGAGCAAAGGGGGGGACAGAGCAAAGGGGACATAGCAAAGGGGGGGACGGAGCAAGGGGGGGACGGAGCAAGGGGGGGACAGAGCAAAGGGAGACGGAGCAAAGGGGACACAGCAAAGGGGGGACGGAGCAAAGGGGCCACAGCAAAGGGGGGGATGGAGCAAAGGGGGGGGACAGAGCAAAGGGTGACAGAGCAAAGGGGGGACAGAGCAAAGGGGGATAGAGCAAAGGGGGGACAGAGCAAAGGGGGATAGAGCAAGGGGGGACAGAGCAAGGGGGGGACAGAGCAAAGGGGGGACAGAGCAAAGGGGGGGAAAGAGCAAAGGGGGATAGAGCAAAGGGGGACAGAGCAAAGGGGGGGACAGAGCAAAGGGGGGGACAGAGCAATGGGGACATAGCAAAGGGGGGGACGGAGCAAGGGGGGACAGAGCAAAGGGAGACGGAGCAAAGGGGACACAGCAAAGGGGGGGACGGAGCAAAGGGGACACAGCAAAGGGGGGGACGGAGCAAAGGAGGGGACAGAGCAAGGGGGGGACAGAGCAAGGGGGGGACTGAGCAAAGGGGGGGACAGAGCAAAGGGGGATAGAGCAAAGGGGGACAGAGCAAAGGGGGGGACAGAGCAAAGGGGGGGACAGAGCAAAGGGGGGGACAGAGCAAAGGGCGGGACAGAGCAAAGGGGGGCAGAGCAAAGGGGGGGGACAGAGCAAAGGGAGGACAGAGCAAAGGGAGGACGGAGCAAAGTGGTGGACGGAGCAAAGGGGGAACGGAGCAAAGGGGGGGACGGAGCAAAGGGAGGGACGGAGCAAAGGGGGGGACGGAGCAAAGGGGGGGACGGAGCAAAGGGGGGGACAGAGCAAAGGGGGACAGAGCAAAGGGGGGGACAGAGCAAAGGGGGATAGAGCAAAGGGGGGGACAGAGCAAAGGGGGGGACAGAGCAAAGGGGGGGACAGAGCAAAGGGGGACAGAGCAAAGGGGGATAGAGCAAAGGGGGATAGAGCAAAGGGGGACAGAGCAAAGGGGGACAGAGCAAAGGGGGGGACAGAGCAAAGGGGGGGACAGAGCAAATGCGGGGACAGAGCAAAGGGGGATAGAGCAAAGGGGGACAGAGCAAAGGGGGACAGAGCAAAGGGGGACAGAGCAAAGGGGGGGACAGAGCAAATGCAGGGACAGAGCAAAGGGGGACAGAGCAAAGGGGGGACAGAGCAAAGGGGGATAGAGCAAAGGGGGACGAGCAAAGGGCGGGACAGAGCAAAGGGAGGACAGAGCAAAGGGAGGACAGAGCAAAAGGAGGACAGAGCAAAGGGAGGACGGAGCAAAGGGGGGGACGGAGCAAAGGGGGAACGGAGCAAAGGGGGAACGGAGCAAAGGGGGAACGGAGCAAAGGGGGGACAGAGCAAAGGGAGGGACAGAGCAAAGGGGGGGACGGAGCAAAGGGGGGGACAGAGCAAAGGGGGACAGAGCAAAGGGGGGGACGGAGCAAAGGGGGATAGAGCAAAGGGGGGGACAGAGCAAAGGGGGGACAGAGCAAAGGGGGATAGAGCAAAGGGGGATAGAGCAAAGGGGGATAGAGCAAAGGGGGACAGAGCAAAGGGGGGGACAGAGCAAAGGGGGGACAGAGCAAAGGGGGGACAGAGCAAAGGGGGGGACAGAGCAAAGGGGGATAGAGCAAAGGGGGACAGAGCAAAGGGGGGACAGAGCAAAGGGGGGGACAGAGCAAAGGGGGGGACAGAGCAAATGCAGGGACAGAGCAAAGGGGGACAGAGCAAAGGGGGGGACAGAGCAAAGGTGGATAGAGCAAAGGGGGACAGAGCAAAGGGCGGGACAGAGCAAAGGGAGGACAGAGCAAAGGGAGGACAGAGCAAAGGGAGGACAGAGCAAAGGGAGGACGGAGCAAAGGGGGGGACGGAGCAAAGGGGGAACGGAGCAAAGGGGGGACAGAGCAAAGGGAGGGACAGAGCAAAGGGGGGGACGGAGCAAAGGGGGGGACAGAGCAAAGGGGGACAGAGCAAAGGGGGACAGAGCAAAGGGGGGGACGGAGCAAAGGGGGATAGAGCAAAGGGAGACGGAGCAAAGGGGACACAGCAAAGGGGGGGATGGAGCAAAGGGGGGGATGGAGCAAAGGGGGGGACAGAGCAAAGGGGGACAGAGCAAAGGGGGGACAGAGCAAAGGGGGATAGAGCAAGGGGGGACAGAGCAAGGGGGGACAGAGCAAAGGGGGGACAGAGCAAAGGGGGGGACAGAGCAAAGGGGGATAGAGCAAAGGGGGACAGAGCAATGGGGACATAGCAAAGGGGGGGACGGAGCAAGGGGGGACAGAGCAAAGGGAGACGGAGCAAAGGGGACACAGCAAAGGGGGGGACAGAGCAAAGGGGACACAGCAAAGGGGGGGATGGAGCAAAGGGGGGGACAGAGCAAAGGGGGATAGAGCAAGGGGGGGACAGAGCAAGGGGGGGACAGAGCAAGGGGGGGGACAGAGCAAAGGGGGGCAGAGCAAAGGGGGGGACAGAGCAAAGGGAGGACAGAGCAAAGGGAGGACGGAGCAAAGGGGTGGACGGAGCAAAGGGGGAATGGAGCAAAGGGGGGGACGGAGCAAAGGGAGGGACGGAGCAAAGGGGGGGACGGAGCAAAGGGAGGGACGGAGCAAAGGGAGGACAGAGCAAAGGGAGGACAGAGCAAAGGGAGGACGGAGCAAAGGGGGGGACGGAGAAAAGGGGGAACGGAGCAAAGGGGGGACAGAGCAAAGGGAGGGACAGAGCAAAGGGGGGGACGGAGCAAAGGGGGGGACAGAGCAAAGGGGGACAGAGCAAAGGGAGGGACAGAGCAAAGGGGGGGACGGAGCAAAGGGGGGGACAGAGCAAAGGGGGACAGAGCAAAGGGGGGGACGGAGCAAAGGGGGGGACAGAGCAAAGGGAGGACAGAGCAAAGGGAGGACAGAGCAAAGGGAGGACGGAGCAAAGGGGGGGACGGAGAAAACGGGGAACGGAGCAAAGGGGGGACAGAGCAAAGGGAGGGACAGAGCAAAGGGGGGGACGGAGCAAAGGGAGGGACAGAGCAAAGGGGGACAGAGCAAAGGGAGGGACAGAGCAAAGGGGGGGACGGAGCAAAGGGGGGGACAGAGCAAAGGGGGACAGAGCAAAGGGGGGGACGGAGCAAAGGGGGGGACGGAGCAAAGGGGGATAGAGCAAAGGGGGGGACAGAGCAAAGGGGGGGACAGAGCAAAGGGGGGGACAGAGCAAAGGGGGATAGAGCAAAGGGGGATAGAGCAAAGGGGGATAGAGCAAAGGGGGATAGAGCAAAGGGGGGGACAGAGCAAAGGGGGGGACAGAGCAAAGGGGGACAGAGCAAAGGGGGGACAGAGCAAAGGGGGATAGAGCAAGGGGGGACAGAGCAAGGGGGGGACAGAGCAAAGGGGGGACAGAGCAAAGGGGGGGACAGAGCAAAGGGGGATAGAGCAAAGGGGGGGACAGAGCAAAGGGGGGACAGAGCAAAGGGGGGGACAGAGCAAAGGGGTATAGAGCAAAGTGGGATAGAGCAAAGGGGGACAGAGCAAAGGGGGACAGAGCAAAGGGGGACAGAGCAAAGGGGGGGACAGAGCAAAGGGGGATAGAGCAAAGGGAGATAGAGCAAAGGGGGACAGAGCAAAGGGGGACAGAGCAAAGGGGGGGACAGAGCAAATGCAGGGACAGAGCAAAGGGGGACAGAGCAAAGGGGGGGACAGAGCAAAGGGGGATAGAGCAAAGGGGGACAGAGCAAAGGGCGGGACAGAGCAAAGGGAGGACAGAGCAAAGGGAGGACAGAGCAAAGGGAGGACGGAGCCAAGGGGGGGACGGAGAAAAGGGGGAACGGAGCAAAGGGGGGACAGAGCAAAGGGAGGGACAGAGCAAAGGGGGGGACGGAGCAAAGGGGGGGACAGAGCAAAGGGGGGGACAGAGCAAAGGGGGACAGAGCAAAGGGAGGGACAGAGCAAAGGGGGGACGGAGCAAAGGGGGGGACAGAGCAAAGGGGGACAGAGCAAAGGGGGACAGAGCAAAGGGGGACAGAGCAAAGGGGGGACGGAGCAAAGGGGGATAGAGCAAAGGGGGGGACAGAGCAAAGGGGGGGACAGAGCAAAGGGGGATAGAGCAAAGGGGGATAGAGCAAAGGGGGATAGAGCAAAGGGGGGGACAGAGCAAAGGGGGGGACAGAGCAAAGGGGGACAGAGCAAAGGGGGGACAGAGCAAAGGGGGACAGAGCAAGGGGGGGACAGAGCAAAGGGGGGACAGAGCAAAGGGGGGGACAGAGCAAAGGGGGATAGAGCAAAGGGGGACAGAGCAAAGGGGGGGACAGAGCAAAGGGGGGGACAGAGCAAAGGGGGGACAGAGCAATGGGGACATAGCAAAGGGGGGGACGGAGCAAGGGGGGACAGAGCAAAGGGAGACGGAGCAAAGGGGACACAGCAAAGGGGGGGACGGAGCAAAGGGGACACAGCAAAGGGGGGGACGGAGCAAAGGGGGGGACAGAGCAAGGGGGGGACAGAGCAAGGGGGGGACAGAGCAAAGGGGGGGACAGAGCAAAGGGGGATAGAGCAAAGGGGGACAGAGCAAAGGGGGGGACAGAGCAAAGGGGGGGACAGAGCAAAGGGCGGGACAGAGCAAAGGGGGGCAGAGCAAAGGGGGGGACAGAGCAAAGGGAGGACAGAGCAAAGGGAGGACGGAGCAAAGGGGTGGACGGAGCAAAGGGGGAACGGAGCAAAGGGGGGGACGGAGCAAAGGGAGGGACGGAGCAAAGGGGGGGACGGAGCAAAGGGGGGGACAGAGCAAAGGGGGACAGAGCAAAGGGGGGGACAGAGCAAAGGGGGATAGAGCAAAGGGGGGGACAGAGCAAAGGGGGGGACAGAGCAAAGGGGGGACAGAGCAAAGGGGGGGACAGAGCAAAGGGGGACAGAGCAAAGGGGGATAGAGAAAAGGGGGAGAGACCAAAGGGGGACAGAGCAAAGGGGGACAGAGCAAAGGGGGGGACAGAGCAAAGGGGGGGACAGAGCAAATGCGGGGACAGAGCAAAGGGGGATAGAGCAAAGGGGGATAGAGCAAAGGGGGACAGAGCAAAGGGGGACAGAGCAAAGGGGGACAGAGCAAAGGGGGACAGAGCAAAGGGGGGGACAGAGCAAATGCAGGGACAGAGCAAAGGGGGACAGAGCAAAGGGGGGACAGAGCAAAGGGGGATAGAGCAAAGGGGGACAGAGCAAAGGGGGACAGAGCAAAGGGCGGGACAGAGCAAAGGGAGGACAGAGCAAAGGGAGGACGGAGCAAAGGGAGGACGGAGCAAAGGGGGGGACGGAGCAAAGGGGGAACGGAGCAAAGGGGGAACGGAGCAAAGGGGGGACAGAGCAAAGGGAGGGACAGAGCAAAGGGAGGGACAGAGCAAAGGGGGGGACGGAGCAAAGGGGGGGACAGAGCAAAGGGGGACAGAGCAAAGGGGGGGACGGAGCAAAGGGGGGGATAGAGCAAAGGGGGGGACAGAGCAAAGGGGGGACAGAGCAAAGGGGGACAGAGCAAAGGGGGATAGAGCAAAGGGGGATAGAACAAAGGGGGACAGAGCAAAGGGGGACAGAGCAAGGGGGGGACAGAGCAAGGGGGGGACAGAGCAAAGGGGGGGACAGAGCAAAGGGGGATAGAGCAAAGGGGGACAGAGCAAAGGGGGGGACAGAGCAAAGGGGGGGACAGAGCAAAGGGCGGGACAGAGCAAAGGGGGGCAGAGCAAAGGGAGGGACAGAGCAAAGGGAGGACAGAGCAAAGGGAGGACGGAGCAAAGGGGTGGACGGAGCAAAGGGGGAACGGAGCAAAGGGGGGGACGGAGCAAAGGGAGGGACGGAGCAAAGGGGGGGACGGAGCAAAGGGGGGGACAGAGCAAAGGGGGACAGAGCAAAGGGGGGGACAGAGCAAAGGGGGATAGAGCAAAGGGGGGGACAGAGCAAAGGGGGGGACAGAGCAAAGGGGGGACAGAGCAAAGGGGGGACAGAGCAAAGGGGGGGACAGAGCAAAGGGGGATAGAGCAAAGGGGGATAGAGCAAAGGGGGACAGAGCAAAGGGGAACAGAGCAAAGGGGGGGACAGAGCAAAGGGGGGGACAGAGCAAATGCGGGGACAGAGCAAAGGGGGATAGAGCCAAGGGGGATAGAGCAAAGGGGGACAGAGCAAAGGGGGACAGAGCAAAGGGGGACAGAGCAAAGGGGGGGACAGAGCAAATGCAGGGACAGAGCAAAGGGGGACAGAGCAAAGGGGGGACAGAGCAAAGGGGGATAGAGCAAAGGGGGATAGAGCAAAGGGGGACAGAGCAAAGGGCGGGACAGAGCAAAGGGAGGACAGAGCAAAGGGAGGACAGAGCAAAGGGAGGACGGAGCAAAGGGGGGGACGGAGCAAAGGGGGAACGGAGCAAAGGGGGAACGGAGCAAAGGGGGGACAGAGCAAAGGGAGGGACAGAGCAAAGGGAGGGACAGAGCAAAGGGAGGGACAGAGCAAAGGGGGGGACGGAGCAAAGGGGGGGACAGAGCAAAGGGGGACAGAGCAAAGGGGGGGACGGAGCAAAGGGGGGGATAGAGCAAAGGGGGGGACAGAGCAAAGGGGGGACAGAGCAAAGGGGGATAGAGCAAAGGGGGATAGAGCAAAGGGGGATAGAACAAAGGGGGACAGAGCAAAGGGGGACAGAGCAAAGGGGGGACAGAGCAAAGGGGGGACAGAGCAAAGGGGGGGGACAGAGCAAAGGGGGATAGAGCAAAGGGGGACAGAGCAAAGGGGGACAGAGCAAAGGGGG
The DNA here is from genome assembly GCF_963921235.1 of Mobula hypostoma. Classification (NCBI taxonomy): domain Eukaryota; kingdom Metazoa; phylum Chordata; class Chondrichthyes; order Myliobatiformes; family Myliobatidae; genus Mobula; species Mobula hypostoma. The sequence goes on from NC_086105.1 coordinate 94,561,917, forward strand.
GGACAGAGCAAAGGGGGGGACAGAGCAAAGGGGGGGACAGAGCAAAGGGGGGACAGAGCTAATGCAGGGACAGAGCAAAGGGGGACAGAGCAAAGGGGGGGACAGAGCAAAGGTGGATAGAGCAAAGGGGGACAGAGCAAAGGGCGGGACAGAGCAAAGGGCGGGACAGAGCAAAGGGAGGACAGAGCAAAGGGAGGACAGAGCAAAGGGAGGACGGAGCAAAGGGAGGACGGAGCAAAGGGGGGGACGGAGCAAAGGGGGAACGGAGCAAAGGGGGGACAGAGCAAAGGGAGGGACAGAGCAAAGGGGGGACGGAGCAAAGGGGGGGACAGAGCAAAGGGGGACAGAGCAAAGGGAGGGACGGAGCAAAGGGGGATAGAGCAAAGGGAGAAGGAGCAAAGGGGACACAGCAAAGGGGGGACGGAGCAAAGGGGACACAGCAAAGGGGGGGATGGAGCAAAGGGGGGGATGGAGCAAAGCGGGGGACGGAGCAAAGGGGGACAGAGCAAAGGGGGGACAGAGCAAAGGGGGATAGAGCAAGGGGGGACAGAGCAAGGGGGGACAGAGCAAAGGGGGGACAGAGCAAAGGGGGGGACAGAGCAAAGGGGGGACAGAGCAAAGGGGGATAGAGCAAAGGGGGACAGAGCAAAGGGGGGGACAGAGCAATGGGGACATAGCAAAGGGGGGGACGGAGCAAGGGGGGACAGAGCAAAGGGAGACGGAGCAAAGGGGACACAGCAAAGGGGGGGACAGAGCAAAGGGGACACAGCAAAGGGGGGGACGGAGCAAAGGGGGGGACAGAGCAAAGGGGGATAGAGCAAGGGGGGACAAGCAAGGGGGGGACAGAGCAAAGGGGGACAGAGCAAAGGGGGGGACAGAGCAAAGGGCGGGACAGAGCAAAGGGGGGCAGAGCAAAGGGGGGGACAGAGCAAAGGGAGGACAGAGCAAAGGGAGGACGGAGCAAAGGGGTGGACGGAGCAAAGGGGGAACGGAGCAAAGGGGGGGACGGAGCAAAGGGAGGGACGGAGCAAAGGGGGGGGACGGAGCAAAGGGGGACAGAGCAAAGGGGGGGACAGAGCAAAGGGGGATAGAGCAAAGGGGGATAGAGCAAAGGGGGACAGAGCAAAGGGGGACAGAGCAAAGGGGGGGACAGAGCAAATGCAGGGACAGAGCAAAGGGGGGGACAGAGCAAAGGGGGATAGAGCAAAGGGGGACAGAGCAAAGGGCGGGACAGAGCATAGGGAGGACAGAGCAAAGGGAGGACAGAGCAAAGGGAGGATGGAGCAAAGGGGGGGACGGAGCAAAGGGGGAACGGAGCAAAGGGGGGACAGAGCAAAGGGAGGGACAGAGCAAAGGGGGGGACGGAGCAAAGGGGGGGACAGAGCAAAGGGGGACAGAGCAAAGGGGGGGACGGAGCAAAGGGGGATAGAGCAAAGGGGGGGACAGAGCAAAGGGGGGGACAGAGCAAAGGGGGGGACAGAGCAAAGGGGGATAGAGCAAAGGGGGGGACAGAGCAAAGGGGGGGACAGAGCAAAGGGGGACAGAGCAAAGGGGGGACAGAGCAAAGGGGGATAGAGCAAGGGGGGACAGAGCAAGGGAGGGACAGAGCAAAGGGGGGACAGAGCAAAGGGGGGGACGGAGCAAAGGGAGGGACGGAGCAAAGGGGGGGACGGAGCAAAGGGGGGGACAGAGCAAAGGGGGACAGAGCAAAGGGGGGGACAGAGCAAAGGGGGATAGAGCAAAGGGGGGGACAGAGCAAAGGGGGGACAGAGCAAAGGGGGGGACAGAGCAAAGGGGGATAGAGCAAAGTGGGATAGAGCAAAGGGGGACAGACAGAGCAAAGGGGGAGGGGGACAGAGCAAAGGGGGACAGAGCAAAGGGGGACAGAGCAAAGGGGGATAGAGCAGAGCAAAGGGAGGGGGGGACAGAGCAAAGGGGGGGACAGAGCAAATGCAGGGACAGAGCAAAGGGGGACAGAGCAAAGGGGGGGACAGAGCAAAGGTGGATAGAGCAAAGGGGGACAGAGCAAAGGGCGGGACAGAGCAAAGGGAGGACAGAGCAAAGGGAGGACAGAGCAAAGGGAGGACGGAGCAAAGGGGGGACAGAGCAAAGGGAGGGACAGAGCAAAGGGGGGGACGGAGCAAAGGGGGGGACAGAGCAAAGGGGGACAGAGCAAAGGGGGGGACGGAGCAAAGGGGGATAGAGCAAAGGGGGACAGAGCAAAGGGGGGACAGAGCAAAGGGGGGGATGGAGGGAGAGCAAAGGGGGGACAGAGAACAAAGGGGGGACAGAGCAAAGGGGGGACAGAGCAAAGGGGGACAGAGAGCAAAGGGGGGACAGAGCAAAGGGGGATAGAGCAAAGGGGGGACAGAGCAAAGGGGGGGACAGAGCAAAGGGGACAGAGCAAAGGGGGACAGAGCAAAGGGGGGACAGACAAAGAGAGCAAAGGGGGGACAGAGAAAGGGCGGGAGAGCAAAGGGGGACAGAGGGGGGGAGCAAAAGGGGGGACAAAGAGCAAAAAGGGGGGGACAGAGCAAAGGGGGGACAGAGCAAAGGGGGGACAGAGCAAAGGGGGGGAAGGAGCAAAGGGGGATAGAGCAAAGGGAGACGGAGCAAAGGGGGACAGAGCAAAGGGGGGGAGCGGGAGAGCAAAGGGGGGACAGCAGCAAAGGGGGGGGACAGAGCAAAGGGGGGACAGAGCAAAGGGGGACAGAGCAAAGGGGGGGGGAGAGCAAGGGCAGAGGGGGGACAGAGCAAGGGGGACGGCAAAGGGGGGAGACAGAGCAAAGGGGGAAGAGGGGGGACAGAGCAAAGGGGGGGGGACAGAGCAAAGGGGGGGGGGCACAGACAGAGCAATGGGGAGCAAAGGGGACAGAGCAAAGGGGAGCAAAGGGGACACAGCAAAGGGGGGACGGAGCAAAGGGGGACAAAGGGGGATAGAGCAAGGGGGGACAGAGCAAGAGCAAGGGGGGACAGAGCAAAGGGGGGACAGAGCAAAGGGGGACAGAGCAAAGGGGGGGACAGAGCAAAGGGCGGGACAGAGCAAAGGGGGGCAGAGCAAAGGGGGGGACAGAGCAAAGGGGGGGACAGAGCAAAGGGAGGACAGAGCAAAGGGAGGACGGAGCAAAGGGGTGGACGGAGCAAAGGGGGAACGGAGCAAAGGGGGGGACGGAGCAAAGGGAGGGACGGAGCAAAGGGAGGGACGGAGCAAAGGGGGGGACGGAGCAAAGGGGGGGACAGAGCAAAGGGGGATAGAGCAAAGGGGGGGACAGAGCAAAGGGGGGACAGAGCAAAGGGGGGGACAGAGCAAAGGGGGATAGAGCAAAGGGGGATAGAGCAAAGGGGGACAGAGCAAAGGGGGACAGAGCAAAGGGGGGGACAGAGCAAATGCAGGGACAGAGCAAAGGGGGACAGAGCAAAGGGGGGGACAGAGCAAAGGGGGATAGAGCAAAGGGGGACAGAGCAAAGGGCGGGACAGAGCAAAGGGAGGACAGAGCTAAGGGAGGACAGAGCAAAGGGAGGACGGAGCAAAAGGGGGGACGGAGCAAAGGGGGAACGGAGCAAAGGGGGGACAGAGCAAAGGGAGGGACAGAGCAAAGGGGGGGACGGAGCAAAGGGGGGGACAGAGCAAAGGGGGACAGAGCAAAGGGGGGGACGGAGCAAAGGGGGATAGAGCAAAGGGGGGGACAGAGCAAAGGGGGGGACAGAGCAAAGGGGGATAGAGCAAAGGGGGATAGAGCAAAGGGGGATAGAGCAAAGGGGGGGACAGAGCAAAGGGGGGGACAGAGCAAAGGGGGGACAGAGCAAAGGGGGGGACAGAGCAAAGGGGGTTAGAGCAAAGGGGGACAGAGCAAAGGGGGGGACAGAGCAAATGCAGGGACAGAGCAAAGGGGGACAGAGCAAAGGGGGGGACAGAGCAAAGGGGGATAGAGCAAAGGGGGACAGAGCAAAGGGGGATAGAGCAAAGGGGGATAGAGCAAAGGGGGGGACAGAGCAAAGGGAGGGACAGAGCAAAGGGGGGGACAGAGCAAAGGCGGGGACAGAGCAAAGGGAGGGACAGAGCAAAGGGAGGACAGAGCAAAGGGCGGGACGGAGCAAAGGGCGGGACGGAGCAAAGGGAGGACGGAGCAAAGGGAGGACGGAGCAAAGGGGGGACGGAGCAAAGGGGGGACGGAGCAAAGGGGGGAACGGAGCAAAGGGGGGACGGAGCAAAGGGGGGAACGGAGCAAAGGGGGGGACGGAGCAAAGGGGGGAACGGAGCAAAGAGGGGGACGGAGCAAAGGGGGGGACGGAGCAAAGGGGGGACGGAGCAAAGGGGGGACGGAGCAAAGGGGGGATGGAGCAAAGGGGGGATGGAGCAAAGGGGGGGACGGAGCAAAGGGGTATGGAGCAAGGTGGGATGGAGCAAAGGGGACAGAGCAAAGGGGGGGATGGAGCAAAGGGGAGGACGGAGCAAAGGGGAGGACGGAGCAAAGGGGGGGACGGAGCAAAGTGGGGGACAGAGCAAAGGGGACATAGCAAAGGGGGGACGGAGCAAGGGGAGGACAGAGCAAAGGGGGGGACAGAGCAAAGGGGGATGGAGCAAAGGGGACACAGCAAAGGGGGGACGGAGCAAAGGGGACATAGCAAGGGGGGGCGGAGCAAATGGGGGGACGGAACAAGGGGGGATGGAACAAGGGGGGATGGAGCAAGGGGGGATGGAGCAAAGGGGGATAGAGCAAAGGGGACACAGCAAAGGGGGGGCAGAGCAAAGGGGACATAGCAAGGGGGGGACGGAGCAAATGGGGGGACGGAGCAAGGGGGGACGGAGCAAGGGGGGATGGTGCAAAGGGGGATAGAGCAAAGGGGGATGGAGCAAAGGGGGGACAGAGCAAAGGGAGGACGGAGCAAAGGGGACAGAGCAAAGGGGGATGGAGCAAAGGGGGGACAGAGCAAAGGGGGATGGAGCAAAGGGGACAGAGCAAAGGGGGATAGAGCGAAGGAGGCGACGGAGCACAGGGGATAGAGCAAAGGGGGATAGAGCAAAGGGGGATAGAGCAAAGGGGGGGACGGAGCAAAGGGAGGACGGAGCAAAGGGGACAGAGCAAAGGGGGATAGAGCAAAGGGGGGACAGAGCAAAGGGCGATGGAGCAAAGGGGACAGAGCAAAGGGGGATAGAGTGAAGGAGGCGACGGAGCACAGGGGATAGAGCAAAGGGGGATAGAGCAAAGGGGGGGACGGAGCACAGGGGACAGAGCAAAGGGGGGGACGGAGCACAGGGTCAGAGCAAAGGGGGGATACAGCAATGGGGTTATACAGCAAAGGGGGATAGAGCAACGGGGATAGAGCAACGGGGGGACGGAGCACAGGGGATAGAGCAAAGGGGGGGACGGAGCAAAGGGGACAGAGCAGAGGGGACAAAGCAAAGGGGGATAGAGCAAAGGGGGACGGAGCAAAGGGGGACGGAGCAAAGGGAGACGGAGCAAAGGGGACGGAGTAAAGGGGGAGGGAGCAAAGGGGGGGACGGAGCAAAGGGGGACGGAGCAAAGGGGGATGGAGCAAAGGGGGACAGAGCAAAGGGAGACGGAGCAAAGGGAGACGGAGCAAAGGGGTGATGCAGCAAAGGGGGGGCGGAACAAGGGGGTACAGAGCAAAGGGGGGGACAGAGCAAAGAGGGGGAGAGAGAGTGGAAAAAGTGGAGAGCGAATAATCAAAGAGGGAGAGAGGGAGGAAGAGCAGAGAAAGGGAGAAAAAAACAAGATATAGAAAGGATTGCAGGGGGGAATATAGGGTAAAGAGACAAAAGAGCAACATGCGTAAAGATGACAGAGATCATAGAGGAGAAAGAGAAAGGGAAGGAAGAGAGAAAACGGGAAGAGAAAGAGTAAAAAAATGGATGGAAGGGGAGAATGAGAAAAAGGATCTGATGTGATGAATGGTTTCATTTATTTAAAATGGACCTATCTACACCCAGCTCTCAGTGCTCAGTAAGGTCTCTTTCACCCTATGCTGAAGCAAGCATTGTTAAGCTATAAGCCTAAGGCACCAATAAAATCTCAGAAGTAATATTCAGACGTGTGCTGCACTGCCTCCTCCGCACATTACAATGTAATAAGCATCAATGGAAGAAATATTCAGAATTCAGTTCAAGTGGATTATATAACTTGGTAATTCTATCGTGGAGTACACTTCACAGCTATGTTACATGACAGTTTCTTAGTCTTCATCTTTTTTAGGAGCAAGTTTCATGAAATGGTGTAAACTTATTTTGAAATGAGATTATAAATTGTTATTTATTTCAATTGAATGCCAGTTTATACTCTGCAAAATAAACAATTTAAAGTTTCATTTAAACAACAGAGCTAAATAGGTAACACGCACAACACACTGGAGGAACTCAGCAGGTCGGGCAGCATCCGTGGAAACAAACAGTCAATGTTTCAGGCTGAGACCCTTCATCTGGACTGAAGAGGGAGGGGACAGGGGCCCAGGGCCCTATGAAGAAGGTGGGGGGAGGGTGGGAAGGAGAGGGCTGGTAGGTGCCAGGTGAAATACCAGTAAGGGGAAAGATCAAGGGGTGGGGGAGGGGAGGCAGGGAGGGGATCGGCAGGAAAGTTGAAGAAGGCTAGATAGTTATTGTACAAAAAAAAAGTTAACATACGAATGAAAAATAACAGTTGAAATAAATCAGAACAGTTGCAGGTCTTTCCAGCAGCTGGAAGCCACTTGTTTCTGCAGCTGAAGAAAAGCCAAAGAATGGGGCGGCATGGTAGAATAGTGGTTAGCACAATGCTTTACAGTACCAGCGACCCGGGTTCAATTCCCACTGCTGTCTGTAAAGACTTTTGTACGTTCTCCCCATGACTGCATGGTTTTCCTCCCACAGTCCAAAGATGTACCGGTTGGTAGATTAATTCGTCATTATAAATTGTCCCATGATTAGGCTGACGTGAGATTGGGGGTTGCTGCATGGCGTGTTTGAAGGGCCATTCTGTGCTGTTTCTCAATAAAAATAAAAATAAAGTTGGAAGTCACTGCTAATTGTGTTATGATGCATCTAAGCTAAACTAAGGAGAATGTCACCATGCTCACGGATCTTGAGTTAAGTGCTGCATTAGGCAACATATCAGTGGTTCCTTGCAGAGACTGTCTGTCCTTGGGCCCAAATGTTAACTTTATGACCAACATGCAATTACCTCCACTGGAAAAGCAGGGTGACACCATTACACACGCTTCTCCTAGGAAACTAAGTTATACACTGACAGTAAGTGAGGGAAAATTAGTTTTAAATTAGTTTTTAGTTTTCTTTTCTATCTTACTCAATAAAGAAAACTTTCATTTCAGATTTCAGAATTTGAATACCTTTCTTGAAAGGTTTCTCCCACACTAACTCTTCATTTAATAGAAAGCAAGCCAATTTGCCACAGCCAACTCTTCTCATGTTAAAACTTTCTATTAAATTTCTTTCTGCATAATGAATGAGTGGCCTCCACACCATGGCATCCAAAGCTGGGGTCTGAGATAAATACAACGGAAAGAACTCTAATTAAACTCAGCAACAAATATCTTGTTCTGGATGCTGTTGAGGGGGATGACCTGATGGGGGACGCCCACGGTGACCGGGTCTCTGGCGCAGTTATGCAGGAGAGAAGGAGGGAGAAGAGAAATGCGGTAGTCGTGGGCGATTCCATAGTCAGGGGAACAGACAGGAGATTCTGTGAGCCTGACAGAGATACCCACATGGTGTGTTGCCTCCCAGGTGCCAAGGTACGGGATGTCTCGGATCGGGTCCTGAATATTCTAAAGGGGGAGGGTGAGCAGCCAGTTGTCTTGGTACATGTTGGTACCAATGACATAGATAGGACAAAGGAGGAGGTCCTGAAGAGAGATTTCCAGGAGTTAGAAAGGAAGCTGAGAAACAGGACCTCCAGGGTAGTAATCTCGGGATTGCTACCTGTGCCACGTGCTAGCGAGGGTAAGAGTCGTTGGATCAGGCAGATGAATACCTGGCTGAGAGACTGGTGTAGGGGTCAGGGCTTCAGATTCTTGGATAATTGGGATCTCTTCTGGGGAAAGTATGATCTGTTCAAAAAGGACAGGTTACACCTGAACCCGAAGGGGACCAATATCCTGGCGGGAAAGTTTAACAGAGCTGTTAGGGAGGGTTTAAACTAATTTGGCAGGGGGATGGGAACCGGAATGATAGAGTGGAGGAAGGGGAAAACAGAAATAAATCTAAGATAGTGAGCAGTAAAGATGTCAGGAAAGACAGGCAAGTGATGGGGCAAATGTGTAGCCATTGGGATGAGTTGAAGTGCAATAAAGTTGCAGTGAAATCAAAGCAAAAAGTATCAAATACTGGTCTTAAGGTGTTGTACTTAAATGCACGCAGCATAAGGAATAAAGTGGATGATCTTGTTGTACAGCTACAGATTGGCAGGTAGATATTGCGGCCATCACTGAGACCTGGCTAAAGGATGCATGTCTCTGGGAGCTGAACGTCCAAGGATACACAGTGTATCGGAAGGATAGGAAGGTAGGCAGAGGGGGAGACGTGGTTTTATTGGTAAGAAATGATATTAAATCATTAGAAAGAAGTGATATAGGATCGGAAGATGCAGAATCTTTATGGGTTGAGCTAAGGAATAGCAGGGGTAAAAGGACCCTGATGGCAGTTATTTATAGGCTTCCAAACAGCTTCAGGGATGTGGACTACAAATTACAACTGGAAATAGAAAAGGCTTGTCAGAAGGGCAGTGTTATGATAATTGTGGGGAATTTTAACATGCGAGTAGATTGGAAAAATCAGGTCGGCACTGGATCTCAAGAGAGAGAATTTGTAGAATGTCTGCGAGATGGCTTTTTAGAACAGCTTGTTATTGAGCCCACTAGGGGATCGGCTGTACTGGATTGGGTATTGTGTAATGAACCGGAGGTGATTAGAGAGATTGAAGTGAAGGAACCCTTAGGAGGCAGTGATCATAACATGATTGAGTTCACTGTGAAATTAGAAAAAGAGAAGCCGAAATCTGATGTGTCAGTGTTACAGTGGAGTAAAGGAAATTACAGTGGCATGAGAGAGGAACTGGCCAAAGCTGACTGGAAAGAGACACTGGCGGGAAAGACGGCAGAGCAGCAGTGGCTGGAGTTTATGCGAAAAATGAGGAATGTGCAAGACAGGTATATTCCAAAAAAGAAGAAATTTTCGACTGGAAAAAGGATGCAACCGTGGTTGACAAGAGAAGTCAAAGCCAAAGTTAAAGCAAAGGAGAGGGCGTACAAGGAAGCAAAAATTAGTGGGAAGACAGAGGATTGGGAAGTTTTTAAAACCTTACAAAAGGAAACCAAGAAGGTCATTAAGAGAGAAAAGATTAACTATGAAAGGAAACTAGCAAATAATATCAAAGAGGATACTAAAAGCTTTTTCAAGTATATAAAGAGTAAAAGACAGGTGAGAGTAGATATAGGACCGATAGAAAATGATGCTGGAGAAATTGTAATGGGAGATGATGAGATGGCAGAGGAACTGAACAAGTATTTTGCATCAGTCTTCACTGAGGAAGACAGCAGGATACCGGACACTCAAGGGTGGCAGGGAAGAGAAGTGTGCGCAGTCACAATTACGACAGAGAAAGTACTCAGGAAGCTGAATAGGCTAAAGGTCGATAAATCTCCTGGACCAGATGGAATGCACCCTCGTGTTCTGAAGGAAGTAGCTGTGGAGATTGCGGAGGCATTAGCGATGATCTTTCAAAAGTCGATAGATTCTGGAATGGTTCCGGAAGACTGGAAGATTGCAAATGTCACTCCGCTATTTAAGGAGGGGGCAAGGAAGCAAAAAGGGAATTATAGACCTGTTAGCTTGACGTCAGTGGTTGGGAAGTTGTTGGGAGTCGATTGTTAAGGATGAGGTTACAGAGTACCTGGAGGCATATGACAAGATAGGCAGAACTCAGCATGGATTCCTTAAAGGAAAATCCTGCCTGACAAACCTATTACAATTTTTTGAGGAAATTACCAGTAGGCTAGACAAGGGAGATGCAGTGGATGTTGTATATTTGGATTTTCAGAAGGCCTTTGACAAGGTGCCACACATGAGGCTACTTAACAAGATAAGAGCCCATGGAATTACAGGAAAGTTACATACGTGGATAGAGCGTTGGCTGATTGGCAGGAAACAGAGAGTGGGAATAAAGGGATCCTATTCTGGTTGGCTGCCGGTTACCAGTGGTGTTCCACAGGGATCAGTCTTGGGGCCGCTTCTTTTTACATTGTACATCAACGATCTGAATTATAGAATAGATGGCTTTGTGGCTAAGTTTGCTGACGATACGAAGATAGGTAGAGGGGCCGGTAGTGCTGAGGAAACAGAGAGTCTGCAGAGAGACTTGGATAGATTGGAAGAATGGGCAGAGAAGTGGCAAATGAAGTACAATGTTGGAAAGTGTATGGTTATGCACTTTGGCAGAAAAAATAAACGGGCAGACTATTATTTAAATGGGGAAAGAATTCAAAGTTCTGAGATGCAACAGGACTTGGGAGTCCTCGTACAGCATTCCCTTAAAGTTAACCTCCAGGTTGAGTCAGTAGTGAAGAAGGCGAATGCAATGTTGGCATTCATTTCTAGAGGAATAGAGTATAGGAGCAGGGATGTGATGTTGAGGATCTATAAGGCGCTGGTGAGACCTCACTTGGAGTACTGTGGGCAGTTTTGGTCTCCTTATTTAAGAAAGGATGTGCTGACGTTGGAGAGGGTACAGAGAAGATTCACGAGAATGATTCCAGGAATGAGAGGGTTAACATATGAGGAACGTTTGTCCGCTCTTGGACTGTATTCCTTGGAGTTTAGAAGAATGAGGGGAGACCTCATAGAAACATTTCGAATGTTAAAAGGCATGGACAGAGTGGATGTGGCAAAGTTGTTTCCCATGATGGGGGAGTCTAGTACGAGAGGGCATGACTTCAGGATTGAAGGGCGCCCTTTCAGAACAGAAATGTGAAGAAATTTTTTTAGTCAGAGGGTGGTGAATCTATGGAATTTGTTGCCACGGGCAGCAGTGGAGGCCAAGTCATTGGGCGTATTTAAGGCAGAGATTGATAGGTATCTGAGTAGCCAGGGCATCAAAGGTTATGGTGAGAAGGCGGGGCAGTGGGACTAAATAGGATAAAATGGATCAGCTCGTGATAAAATGGCGGAGGAGACTCGATGGGCCGAATGGTCTACTTCTGCTCCTTTGTCTTATGGTCTTATGGTCTAAACTAATTGTGTTATGATGCATCTGAAGCTAAAGGACTCTAAGGACTCTAATTAGGACAATTCATTAAATACAAATGCCACGGTAGCGTAGCAGTTTGCATGGCACTACTACAGAGGGATAGTCAGAGCTCATAGTTCAACCCTGGTCTCCTCTGTAAGAAGTCTGGACATCCTCCCTGTGGCATGTGTGGGTTTTCCAAGGTTCTCCAGTTTCCTCCCACAGTCCAAAGTAGTACTGGATAGGTTAACTGGTCATTGTAAAGATTGGGGTTAAATCAGGAATACTGAGGGTTGCTGGGGAGGCACTGCTCAAAGAGCTGGAAGGGCCTACTCTGCCTTGTATCAAAAAAATAAATAAATAATGCCAACCACATGATTTCAGTTTTTACTTGTCTGTGAATCACTTGATAATTTTGAAAAATGAGTCATCTGTAAAACACATGAAAATTCTACATTTATCAAAAACTCAGAAATTTGGATAATTCTTTTAAATACTAAAATAAAATCTCAAAGTTATTACCTTACATAAGATTGAGCTTTAAAGACCAGAAGAGCTAATTTCACACAAACACGAGGACAGAGTGTTCCCTCGGACCTTGAAGGAGACTGGTGTTGAAATTGCGGGGGCCCTGGCAGAAATATTTAAAATGTCACTGTCTACAGGTGAGGTGCCGGAGGATTGGAGAGTGGCTCATGTTGTTCCGTTGTTTAAAAAAGGATCGAAAAGTAATCCAGGAAATTATAGGCCGGTGAGTTTAACGTCGGTAGTGGGTAAGTTATTGGAAGGAGTACTAAGAGACAGAATCTACAAGCATTTGGATAGACAGGGACTTATTAGGGAGAGTCAACATGGCTTTGTGCGTGGTAGGTCATGTTTGACCAATCTATTGGAGTTTTTCAAGGAGGTTACCAGGAAAGTGGATGAAGGGAAGGCAGTGGATATTGTCTACATGGATTTCAGTAAGGCCTTTGACAAGGTCCTGCATGGGAGGTTAGTTAGGAAAATTCAGTAGCTAGGTATACATGGAGAGGTGGTAAATTGGATTAGACATTGGCTCAATGGAAGAAGCCAAAGAGTGGTGGTAGAGAATTGCTCCTCTGAGTGGAGGCCTGTGACTAGTGGTGTGCCACAGGGATCAGTGCTGGGTCCATTGTTATTTGTCATCTATATCAATGATCTGGATGATAATGTGGTAAATTGGATCAGCAAATTTGCTGATGATACAAAGATTGGAGGTGTAGTAGACAGTGAGGAAGGTTTTCAGAGCCTGCAGAGGGACTTGGACCAGCTGGAAAAATGGGCTGAAAAATGGTAGATGGAGTTTAATACAGACAAGTGTGAGGTATTGCACGTTGGAAGGACAAACCAAGGTAGAACATACAGGGTTAATGGTAAGGCACTGAGGAGTGCAGTAGAACAGAGGGATCTGGGAATACAGATACAAAATTCCTTAAAAGTGGCGTCACTTTAGATAGGGTCGTAAAGAGAGCTTTTGGTACATTGGCCTTTATTAATCAAAGTATTGAGTATAAGAGCTGGAATGTTATGATGAGGTTGTATAAGGCATTGGTGAGGCCGAATCTGGAGTATTGTGTTCAGTTTTGGTCACCAAATTACAGGAAGGATATAAATAAGGTGGAAAGAGTGCAGGAAGGTTTACAAGGATGTTGCCAGGACTTGAGAAACTCAGTTACAGAGAAAGGTTGAATAGGTTAGGACTTTATTCCCTGGAGCGTAGAAGAATGAGGGGAGATTTGATAGAGGTATATAAAATTATGATGGGTATAGATAGAGTGAATGCAAGCAGGCTTTTTCCACTGAGGCAAGGGGAGAAAAAACCAGAGGAGATGGGTTAAGGGTGAGGGGGGAAAAGTTTAAAGGGAACATTAGGGGGGGCTTCTTCACACAGAAAGTGGTGGGAGTGTGGAATGAGCTGCCAGATGAGGTGGTAAATGCAGATTCTTTTTTAACATTTAAGAATAAATTGGACAGATACATGGATGGGAGGTGTATGGAGGGATATGGTCCGTGTGCAGGTCAGTGGGACTAGGCAGAAAATGGTTCGGCACAGCCAAGAAGGGCCAAAAGGCCTGTTTCTGTGCTGTAGTTTCTATGGTTTCTATATGGTTTCTATGGAAATCTGCAGATGCTGGAATTTCACTCAGTTTTTAATGGATGGCACTAGCCAGATTCAGCTGGGTAGTGACTGAGCTGCAGTGAGTGGCTTCAGAATATATGGAAGAAAACCAATGGAACAGAATTGGAATCAAGATTAATATCACTGGCATATGTTCATGAAACGTGTTGTTTTGTGGCAGCAGTACATCACAATACATAATAATAAAAAACTATAAATTACAATATAGTGCAAATTGAGTGCAAAAGAAATTTTTAAAAAGTAAGGTAGTGCAAATGGATTAATTGTCCATTCAGAAATCTGCTGACAGAGGGAAAGAAACCGGTTCAAATGTCCAATTTAATGTCAGAGAAATGTATACAATATACATCCTGAATTACCCTTTCTTCGCAAACATACATAAAAACAGAAAAGTGCCCCAAAGAATGAATGCCAGTTAAACATGAGAACCCCGAAGTCCCTCCCCAGTTGCCCCCTCCTACACGTAAGTGACAGCGAGCAACGATCCCCCCTCCCCCAACTAGCAAAAAAAGAGTGCATCGGTACCGTCACCGAGCCCAAGCGTGTGCTAAGCAATAGCAAAGACACAGACCAAAGTTACCCCAAAGGCTTCAAATTTCATCTGACATTCGATAAACCACAGGTTCTCTCTCTCTCCCTAATAAGGGAGAGGGAGGTGTCCCCCGCCCCCCCATTTTCACAGCGAGCGGGAGACATAACAACAACCCACTGGTTTACCATGCTAAAAGTCTGTTTCATCGTTTTTTTCGAGCTCTGTGTCCAAAAATCGCAAAGAACTCGAGTCGTAGGGCCCACAGTGAAAGATTTTCCGGCCTCCCTGACGACACATGAGTCTCCTACCGTGACACCGACCCCCAATCCGCCCATGTCCAGAACCCCGAGATCTTAGGCTTCCAAACACGAGCGAGACTCTCAGGCCACACCCTTGGCATGTCGAATAACGGCCGGTCATGGAACCCAAAGAACAGGTACCATTCCCGTATAAGAACCGAAGCCTGCGTGTAACTCCAGGTCAGGGTCTTCAAAAGAACCCTGAAGTGAAAAAATAAAGATATTAAAGGTGAAAATAGAGTTGTTTCCGAAGATACAAGCAAAGGAATCACCGTGAGGTGCCATTGTCCCTCCTAAGCTCCACTGGTCCTAAAATGTTGAATGTGTGTCTTTGGGCTCCTATACCTCCTCTTTGATATTCACAATGAGAAGAGGGTATGTCCTGGGTGATGGGGATCCTTAATGATGGATGCTGCCTTTTTGGTGTATCACCTTTGTGAGTAGTCCCCGATGCTGGGAAGACAAGTGCCCATGATGGAGCTGGCTGAGTTTGCAACCTTCTGCGGCTTTTTTCAGATCCTGTACTGTGGCCCCTCCATACCATGCAGTGATATAACCAGTTAGAATGTTCTCCATGATACATCTGTAGAAATTTACAGGTGTCTTTGGTAACATACCAAGTTTCCTCAAATTTGTAATGACATATAGCCGCCATTGTACCTTGTTGGTAATTGTATCAATATGTTGGGCCCAAGATAGATCTTCAGAGATGTTGACACCCTGGAACTTGAAACTGCTCATCCTTTCCACTGCTGATCCTTCGATGAGGACTGATGTGTTTGCTCGACTTTCCCTTCCTGAAACCCACAATTAATTCCTTGGTCTTCCTGATGTTTTTGAATAA
Organism: Mobula hypostoma; assembly: GCF_963921235.1. Taxonomy (NCBI): domain Eukaryota; kingdom Metazoa; phylum Chordata; class Chondrichthyes; order Myliobatiformes; family Myliobatidae; genus Mobula; species Mobula hypostoma. Next base: position 94,576,987 of record NC_086105.1, read on the forward strand.
TAGCATTCCAAACAGTTCTGAAATAATGGTGAGGCCCATTTTCCATTTAGATCTATTAACTTGGAGCTGAATTTGAGCAATTCAATGTGAGCATTTCTTCAAAGTATTATCTGAACAAAATATTGAGCAATTGTCTTGGTGCTTTCTGCATCAATTCTTAGAAGGCTGAAGAAAATTTCTATGTTTCTGGCTGTAGTAAAAAAAAGACTGACAATAAAATAGGTATTCTTTTTATTACTCAGGGGAAAAAGGGTTCTGCTGGCTGAACATTTTCGTTATGTTATTTTCTTCTCCTTTTGATGCCTACATACAAGTGTCATAAATAGCAGAGTTAATTGTTAACAGTTTTAAAAGACATTGTAAAATACAGACAGAAAAAGTGACTAGGGTGACCCAAACACCCACATTAATAACCTTGCAGTTAAATTCTGTCCTGCCATAATGTTTGCTAAAAGTCAGTCTCCATAACAACCAGCATTCTCACAAACAGATGTACAGTGTACTCTCAATCTACACAGGTGGTACAAGACTGGTGTTCCGAAATAACAACAATGACCTCGGTCAATTTTACTTCTGTCAAACAGCTATCTGAGACGTTCTTTCCTTTTTTAGGAAATTAAACCAAACAATACAGGGCTCTTTGAGATTAATAGATTCTGGTGAAGTAGCACATTGCTGAAAGGCAATATAGAAACAAGTAGAGAACTCGGTTTTCCAACTGTTAAAATTATTGAGAAATTATCTTTAATGGATACAAGCTGTTTTATAGAAGTATTATGATTTTATTATTTGAAATCATTTTGGCACAGTTTTAAAAAAAAGTCCTAAAATCACAATCCAATAATTCTTCCTAGAACATGTGTTCATACCAAACAAGAATTGTATGCATGAATGTTAAGCTTACAAGCACATCCAGCATACAAGATGGTTCCCTCCCAATCCTTTAAGAAAACTGTCATTGCCATGTGTGCCTTCATGAAAACTAAACTGTTTGAGCTGTTAGCTAAGCCAGCCCAATCACAACCCTGCTTGGGAATGTGGGAGAGAGTGATTTAAAGATTCAAAGAACATTTATTATCGAAGTATGTATGCAGTGTCTGTGAGCATGTGGCCAAATGGTAAAGGCATTGGACTAGCTACCTGAAGGTCGTGAGTTCAAGCCCCAGCTGAGGGAACGTGTTGTGTCCTTGAGCAAGGCACTTAATCACACATTGCTCTGCGACGACACTGGTGCCAAGCTGTCTGGATCTTAATGCCCTTCCCTTGGACAACATCGGTGTCGTGGAGAGGGGAGGGGCAACTGCTGGTCTTCCATACAACCTTGCCCAGGCCTGCGCCCTGGAGAGTGAAGACTTTCCAGGTGCAGATCCATGGTCTCGCAAGGATGACTTTATTTTATTTTTTTGTATTCAGTATATAACCAACAGTCACAAAATGCTACAGGAACTCAGCAGGCCAGGCAGCATCTATGGAAAAGAGTACAGTCAATGTTTTGGGCCAAGACCCTTCAGCAGGACTGGAGGAAAAAAAGATGAGGAGTAGAGTTAAAAGGTGCAGGGAGGAAAGAGAGAAACACAAGGCAATTGGTGAAGTAAAGAGCTGGGAAGTTGATTAGTGAAAGAGATATAGGGTTGGAGAAGAGGGAAGCCAATTGGAGAGGGCAGAAGGCCATGGAGAAGAGAAAAGTGGGAGGCGAGGAGCACCAGCGAGAGACGATGGGCAGTACACAACCCTGAGATTCGCCTTCCCTACAGACAGCCATAAAACAAAGAAAAACCATGGAACCCATTCAAAGAAAAACACCACCCCCTCCGCCCCCCACATGCACTAAAAAAAACAAAATTGCACAAATGGCAACCAAAAAACAAATAGAAAAACACAGAATTTAAAACACAAAAATGAATAAGCCCAGGCTTATTCAGTTCAGCTCAGTGTTCGTTAGCTACAGGCTGACCCAATTCAAAATCACCCAAAATAGCAACAAAAAAAAGGAGCAACCAGAAACTCAAAATGTATCATAATATGAACTGCAGAGTCTAATCCACAAACCGCATCAGTTAAACCTTGCTCTGGCACCATCCTCTGACAGCATCGAAGGGGAGTAAGACCATTCAAACGCAAGGGCTTTCTTTCGAGAGCAGCAAGCAAAAGGAAGAGAGAGACAGTCACACTCAGAAACCTTCCTCCAGCAGTAGCAAGTGAGAGGCTGATAGACGGCGCTGAACACCTGCTGGCCTTCCGCACTCTCCTCCATGGTTTCAGTCTTTCTTGTCACTTCAGTGGAGTCAATCATGGGCTTGCGCCCCGTCACCAGGTTTCTTGGCCTCAGGGCCACACATTTCACTTGAAGCCTCACAGAAAACCCCCGGAGAAAGCAGGGCAACAGATTGCTAAATTGGCCTGAAGATGTAGATCACAGGATCTACATTTAAAAGATGCAGCAAAGAAAAGAAGGCTCAGTAAAAACAAGGGAGCCTTGGAGAGCAGGATCAGTGATCAGCAGAGACTCAAATGCATAAAAGGATCAGAAAGAAAAAGCAAAAAGATTATATGAATCTCAAAGGTTCCACAAGAAAGTAGACAAATATTTTGCTTTCTTTAAGGCAATAGATTAACTGTATATTTAATTTACCAATGGAGGGTTCCAGTCCAAAAGGAATTCAATTTGGAAATATAAAACACTAAGAATTACAGTTTCAATGAACTTACAAGATCACTGTACCAACATCCACCCAACTAATCATCCATTGAAAATATAAGACTTAGGTCATAGCAACTTTACAAAAGATATGACTATGTATTCCATATCACAATAGGATTTGCTGTTCTAACCAAGTGTTACGTTGTCATCCAAGCAGATTCAGTCGTCATACAAGAGTGCTCAGAATGCTTAAGGGAGTAAAAGTAATAACTAAAAAGGCATCTATGCCAGACCCATTTTGTTATCCAATTTCAGAGAAATTAATCATTTCACTTTCCAGGGAAGAGTCTTTATCCTGAAATATTAACTCAGTTTCTCTTTTCACAGGCGATCTTCAACCTCTCCTTGCTGTTGTCTGAGGTTCCCAGCTGTTTCAAAAGAGCAGTAATCATACCGGTGCCCAAAAAGAGCAGAGAGTGAACTGCCTCATTGACTATCAACTAGTCGTACTCATATCTCCTATGATGAAGTGCTTTGAGAGGTTGGTCATCGCCAGAATTAACTCCTGCCTGAGCAAGGACCTAGACCAGTGGATGAAATGTTACTGGCTAGCCACTCTGCTTTGGTGCGCCTAGACAACAGCAAAACATATGTCAGGCTGTTATTTATCAAATACATTTCATACCATCACCAAGCTTCTAAACTAGGCCTCTGTATGTCCCTCTGCAGCTGGATCTTTAGCTTCCTCATTAGGAGATCACAGTCAATAAAGACCGGTGATAACATTCCCCTCCTTGCTGTCAATCAATATGAACACACCTCAAGGATATGTGCTCAGCCCATTACGTGCTCTACGCTCTCTACACTCATGATGGTGTGGCTAAACAAAGGTTAAATACCATTTATAATTTTGCAGATAACACTGCTCTTATTTGTAAAACCTCAGAGAATGGAACTGTAGAGGCATACAGAAATCAGATATTGTAGACTGGCTGATTAAGATGTGTTACAACAACCACCTCACACTCAAAATCAGATGACATGACAGCCATAGCACTCAGCAGTAGTGGTGCTGAATCAGAACCAGTCACTCTCAAAACGGGGCTGCATCATTGCATCCACCCCAGTTTCCACCTTTATTGCTGCTGTCCTTCACTTCATTGGCCAAGAACTACCATACAGAATCCCAATTAGGTATATAATGGATAGCAAACTTTTCAACCTTAACTGGTTCAAGGCCAAGAACAAGGTCAACACCAATCATGGAGCTTCATTATGTAGATGACAACACCATTGCAGCACACTCTGAAGGACTTCAATGCATCCTGAATGTCTTTACCAAGGCATACAGGGCCCTAGGTCTTGTCTTGGAAATAAAAAAAACACATCCTATCTCAGCCACTGCCCAACCACCATTTATCCAGCCCTCCATAAAAGTTGGCAATATCATCCTTTAAAATGTAGACCACTTTCTTTTCCTTGACAGCACTCTCTCCTCAAAAGCACACATCGACTTACAGATCAACCACTGCCTGGGTAGTGCTAGTGGAGCCAATGCACAATTAAGGAAATAGTCTTTAAATATTGTGACCTATCGGTCCAAACAAAACTTTTGGTCTACACAGCAATTGTCCTTCCTATGGTATTGAATGGAGCTGAATCATGGACTATGAAACCACCTGAAAGCCCTAGAACAATTCCATCAAAGTATCTTACAAAATATTTTGAGGATCAGCTGGAAGGTCAGATATACTAACACCAGCATACTATAGGAGACCAACATGAACAGCATCACCATCAGCAATAAAGCAATACCAACTCCCAAGGATGGTACGTCATCCCTAACTCACACCTCACCAAACAGATCCTTTACTCCCAGTCAAAGTCAGTGAGCCTCTGGTGGGTGAAGGAAACACTTCTAAGATAATATTAAAATCAGCCTGAAGAAATTCAATATTACATCTAAAAACTGGAAAGGCATTGCACTCAATAGATACACCTGGAGGAAATATGTTCAAGAGGGAGCTACAGAGAATAAGACATATGGTAACTGAAAGCTGGAGCGTGTTGACCTGGAGTCTCTCCTAGATTTGCTGCCTTGCTTCCCCCATTGCTGCCCTCATGATATTGTTACGTACCCCATAACTGGGTTGCCAAACCAGCAGAAATGGACCACTCGTTGGAGCCTGGATTACTAGGAACTAATAACGTTTTATTAAAGAAATAAGTAACACAGTACTCTAATCATAAGGATATAAATGCAACAGGTTAGCAATGATAATACACACATGTACACAGAACTAGGGTAACAGAAATCAACCAAGCTCTATTGCAGTCTAGGGGTAAAATGATCAGTCTTAAGTGACGCAGAGTTCAATTCAGCTTAGTACAGTTCGCAGTAATCGCTGTTGTGCCATTGGAGAGAGAGAGAGAGAGAGAGAGAGAGAGAGAGAGATGCAATTCGATTCAGACAGACCTTTGATGTCTTCACAGGTGGTTTCGGGCGGACCCTTTTATGTTTTCTATCCCGCTGTGGTCACTGACTGTGACCCCTCTGTTCCGGATACGACCGTTCTTCCGCGGTGAACCCGGCACCCAGGCAAGGGCGGACACACACACCAGGTTCCCACCGATCGTACCTTTACACCCTGTGAGCCTATGGTCGGTTCCTGCGAACCGGACCTCCAAACTCCCACCACTCGTGGGGGCACACCACTCTTTCCAGGGGTCTCGTTATCTCGTGATCTCGTGATCTCGTGGTGTCCCATGCCTTAGCGAACCTGTTCTTTTTATCCCCCTGCTGGGGTATCGCCTGTCCATCAAACTTCAAACAGTTCAGGTTCAAAGCAACTGGTCTGTCAATATTCTGAATTGTGTTTCTTTTCCGTTATCTCTCTCTCCTCTCTCATTAACATTTTGAACGTTTCTCCATTGTCTTCCTTAGCTCTCTCATTAGCATCAATCGTCTGATAACTTGGTTTGTCGTCACAATATGGACAACTTGTCCAGAGGCAGGTGGCCTTCCTTGGTGGCCCTTCCCACCAACAGTTCAACAGTGTAGCTTGGAAGTCAAAAGGGCATCAGATGGCATGGCAAGCAGCTCTGTTTAGGAACACCCCTGACAGGCAACAAAACTAGGAATGCAGTTGTTACAGCTGCTAAAACTATAGTTCACTTAATAACTTTCCCATGTCTCTGATATGCATCTTTTAAAAATATAAGCACTGAATTAAATAATTTTCACTGCAGTGTGTACTTTTAATATAAATTTATTTCAAAACAAAATTTAAGCATTAAAACTATTTTTTTAACTTCTGCTTTGCTTTCTAAATCATAGAAACATAGAAAACCTACAGCACAATACAGGCCATTCGGCCCACAAAGCTGTGCCAAACATGTCTTTACCTTAGAACTACCTAGGCTTACCCATAGCCATCCATTTTTCTAAGCTCCATGTATCCATCCAGAAGTCTCTTAAAAGACACGATCGTTTCCGCCTCTTTGCCCTTGAATTCCTATTAAAACCAATGGAGTCTTGAGTGCTATGTCAGGTCCTACCTGAAGCAAAATTCAAGAGGAATTTTCATATGACAATGCCTATTAAGGCTTGACTTTATTTCTTGACTCCAAGTTGATACAAGTGGCTTCAACTCTGTAATCAAGTTCTAGAAAGACACATTTCATAGTAATGTTCAGAATATGCCTGTTTCAACAGCTAAATGCTAGCAGATAGATAGTACAGCCACTATATTCATCAAGAGCAGCAAGAGTTCTCTGCAAATATGGAATCGTCCATTTTAAAATGTAATGAAATGCTGTTGAATTGCTAATGGTATACAAAATATGGAATGAGAGAGGCCAATTGCTCAAATGGCCAGACACCCTAGGTAAAAAAACAGATGCTGTCTGGGATCCACTTCCACCACATGTACATAGAGAAGGTAAAAATATCACGACAATTAAGTTGGCAGGCATTGTATTAATAATTCTATTGCTTTATTCTAAACCAAGGCTAGCAGGAGCAATAAACTTGACTGTTCGGGCTGCAATTTATTTAACTTGCTTCAAGTAATGACAGATGAAACATATTAAACCAATTAACACAACTTACTAAAATTAAGTGACTCCATAACATTGCTCAAGCATTTCTGGCTTTTTAAAACACACCTCAGCAAAGATTATTTATAAGGAACAACTGACCTTTATCTTCTTACTAACCTCTTTCCTGTTACCACAGGAAATTGGGTGCTGGTTTCTGACTCCTATTTTTGAATTTTCTGTAAAGTACAACAGAGATGATATTTTATCCTCCCATGCCATGAATATGTTGTGGAACCTTCTGGGACTAGACAATAACTCCCCTTATTACTTGAAGTTGCCCTAAATAAGCTTCAATATCTTACTTTAATAAAAATACCTAAACCTCCAACACTGTTTTTGAACCTAAACAAGCGGATTCCATTTTTAAATCTAATATTTAGACATATTTTTCTCAAACCTATTCTGCAGAGAACAACATTCAAGTGAATCTGGAAGAAAAGTAGGCCACTGGGCCTTGAAAATCTGCATTGCTATTTTACAACACCACGGCTGATCTGACTGTAATCTTAACTCTGTAATCCCATCTATCCGTGGCAGCCTTTCACCCCTTTGCTTATCAAGAAACTGATCCACAACAGCCTTTAAAATAATCAAAGACTTTGCTTACAACACCCTTTGAGGAAGAAAATTCCAAAGATTCATGAATCTCAAGAGAAAAAAGTCACTTCATCTATCTTCAATGAGCCGACCCTTACTTTTAAGCAGTGACCCCTAGTTCTAGATTCTCCCATGAGCAAACAACCTTGCCAAATCCTTCCCATCAAGACCACCCAAGTTCTTAAATGTTTTAATCACTGACTCTTCTAAGTCAGAAGATACAAGACTAGCTTATGTAACTTCTTCTCACCCGATGACTCATCCATTCCAGATGAGTCTAGTAAACTTTCTTTAAACAGTTTCCAATAAAATAACATCCTTCCTTAAACTTAAAGGAGACTAATACTGTGCACAATACTCTAAGTGGGGTCTCACAAGTGCCCTTTATAAGTGAGGTATAACATCCCTATTTTTATCTTCATCTCCCCTAGCAAAACACTGTTAGCTTAGCTAATCCAAGGATCTATTCTGGGCCAAGATATTGATGCAATTACAAAGAATTCACGAGAACGGCTATATTTCATTAGGAAATTGAGGAGAATTGGTAAGTTACCAAAGACACTCGCAGATTTCTACAGATGTACAGAGCATTTTAACATCTTGCATCACCATCTGGTATGGAGAGCCACTGCAAATGATCGGAAAAAGCTGCAGAAAGTTGTAAACTCTGCCAGCTCAACTAGCCTCTCCGGCACCAAACACCTTCAAAAGGCAATGCCTCAAAAAGGCAGCATCCATCAATAAGGACTCCCCATCACCCAGGATATGCCCTCTTCTCATTGCTACCGTCAAGCAGGAGATACAAGAGCCTGAAGGCACACATTCAACATTTCAGGAACAGCTTCTTCCCCTCCACCATCAGATTTTTGAATGGACAATGAACCTATGAAAACTACTTAATTAATTTTCTTTTTACTTGTATATACCTCTTACTGTAATTTATAGATTTTATTGTTATGTATTGCAATAGACTGCTGCTGGAAAACAACAAATGTTGTCACAAATGCTAGTCATATTAAACCTGATTCTAATTCTAATTACTTACTCTACCTGAACACTAACATTTATGAATAATACAACAGGACATCTAGATCACTACATCTCAGAGCCCTGTAATCTCTCACCATTTAAATAAAGTAATTCCATTTGATTTTTCTGGCAAAATAGATGGAGAGAGAAATAGTTAATGTTTCAAGTCTGGTTCTTTTGTCAGAACAGGGAGAAAAGTTAGCTTTCAGTTCTGAAGAACAGGAGGAGCAAATAAGTAGAAATGGGAGTATTTCTACTTTATTAGGCCTTGATTAAATGGGTTAGAAGCAAGGTATGTTCTTAGTCTGTGTTATGCTAATAGCAGTACTGTGGGACATGCCCAAAAAACTAGGCTGTATTAATGGAGCGAAAAACTGAATCAAAATCAGAGGTATATTACTGGCAGAAGAGTCAGTTCTGACAGATAGAAAGACTACCACCACTGACTGTCAGGTCCTTGCTGCAGTTAATACTTGACTGAAAATTTCAGTGACTTTTCTTACTGAACACAGTGAAAGACAGTTTTAAAAACTTGTATTTATTTATACCCTCAATTTCGCAAAACACTTACAACTAATTATGAACCATTTGAGATTTAATCATTCTTGTGGAACATGGGGTTCAAACGTAGATAATGATATTACTTTTGATCCAAGACTGTCACTAAAATTAATATTAATAGCTTCAGTTCCTGCCTGCACCAGAATGACTTTGATTAACTGAATCTGCCTGATCAAAAGATTAGGATAAATTCGCAAAGCTGGATTTGATGTGGCAACGATGTCAAATTCTGGTGTGAGGTGAAATTTGCCCCTCATTTACAACCATTGCCAGGAACATCATCAATCCTTACCACCTTATGCTTTATCCATAGTTTCATCATTTGTGGACTCCACTTTTCAAATGTTCCTTTCTCTAATTTTTCTCTGAGCATCTACAACCACCACAGCAAATGCCCCAAAAGAAGGGTGACAAAATTGGCAATAATCTTCTAAAACATTCTTGCGGATGCCATGGTAATTTTTATTTATTTTTCTACAAAGTCATCAAATAGGAAAGGAGTAAACACTAGCCATGACTCTTTAACATGTTCCCCATCACTGAGTCAATTGCTGTTTCATTTGGCAATACACATAATCATTATGTATCTTTTTATTATGGGTAAGGTTTAAAAAATTGAGGTGTGGCACTACATGCATGCCATAGGTGTGGTAAACCATGTTGTAACTCGGTTACCTGTCTGGACACACCCCTCTGCTGACTGCCCCTGTGGCTCCTCCCACAGAATCCTGTATAAAGGTGTTCACCTTGCCCCTCCCCCTCAGTCCGGGGGCAGACACTCACTGTGGAGGTCATATTGTACAGCGAATAAAAGCCTTTCAGTATTTTACCAAACCTCAGTCTTTTGGAGTAATTGAAGGTGCTTCAATTTTATTCACTGTACGTTTTAAAACATGGAACAGGCCCTGAGACCAGAAAAATTAGACCTCAATCCGCAAACACCTGAAGCTGGAAACGCTTTCGAACTCTGGCTGGCCTGCTTCAAAGCGTATCTAGAGGAGATTAAAGCGACCGACCCCGTAGCGAAGTGCAGAGTTCTACTTTCCAGGGTCAGTCCATGGGTCTATTCGCTGATCAGAGACCAGCCGAACTACGACGGCGCAATGAACGCGCTCAAAAGACAATACCTGCGGCCGATAAACAGCGTCTATGCTCGGCACCGTTTAGTGACACGGCAACAATGCCCCGGGGAATCGAGTGCTGAGTTCATCCAGGCCCTACGGACGCTCGTGCGAGCCTGCAATTGCCAGGAGCTGACGGCGGCGCAGCATGCAGAACTCCTAGTGAGAAACGCCTTCATCACGGGGACCAGGTCAGCGTACGTGCACCAGCGGCTGCTGGAAAAAGCCGATCTTACCCTAAATTCGGCGATGGAGCTGGCTGATACGTTGGAGGCCGCTCTGCATAACTCCGAGGCTCTCCAAGCACGCGATCCCCCAATGGCCTCGTGGGTGCCGCAGACCCCGCAACCTGCCGGCGAATCGACCTCGGCTGCCGCCAGTCGTGAGTCCGCGAAGTGCTACTTCTGCGGACTGGAGAAGCACCCCCGGAAACGCTGCACGGCCCAACAAGCTACCTGCTCCAGCTGCGGAAAGAAGGGCCACTTTGCCAAGGTCTGTAAGTCAAAACCGCGAGCGGGATCGAGCAGCGCCGTGTGCGAGACGTGGGGGTCGCCATCTTCCCTGCACACTGCCACCACGTGCGAGACATGGGGGCCGCCATCTTCCCTGCACACTACCACCACATGCGAGACATGGGGGAAGCCACCTTGGTCGGCGCCACCTCCCACCGCCTACGACCAACGGGTGCTCATGGGGCACCCCACCACGCCGGACCAGGACAGCGACCCCACCCTGTCTTATGTGACCCTCGACCAAAGCGCTCCCCACCAGCTCGCAAGGTCAATGATGGACATCCTGGTGGAGGGGCACAGGACAAGCTGCCTGTTTGACACAGGCAGCACAGAGAGTTTTATCCACCCGGCCACGGTGCAGCATTGTGGATTCATGATACAGCCGGTAAGTCGGAGGGTCACCATGGCCTCTAGGTTGCATACAACAGACATCCGGGGGGGTTGTGTAGCCACACTAGTGGTGCAGGGCACAGAATATCGGGACTTTACGTTACTGGTCTTGCCTCAACTGTGTGCCCCTGTGCTGTTGGGGTTGGACTTCCAGAGCCACCTGAAAAGCGTGACAATGAAGTATGATGGGCCCCTCCTGCCAATTACTGTCATAAATCCCCTGTTTTGTAGAGATATGTCACGTACCCCGCTACTGACCACACCAACACACCAACCCGCACATCCCACCCAACATCATGCCAACTGCCACACTACCGACACCACTTGCGGCCTCTCCACCCTCAGGATCCCTCCCCCACCGCTGTTCGCCAACCTGACCCCCAACCGTAAACCTGTGGCAACTAAAAGCAGGAGGTACAGCGCGGGGAACAGAGTTTTCATTAAGTCGGAGGTGCAGCGGCTGCTCAGGGAGGGGGTCATTGAGGCAAGCACAAGTCCTTGGAGGGCGCAGGTGGTGGTTGTTCGGAACGGTAGGATGGTCGCGGACTATAGCCAGACCATCAATAGGTTCATGCAGCTCGACGCGTACCCTCTACCCCGCATCGCGGATATGGTCAATCAGATAGCACAGTACAAGGTGTACTCGACCATAGACCTAAAATCCGCTTACCATCAGCTCCCCATCCGCCGGGAGGACCGCCCTTACACTGCCTTCGAGGCGGACGTCAGGCTTTATCAATTCCTGCGTGTCCCCTTTGGTGTCACGAATGGTGTATCTGTCTTCCAGAGGGCAATGGACCGGATGGTGGACCAGTGCCAACTGAAGGCCACATTCCCATATCTGGATAATATCACCATCTGCGGTCACGACCAGCAGGATCACGACAACAACCTCCAAAAATTTATCCAAGTGGCCAAATCTTTCAACCTCACCTATAACAAGGACAAGTGTGTATTTGGGACCACCCGACTTGTTATCCTTGGGTGTGTCGTGGAGAATGGAGTCATTGGCCCTGACCCCGACCGTATGCGCCCCTTGTTGGAACTCCCTCTTCCCAATACCCTCAGAGCCCTCAAAAGGTGCCTGGGCTTCTTTTCATATTACACCCAATGGGTCTCTAACTATGTAGACAAGGCCTGCCCCCTGGTCAAGTCCACCACATTCCTCCTCTCTGCCGAGGCCCACGTGGCCTTCAACTGCATAAAAGGGGACATTGCCAAAGCAGCAATGCATGCGGTGGATGAGGCCATCCCTTCCAAGTAGAGAGTGACGCCTCCGACTTTGCGCTGGCTGCTACCCTCAACCAGGCAGGAAGACCAGTGGCGTTCTTCTCCCGTACCCTTCAAGGCCCTGAAATTCGGCACTCTGCGGTAGAGAAAGAGGCCCAGGCCATAGTGGAAGCTATAAGGCACTGGAGGCACTATCTTGCCGGCAAAAGGTTCACCCTGCTAACTGACCAGCGCTCAGTCGCATTCATGTTTAATAATCAGCAGCGGAGCAAAATCAAAAATGATAAAATTCTGAGGTGGAGAATCGAACTCTCCACCTACAACTATGACATCATGTACAGGCCTGGGAAGCTCAACGAGCCCTCCGATGCCCTATCCCGGGGAACATGTGCCAGCGCGCAGATCGACCGGCTATACGCCCTACATGTAGACCTTTGCCACTTCGTGAAAGCCCGGAACCTGCCTTACTCCCTTGAGGAGATCAGGATTTTTGATGACCAGGGACTGCCAAGTCTGCGCAGAGTGCAAACCGCACTTCTACCGACCCGAAAAGGCACCACTCATCAAGGCCACCCACCCCTTTGAGCGACTGAGTGTTGACTTTAAGGGCCCCCTTCCCTCCACCGATCGCAATGTGTATTTTCTTAACGTAATTGACGAGTACTCGCGGTTCCCCTTCGCCATCCCCTGCCCCGACACCACTACCACGTCAGTTATAAAAGCCCTGCGCAAGCTCTTCACTCTGTTCGGATACCCATGCTATATCCACAGTGACAGAGGGTCCTTGTTTATGATTGACGAGCTGCGCCAATATCTACTGGCTAGGGGAATTGCAACCAGTAGGACCACGAGCTATAATCCCCGGGGGAATGGACAGGTAGAGAAGGAGAATGGCACAGTGTGGAAAGCCACACTCTTAGCCCTCAGGTCAAAGAGACTGCCGGTCTCCCGCTGGCAGGAGGTCCTTCCCGAGGCACTCCACTCCATCCGCTCCCTGTTATGCACAGCCACCAATGCCACCCCTCATGAGCGGCTCTTTTCTTTTCCCAGAAAATCGACCACTGGAACCACCCTACCATCTTGGCTGACGTCCCCGGGGCCAGTGCTGCTCTGGAAACATGCAAGGAGCAATAAATACTCCCCGATAGTCGAGAGGGTTCACTTACTTCATGCGAACCCCCAGTATGCCTACGTGGTTTTACCTGATGGGCGGGAGGACACGGTCTCCATCCGCGACCTGGCGCCCGCAGGAGCTCCGGGCCCCTACCCTGAACACTCCGTGGTGACTATTGACCCCGTACCCGCCAATGTATGTACCTACGAGACACCATGCACCCCAAACCCTATACAGACACCACACGACACTCCCATACCAGGTGCGACGCACACGCACGAGGGATTACCGACGCCTAACATGCTGGCACCTGAAGTCAGGCTGGAGCCAGCACAACCGCCATCGCCGGTGCAATCACCGCCGGTGCTACGTAGATCGCAGCAACGGACTCGACCGCCTGATAGACTTAACCTGTAAATATACTTCTTGTAAATATTGTCAGTCACTTCACCCCGCGGGACTCTTTTTAAAAAAAGGAGGGGTGAATGTGGTAAACCATGTATATATGTTGTAACTCGGTTACCTGTCTGGACACACCCCTCTGCTGACTGCCCCTGTGACTCCTCCCACAGAGTCCTGTATAAAGGTGTTCGCCTTGCCCCTCCCCCTCAGTCCAGGGGCAGACACTCACTGTGGAGGTCGTATTGTACAGCGAATAAAAGCCTTTCAGTATTTTACCAAACCTCAGTCTTTTGGAGTAATTGAAGGTGCTTCAATAGGTTTGCCACCCCATGTGACCTACCACATTCCTATGTGTAAATTGCAAATCTAGCACACTGCTCTACGTCCAGCATTCCATTCTTGCTATGATGCAGTGGTTCCCTGTCCATCTACAAATTTTTTAATCCTTTCCACAGACTTGCATTAAATCATCTTCATGCTTCAAAGATACACCCAAAATGTTGGCCTGACGTCTATCTTTATCAGTTCCAATACACTTTGCACACAGTATTCTGTTTCAGGTTTCTGGTTCATTTCCAGTATCTTTTTAATAATTTTGAATTAAAAGGTTGGTTGACAAGTAATTGGACAGATTTTAGTCATAAAGCTGCAAGACAAATCTTCAAAGTGAAGACAATGTTTGATTAATAAGTCAAGATGAGTGCATACTGTTATCTCAGATCCATAGCAACATATTACATATTGGAGTCTAGTCAAATGTCATATTTTACTAAGATTTTACTATTGAAGGTTACCACAATGAAGCTGTAACTGTGGTTAGCATCAATAGTAAAATATGGTATTTGAATGCATATAGACAAAACAATGTTTTTAAGTTGTTACAATTTTTCGGTTCAAATTTTAGCACCAAGTAGATACTTTATTTGACACCTTTTTAATCATGAACATCATTTCCAATTGTGTATTTTTTGCATGCTTTGAAAGTAAATCTAAAGCATCAACAAAAGACAAGATATTATTTTCTTCCTTGGCCAGCATACAGTCCCGTCTCCATACTGCCCACTAGTCATGAAAAATCTTGTTAGCCTAACCTTAATGGTGTAAATTCTTACTCTGCTGAATCATTTGTTACAGCCTCAACAATCCTTATATAACCTCACTTCCCAAGCAAATGCAGTATAGAGATCACAATTGTTAATCATGTCCATTAGCTAAATAGTGATTTGGAGACTCTTGACTCCAGTCATTCAACACCTTAAAAGCAACCAACCATAAGATTTTAAGTGGCTGACTTGGAGGATTTTAAATTGTTTGTAAGAGTTACTCACAAGGAATGAAGTCACAAGTCAATAATAAAAGTATCTTGTATGTTGTGATTCAGAGATGGGTACGTGGTATACTGACAAATAACATAATGAGACAGGAATTAATGAATTTCATTTGCTCCTCCCAACTTGTGCACTCTTTTGTTTTCCTCATTTAACTATTCACAATACTTCTTTCTTTTAAGACAGAATATCTAGACCTTTTAATTCCTGGACACCAGCAGAAATTCTATAGGACCTCACTGTAATCTTTAAAAGTATTTATGAATTTAAACTTTAAGTCGATAATTAAGTACACTAACTTACTTCCATCTGATTACTCAATTCATAATGACAATTACAGAAACAAAGTAATTTAATTTTAGGACAGATTGGTTAGATCAGAGGACTCTTGTTTCTTAAGCAGAAACAATAGGGCACCAACACCAAACTATATTCCAGTATTAAGGAAATGCAATATCTGCAAAGTAACAGCATCACAAATGAGGAGCCAAGGACAAACTAGAATTTAAACCAAACTTGTTTTTCAATGATGGCATCCAAGAATTTGAGTAATTGGCTGTGACGTCTATAAGAGATACGCTGAACATATGAAAGGCAGTAGTAAATGTATGTAGGTTTTTTTTAATTTAAATTCCAATCTCTACAGAGGTCAAAATTATCCTACTCTTCAATTAAAATATTTCCCCAATTTTCTCCATGAACAGTTTTCATTTTGATTGTGCCCTTGTTCAAAATTTTCAAAGTGCACTAAGCTGATTCGTATCATAAGACCATAAGATAAGGGAGCTGAAGTAGGCCATTCAGCCCATCGAGTCTGCTCTGCCATTCAATCATGGGTTGATCCAATTCTTCTAGTCATCCCCATTTCACTGCCTTCTCCCCATACCCTTTGATGCCCTGGCTAATCAAGAGCCTATCTATCTCTGCCTTAAGTACACCCAATGACTTGGCCTCCACAGTCGCTCGTGGCAACAAATTCCACAGATTTACCACCTCTGACTAAAGTAATTTCTCCGCATCTCTGTTCTAAACGGACAGATAGTTGTATCGATGGATAAATGTATTAGGATAGTTAATCACATCAATCTCATCAATAATAGAATACACATAATTCTGATTCAATATTACAACACTTGAAACAGCAGAGTAAACTGAGCTGGAATTCTTAATGCAGCCAGTTTCATTGCTGACATAAAAGCATTTTTTTCTGGAATTAAATAGAAGGCTCATACATATCTATGGCAGTTATCCTTTCTGTTCTTTCCTCAAAGAATTCCAACAGATTTATCCTGCTGATATGTCTATTGAAACAATCTCTTGTATGATAAAGATGAACGCTGGACCACACAATCTACCTCATCAAAGCCAAGCTCCTTATTGTCAACCTGCAATGTACTTTCTCTGCAACTGTCACACTTTATTCTGCATTTTGTCATTGCTTTTCTCATGTGATATCTCAATGTACTTACAATCAGTGGCCACTTTATTAGGTATCTCCTGTACCTAATAAAGTGGCAACTAAGTGTACGTTCATGGTCTTTTGCTGCTATAGCCCATCCATTTCAAGGTTCAACATACTGTGCATTAAGAGATGCCCTTCTCCTCACCACGGTTCTAACACTGGTTATTTGAGTTACTGTCACCTTCACGTCAGCTTGAACCAGTCTGGCCATTCTTTTCTAACCTCTCTAATCAGCAAGGCATTTTCACCCACAGAACTGCCATTCACTGGATTTGTTTTTGTTTCTCACACTTTTCTCTGTGAACTCTAGAGACCCTCGTATACAAAAATCTGAAGAAATCAGCAGTTCCTGAGATACTCAAACCACCCTGTCTGACCCCAATAAACATTCCACAATCGCAGTCACTTAAAACACATTTCTTTCCCATTCTGATGGTTGGGTTGAACGATAACTGAACTTCTTGACCACGTCTGCATGTTTTTATGGATTGAATTGCTGCCACATGGTTAGTTGATTAGATATTTGCATTAACAAGCAGGTGTACAGGTGTTCCTAAAGAGTGGCCACTAAGTTTATGTGTTGAAATGGTCTGTATGGGTTGCATACAAAACAAAGTGTTTCCTGTATCTTGGTACATGTGACAATAATAAACCAATTACTTCAACTCCTATAAATAGTCTTACTTTCCCAAAAAAAAATAACTTGAAAAACTGATCACAAAGACTCTCTTTGGGTTCAGGTGTGAAACATATAAAAATCGATTAATGCAGCAACAGACAGGGCACCTGCATATGTTTGGTACACTTGGGGGAAGCCTGTAATGGTAGCAAATCCTCATGTGAAAATTAGAAGCTTATTTGGTTTACTAATGAAAATCTGGTTACCTCCTTAATTGCAACACAGAAGAGCAAACTGGAAAGTCTGGAATAGATCAGCTGCAGAAGTACAGAATGATGTTGAATGAGTTCACAGATTTCAGTCGGAATGATCTTAGTGAAGCATAGCCTGCATGCATATTCCTCTCAGAAGAGCCTGGCTATCAGCAAATGTCCATGCAATCACTTGGATATTGATCTTGGGTGATAAACCTTTCTATGCCTCCTCTGATGCTTCAATTCCATTTCTATGTCACCTAATGAAGAATTGTTAGGTGCAGACAACAGCTATAGGAGGTAAATTCTGACTGCAGAGAACTTGTTGAAGATGCAAGGAAAGATCAATCTTAAATGTGAACAGCATACATATTAGGCAACACATGCAAAATGCTAGAGGAACTCAGCAGGTCAAGTACACCTAAGGAGGGAAATAAACTGAATTTCTGGCTGAAACCCTTCATCGGGTCCTGATGAGACTCAGTCCAAATGATTGACTATTTATTCCCCTTCATAGATGGTGCCTGACTTGCTGAGTTCCTCCAGCATTTTGTGTGAGTTGTTCAAGATTTTCAACATTTTCAGAATCTCTTGCATTTAGCACTTGGGCACTGAGTTTGCACAGGGTTAAGGAGCAGCCTAACAAAGAATACAGTTTCAGTGCTGGTTATTTAAGTGGCACAGTTTCAGAAGAAGACACATTACTAAAAGCTGGTTGTTTTGCAAGTCAAAAACAACTGCCATTTTTCAGATATGTATTGCTTCATTCTCGATATAATTTGGGAGTGTATCATGTTAAAAATTAGGTTAAACATATTTTCAGAAGACATCGGGACAGCATGATAGCAGCAGTTAGTGTAACGCTATTAGACAGCCAACGATCCAGGTTCAATTGCCACCACTGTCTGTAAGGAGTTAAAATATATTCTCCCCATGACCGCATGGGTTTCCTCCAGGTGTTCCAGTTTCATCCAGAGTCCAAAGACTTAAGTGGTAGGTTAAATGGTTGTTGTAAATTATCCTGTGATTAAGCTATGGTTGCTGGGCAGCTCAACACGTTGGGCTGGAAGAGCCTACTCCACACCATATCGCTAATAAAATAAATAAACATTTAAGCATTGTTAGAACATACTGTTTACCTAAGCCCCTGTATCGAAGAATGTTAAATGGTAGCCCTTCCCTTTTTTTGAAATGTCACTTACAAGTACCTGTACTATTCTGTAACTCATTTGGTTATTTGTGCCACAATTTCACTAAACTTATTTACCACTCATTAAGCAGTTGCATATTCTCAGGTAACTTTCTCTTTGGCTTTCTCAATCAGCTCCTACCTAAAACCATATGCATCGTACTCCAGCTTTTCGACTGCTCCTTTGGCTTTCTCTACTATCCTACGGCAATGCACATCTCCCTGCCAGCTTGATTTAAACTCTTCTTGTGAACCTTCCTGCCAGCTGGACCTAATAAGGAATCACCCAGCCATCAAAAGAAGTCCCACAAAAAGCAAATATGGTGGATGTTACAAATCCGACATGAAAAAAGAAAATGCTGGTTTTCATGTCAGATTTATAGCATTTGCCATTTTTGCTTTTTGCTTTGAAGGTGGCAGCAACAAGAAGTATTATGCACAATTGTAGGGGAGGTTCAGCGGACTCAGGAGAATAAAGGACTACTCGCAGAGGTCGACACCATGATGATGTGAAACCAAAGAACCTTTGGAATTCTCACTCTCCAGAAAGAAATCTGGACCTTATTCTGCAGGTATGAAGCAACACTGGAGCCCTCATGTTAAGTGATAATCTTGATTTTAAATACTGTATGGACTTTGCATATCTTCAGCAACCACGAGAGTTCCTTCCAACATCCAAGTCATGTCTTCTTGCAGTTACCATCAGGCAGTAGCTACAGAAGCCTGAAGTTCCACACAACCAGGTTGAAGAACAGCTAGTTCAATCTGGTTCTTGAACTAATCGCCACAATCCTAATCACTACAGTTTAGCAACATTGTGACCATTTTGATAATTTTGTACCAAGATAAACATGGTTTTAATTGTGTTATTTCATGTAAAAAAATGCTGTTTACATATGCCTCTGATGCCAGTGCAAGTATGTTCTGCATTTAATCTGTGAATACATGTACTTGTACTTGACTTTGACATTCATCTATAAGGAGTCTGCACACATCCTCTCTGTGGAATGCATGTGTTTTCCATGGGTGTTCCAGTTTCCTAGGGTTAGACCAGGGTTGTTGAGGTTTTCTGGGGTGGCAGTGCCGGAAAGTCTCACTCTGCACTATTATCACAAAATTAATTAATTAATTAATTATACTGTCATTTCGTTTTGAGGCAGGTCATCGAGAAACTGGCAGCTGGATAAAACTACAGATATCTCTCAATGTAGTCAGTTTATTCTTGTTCGTTGTGCGCATGTTGACAGCATCAAAGAAGAATTCTTATTCTGTGAGTCCTTTTTGTAAATACAAAGACCATCAACGTCTTGGATATGGTAAAAAGATTTTTTGCCAAACAAAACTGACTGGAAAAATAACTTCATACTCTTTGCACAGATGGAGCTCCTGCAATGCTTGGTAATACATCTGGTTTTGCTACTCTCATGAAAAAGGAAGCTCTTCACATCGTCATCACTCATTTTTTTTTACACAGACATGCACTGGCAACAAAGACTCTTCCAACAACCCTGAAAGAAACTTTTTCAACCACCATAAAGTCATCAACTTTATTGGAAGTAGGTCTCTGAACAATTGCATTTTTAAAAGACTTTATCAAGAAATGGGTGCAGAATATGAAGTGCTTCTCTACCACATACCAGTTCTCCGGCTTTCAAGAGGACAAGTCTTAAAGTGCTTGTTCAAACTAACGTCTGAAGTTTCACTTTTTCTGATGGAAAAAAAAACACTCTTGGAACAATTTGGAAAAAAAGGCTAACCTGGTAGATATTTTTAACCATATGAATGAATTTCAAGGTCCTGAAGTCACTATTCTGGATGCCTCTGAAAAATTACAAACTTTATTGGCTAAGCTAGCAATATGGAAGAAGAGAGGAGCAGCTAACATCTTTGCAAACTTTCAAATGCTAGAGGAAGTACTTTACCACAATGGAGTTGAGATACAAAATTCTCTGTCAACTTCTTTGGAGAGGCATCTACAAACACCTGGAAACATTTCAGAACTCTTTCAAAAGTTATTTCCATCTTGATATCATTAAGATTGAACCATGGACCTACAATCCTTTTCCTTCTGATATGTATTGAAGCTGTTGACGTAGCCAAAGATGAACTTATTGATCTTAGAACAAAAAACTTACTATAATTGGACTTTAACTCAAAATGTCATGGCGAATTATGCTGATCCTTGAGAGAAGCCTATTCTCGCCTTGCAAAGAGAGGTATGGAAGCTTTAATTCTATCAGAAACAACATAACTTTGCAAATCAAGATTTTCCATCATTTGTAACTATTAGAACAAAACATTGAAATCAATTGGCTGTCCAACATGACATGCGTATTGCTTTGTCAAAGACCACCCACCCCACAGCTTAATGTTCTTATTCAAGCTAAGCAACAACAGTCTTCACACTGATGTGTCTTTAAAAATAAAATTTAATTTTAACTTGTTTATACTTTACCTGTAGTCATGTTACTTAATGCATTAATAAAGCACATGTATATCACAATTTTTAAAAAAATATTTTGATAACTGTATTTCAATATAATTGGTTTCTTTCATGATCCTATGTATTTTATATTATATATTTAAATACATTATTCAGAGAAGGGGTCCATGGGCTTCACCAGACTGACAAAGTGGTCCATAACATAAAAAGATTCAGAATACCTGATCTACCAATCTATATATATTGCATACATTTAATATATACTTTCAATCATTTATTCACCACCCTTTTCAATTTTATCCCCATGCTACCTGAAATTGAATTCTTATCCCTTTCTAAACTTTTTATCTTTTATTCTGGAAACTTCCATAACATCTTCTGCACTCACCTTCCCTTTTACTTTATCCATACTTTCCCTTAAAATTAAGTTCAAAACCCTATCCACAGACCTAGTTATGCGATTCACCAGGACCTTGATGCCAGATGATTCAGGTGGAGCCTGTCCCAACGAAACAGCTCCCTCCTTCCCCAATACTGAGGAAAGGCTCATCATTGAAGAGGTAATTACAGCACTAATGACCACAGTGCTGACAAGCAACACATCAGGGAAATCTGCCAGGATCAATTGTATTTACCAAATCTTCCCAAGGAAAGCAAAGAAATACAAAAATCAGGAGCAGAAATAAGCCACTTAGCCTTACGAGACTACTCCAGCATTCAACACAATCATGGCTAATAATCCACTTCAGTAACCTACTCCTGCCTTTTCCTCATTTACCTTGAACCATTTAACATGAAGAAATAATATCTACCTCCTTCTGGAATATTTTAAAGACTTGGCCTCCACTGCCTCCTGTCATGGAGAATTTCACAGGTTCATTATCCTGTGGATGAAAACATTTTTCCTGATCTTGATTCTCAATAACATAACCACATCCTGAGGCTGTGAACTCTGGCTTGGACTCCACTAACATCCACCCTGAATCCATTCTATCTAGTACTATTAGAATTTTTACAAGTTTCTATCCACTCTTTTTTATATATGTTCCGGTGTATAAAGGCCTGACTAATGTTCATTATAACAGATCCCCTTGGGAACATTTATCAGCTATATAAAGGGATTTTGTTTCCAAGTTTTTAGCACAGGACAGCTCCAGTGGTGATCACATCTAATTGTTGAAGAGTATTATTATTCAAAATAAATTGCAAATTTCCCCAGAGTTTTGTTGCTGGTATCTTCAATGAAGATAAATAAAATTTAATTCTTTCAATTTTATAGAAAAAATATAGTTCTTAGGTTTTTAATGACCTCCCTCATATTTGCCAATTTCTAAATTACAGCAAATAACTTTATGCCACTGCTTCAAGTGCAGCAAACATTGGAATGGAGTGGACCTGGGTAATGTTTTTAAAATACATTAATAGAGAAGGCCAATAAGCTAGGCACAGCAGATCTCTGCATGATTTGCTTTCAAGTGCTTCCTGAATAGATGAAGGGGCTTAAACAGAGATCAATATAGAAAAGTCAATAAAAGTTATGTAACAACTCGGTTAAACTGAGCTAAGAGAAACTTTATCACATACTTTATGCAGTTTGCAGCATCATCTATTTTCAGCCAGGTTGCTGAAGATAAATCATGCTCCACTTGTTGAGGTAACGAAGCACGAACTCAGTGGCCACTTTAAAAAGCAGGGCCTTAAAAGTAGTAATCTCTGGATTGTGGCCTGTGCCATATACCAGTGAAGGTAAGAACAGGTTGACGTGGCAGCTGAATGTGTGGCTCAAGAATTGCTGCAGGAGCAGAGATTCAGATTTGTGGATCATTGAGATCTCTTCTAAGCAAAGTATGACCTAAACAGAAGGGACGGGTTATACCTGAACTTGAGAAGTCCAACAACCTTCTGGGCAGGTTTGCTAGGGCTGTTAGGGAGGGTTTAAACTAGGAAGGGAACCAAAGTAATACGTCAGAGGTTGCAGCAGTTGGTGTAAAGGTAGATGCAATGTGTGGAGAGATTGTGAGGAAGGATAGCCAGTGGTTAAGGCAGCAAGTTGGATGTGTTGGAATGTGCCCACTTCATTGTGAAAAGCATCAGAAGCAAGGGTGATGAATTCAGAGTATAGGTTGGTGCATGGAACTACAATGTTGTGGCCATTACAGAGACTTGGCTGTCACACTGGCAGGCATGGCAGTTGTATGTTCCGGGGTTGAGGTGTTTCAAA
This sequence comes from Mobula hypostoma, assembly GCF_963921235.1. Taxonomy (NCBI): domain Eukaryota; kingdom Metazoa; phylum Chordata; class Chondrichthyes; order Myliobatiformes; family Myliobatidae; genus Mobula; species Mobula hypostoma. Next base: position 94,600,201 of record NC_086105.1, read on the forward strand.
ATGGATGAAAAGGAGGCAAAAAGAGTTGGAAGAGTGGCATTGCTAATCAGGTTTAGTATCATATCTGCAGAAGAGAAGGATGTCATGAAGGGATCATCTACTGAGTCAGTGTGAATGGAAGTCAGAAACAGGAAGGGACGATCACTCAATTGGAACTGAGTCACTGATGAGCAGATCAGGAGGCAGATTTTGGAAAGGTGGAAAAATAACAGGGTTGTTGTCATGGATTACTTCAACTTCTCAATTAATGATTGGAAATTCCTGAGTGTAAAAAGTTTAGAAAGGGCAGAATTTGTTAAGTGTGTTCAAGAAGGAATCCTAGCACAATATGTGAACAGGCTGACTAGAAGAGAGGTCAAATTGGATTTAGTACTTGGCAATGAAACTGATTAGGTGACAGATCTCTCAATGAGTGAGCATTTCAAAGAGAGTGACCACAACTTTCCCATAGCCGTGGACAGGGATCGCAGCAGATGGAACAGAAAAGTTTTTAATTGGAAAAAGGCAAATTATGATGTTATTAGGCAAGAAGTTGGGAGCATAAATTGGAAACAGATGTACTCACAGAAAAATGGAGGTTGTTTAGAGAGCAATTGTAAAAGGATATGGATAGGTTTGTCCCACTGAGAGAGGGAAAAAAATGGTAGGGTGATTGGTAGGTTGGCAAAAGATGAGGAACATCTAGTGAAGAGAAAGAAGGAAACATACTTAAGATTCAGGAAGCAAGGATCAGAAGGGCTCTTGAGCATTAGAAAAGGTAGCTAGAAAGGAGCTTAAGAATGTACTTAAGAGAGCTAGAAAGAGGCATGAGAAGGCCTTAGCAAGTAGAATTAAGGAAAACTCATAGGCATTCTACATGTACAGGCATTCTATAAATAGAGAAGTAGACACAAGATTTTGTGGACACAATGAGCGACACCCAGAAGGTATGTCACCTCCCAGATGGCAAGGTCAGGGACATCTTGGATAGGGTCCACAAAATTCTAAAGGGAAAAGGTAAGCAGCCAGAAGTCTTGGCACATTTTGCCACCAATGGCATTAGGTAGGAAAATAGAGGAGGCCCTGAAGAGAGAATTTAGGGAGTTCTGTAGAAAGCTGAAAAGCAGGACCTTCATGGTAGCAATCTCTGGATTGCTACCTGTGCCACACACCAGTGACAGTAAGAATAGGATGACTTGGCAGCTGAATGTATGGCTGATACATGAGTGCTGAAGGCAGGGTTTTAGATTTCTGGATCCTTGGGATCCCTTCTGTGGAAGGTATGACCTGTACAAACAGGATGGGTTACACCTGAACCTGAGGGGAGCCAATATCCTCACAGTCAGGTTTGCTAGAGCTGTTCAGAAGGGTTTAAATTGATTCGGCAAGAGAATGGGAATGGGTGTAATAGGGCTGAGGACAGGGCTGTTGGTTTACAAACTGAGGCAGTGTGAGGTGAGACTGTCAGAAAGGATAGGCAGATGATAGAGCAAAATTGCAGTTAGCAGGATGAGTTGCAATGTAGAAGGGAACAAAAATTGAAAAGGGTGTGGGATACATGACTGAAGGTTTTATATTTGAACGCACACAGTATACAGAATAAGATAGGTAATCTTATAGCACAGTTAGTGATCAACAGGTATGATATTGTAGGCTTCTCTGAGTCATGGCTAAAAGAAGACTTAGGTTGGGAGCTTAACAGCCAAGAAGACACATTGTATCGAAAGGACAGGCAGGTAGGCAGAGGGGGCGGTGTGGCCCTTGATGAAAAATGAAATCAAATCCTTTGAAAGAGGTGCATAGGATTGGAAGGTGTAGAATCTTTGTAGCTAGAGCTAAGAAACTACAAGGGTAAAAAAAAAACCCGGATGGGAGCTATATACAGACCTCAAAATAGTAGCAAAGTTGTGGTCTACAAATTACAAAAGGGGATTTTAATATGCAAGTAGATTGGGAAAATCAGGTTGCTGCTGGGTCCCAAGGGACAGAATTTGTAGAAAGCCTACAAGCTGTTGTTTTAGAGCAGCTTGTGGTTGAGCCTACTAGGGGATCAGATATTCTGGATTGGATGCTGTGTAATGAACCAGATTTGATTACAGAGCTTAAGGTAAAGGAACCCTTAAAAGACAGTGATCATAGTATGATAGAATTCACCATGCAATTGAGAGGGACAAGCTAAAGAATTACAGTGGAGTAAAGAGAATTACAGAGACATGAGAGAGGAGCTAGCCAAAGCTGACTGGTAGGGGACAGGAGCAGGGATGACAGCAGAGATGCAATAGCTGGAGCTTTTGGGAGCAATTTGGAAGGTGCAGGATAGATACATTCCAAAGAAGAAGTCTTATTCTAAAGGCAGGATGATTCAGCTGCGGCTGACAAGGGAAGTCAAAGCCAACATAAAAGCAAAAAAGGTGTTTAATAGAGGAAAAATTAGTGGGAAGTTAGATGATTGGAAAACTTCTAAAAACCAAAAAAAGGCAACTAAAAAGCCAGAAGGGGAAAAAAGAATAAATATGAAAGTAAGCTAGCTGACAATATCACAGAGGACACCAAAAGCATTTTCAGATATATAAAGAGTAAAAGAGAAGCTTAAGTAGATATTGGAACATTGAAAAATGATGCTGGAGAGGTAGTAATAGGGGACAAGGAAGTGGCAGATGAATTGACGCTAGCAATATTCCAGAAGTTTGAGAGTGTTAGGGGGCAGAATTGAGTGCAGCTGCTATTATTGGGGGAGAAGGTGCTTGGGAAGCAGAAGGATCTGAAAGTAGGTAAGTGACCAGGTGGACTACACCTAGGGGTTCTGAATGAGATAGCTGAAGAGAATGTGGAGGCATTAGCAATGATCTTTGAAGAATCAAAAGATTCTGGAATGGTTCCAGAGGACTGGAAATTGCAAATGCCACTCCATTCATCAAGAAGGGAAGAAAGCAGAAGAAAGAAAATTATAGGTCCATTAGTCTGACCTCACTGGTTGGAAAGATTTTGGAGTTGATTGTTAAGGAAGTGGTTTGGGGTACTTGGAGGCACATGGTAAAATAGGCCAAAGTCAGCATAGTTTCTTCAATGGAAAATCTTCCCTGACAAAGCTGCTGAAATTATTTGAGGAAATTAACAACCAGCATAGACAAAGGACCCGGCTGGTGACGTAGTGGCATCAGTGCTGGACCTCGGGATGAAACGTCCCGACTTTGAATCCAGCCGGCTCCCCTGCACGCTTTCCAACCATGCTGAGTTACGAGCCGGTGATCTCTTTAGAAACTCACCCGGCAGAAGGCAATGGCAAACCACTGCTGTAACTTGCCTCGTACGTGATTCCCCACTACGTCAAGAGAGGCGTGGAGGGAAAAGACACCACAGATGCTGGAATCTGAAGCAACAATCTGCTGGAGGAACTCATCAGGTTGAGCAGCATCCATGGGGAGAAAGAAACTGATGACATTTCACACCAAATCCATGTATCAGGTCAGACAGCAAAGATAGAAAATAGACAGTAAACGTAAAGAGGAGGTGGGGGAGGGAAGGATGTGACCCTTTACATTTTACTCAATATGTCAGATCTTTGGGCACTATTAAAAGTACCTGTATCCCTTGGTAGCTTCTTTATGTCCTCTTCATCACTTACTTCCTGATCTAATTTTGTATCATCACAATCAGGCTAATTATCTATCTCAATAGTATAGTCTCACTTTATCCTCCAAAACACCTTTTGCATCTCGAGATGTATCTGTCACCAGTATCTTGGCCTCTGCAGCCCTCTGGAATAGCAACTTCCAATTCACTACCCTCAGTGTTCAAATAACTTTTAATTTTAGTCTTTTGCCCTGTAACCTAAATCTGCAGCCCCTTGGTTCAGACACTGCAGCTATGAGAAATATCCTCCCACATCCCCAACTGTCTAGCGATATCGGAATTTCTTAAGTTTCAATTGGAAACTTCTCATTTTCTAAATTTGAGTGAACACAAACCTACCTATCTTAATCTCTCATATGACTTTCCAGATATCCCTAGAATTGGACTGGTGAACTTTCGCTGCACATACGTTGACATATCTCTTTTCTGAGGTAAATAGAGCAAAACTGCATGCAATACTCCAAGTGCAGTCTCATTAAGGTCCTGTAGCAAGATACCCTTGTATTTCAAATCTTATTGCTATTAAGCCAACATATCATTTTGCAGTTTAGCAACTATTGTACAAGTACAACCAAGTTCCGGTGCATCAGCACTTCCTATACTAATATCACTTAAACAAGATGCCAACTTCCTGTCTTACCATCTGAAATGAATAAGAGGAGGAAATAATTTGGAGTCAGTACATCATAATTTCATTAGACTGAGATAACAAAGTTGTCATGTGAAGAGAAACCAAGAATTTAGAAGATAAGAATGATAAATTCAAGATTTAGAAAGGAATTGAGAGGAAAAATTGCCTAGAGGGTATTTCTTCTTACTGCAACAACTCGAATTAGACAGCATGATCAAAAGATAGGAGGCTGGATATTTTGAGCTGAGATAAGAAGCAATTTCTTTCAACAGGTGCTATGCATCTTTGAAGTTCTCCTTTGGCTGCTCAGTCATTAGAAATATACAAGGTTAAGATATTTCAATACCAAACGAAACGTAGAAAGTGGGAATTAGATGAGAAAGTTAGAAGTAGGACACCAGATCAGCCATGACCTTATGAATGACAGGGCCAGCTCAAAAGCCTCCTGCTGCTTTTCTAACATTTCTGCACTTACTTCACTTATTTAAGATCTTGAACTTTTAAGGACATTGACTAAAACTGCTGATGTGGGATTGCTGTGCCAACAAATGATCAGTTATATTTTTGTGATTAGCCTCACAAAAATGATTAGAAACAGAAACAATCTAATGACATTCAAAAGGCATTTTTTGTTAGCAGCTGGACCACAAATACAGAGATGCTCCCCTAACCTGTTGTTGAGTGTAATTCTTAAATAGAACCATCTGGTAAAGATAGCTAACAATGGTACTCCCTCTGGAGTATTGTGAAGCCTTATCCTCCAGTTGAGGTTTTGAAAAGATGGTTTTTAGACTGACAGTCTCTTGTGGTAACAGACCCTGCCTGAAGAACCAATTTTCTAACAGTCAATTTCAGTAGGCATTATCATGACAAAGATGTGATTTCAGTAACCCTAATATCCTTGGTTTAACAGCACAAGCTGGAAATCATTTTCCATAAGCAAAAATCGTTCGTTTTATTTCAATGTTCTACCATTTGAATAGTATTCTGTTGTACAGCTTCTCATATATCTGTACATATTTTCTCATTGCTGTATAAACTGATGAGTATTTGCTTTGTTTTTTTTAATTTTCACTGCTTTTAACTTCCCACTGTAATGGAGTCAAGCACTTGGTCTTGCGTCTCATTCAATATCTAATCACAGGTTAAATGGCGCTTTACAACTAGAAACATGGAGGTCTTGGTGTCATCCGCAGAATTTTACCTTCTTTAAAACTACTTAACAACTTTAGAACCATTAAAAAAATCTGATACTTCCCAGTGCAATACAGCCAGTGCTCTAGGGTAATATGCAAGTAGGTTGATCTGTTACAGATGTCTGCTTGTGCAGGATACAACATTAATGCATTCCATCAGAATTTCTTTAAATAGATATCATTAGTTTTTAAGCAATTGAAAAAACTTGAAGTTTTCAGTGTAAAGAGTGGAATCAAGCTACCTGTAGCTAGCAATACAAAACAAGACCATCAGCATTCAGTCATTTGCAAATAGGTACATCACAGACTAACGTAAACCCATCTCACGTCTGAGACAAGCCAACTGATGGGTGTCTGTGCAAATGTGAAGCTACAATATGTGGAGTTGGCAACTAAGAGCAATTATACTGAGATCCTTCAGCACTACTCTGGAGAATGAACCTCTGCAATCATACACTCAACGCTATTACAAGGTCCATCATCTGAATGGGGATTCCAGATCTGGAGATTTAAAAAAAGTTCCACAATTTACTTAAATTTACCATAATGCTTTTGGTTCTTTGTGTTTTAACATTTTCAATAAGTTTATTTTGCTTAAATTTTATAATATTTAAGCAACTTTAATAGTTTTCAAAACGTATTTGTATAACAGTTACATTGAAACTTCCAAATAAAGGACTGCTGCTGCCCGTTCTCCATAGTGCTGACACTTTCTCATTTCAGTAATGCTCTCCAGCATGTGACCTTTTAATATGACTGCACCACTCCTCTAATTATGGCCCGTTATCAACCCAGATTTAATTAGTCCACTACTGACAGCCAGGCCTTCAGCACCCAAGGCACCAAGTTCCATGATTCCCTTGCTAAGCCTCTCAATTACCTTCCTCGTCTAAGACTCCTTGACCCTGGCAATGGTAATATCTCCTTTTATGGCTGGGTGTCAATATTTTTGCATGATTCTCCAGTGACACCCCTCATGACATTTATGGAGAAAGGTCCATAAACTTTTATTGCAGAGATATATTTTTGCCTCTCAATTTTGTGTCCGCAAATAAATATAATCAAATTTTATTTTCAAGCTCTTCATATTCTTGAATTGACTTTATTTCTTACATCCTTCACATACATGGAGTAAAAATCTTTGTTACGTCTCCATCTAAATGTGCCATGTACAATCACAGTAAATCATAATAATTTATAATAAATAGAACAGTCAATGTAATATAGAGTACACTCAAATCAGCATGAGTTCGTCTGTCTGATGGCCTGGAGGAAGAAGCTGTCCCAAAGTCTGTTGGTCCTGGCTTTTATGCTGCGGTACCACTTCCCGGATGCAGAGAACTGAAGCAGCAACACTTTAGTAATTTTAACTTTAAATGAAAACATAAGATTAAAAGGTGGACACTCTTCCACCAAAATTTTAAACTGAAAGAAATTATGGACTTCAAACCCATGGATGAAAACTCAAGAACTGATTCAAGAGAATCATACCCATATCAGCTGCACATTTGAAATAACTCAAGTGTAGACAACTATACTCTCCATGCATCATGGCAGGTAGATTCTGTTTGACACCTCTATGGCTTAAATCAGGCACAAAGACTCTACTTGACACCAAAGAAGCCCGAACCTCCCATCTCCCAACAATCTCCTTCTTGTTTGTTGCCCTATATGTTAGTTCTTATCTACTCCCTGGTCTTCCTTTTGCCTGATTTACTTTACAGTTTCCATCTGGCCTTTCTATATTCAGCCTGCTCTGATTTGCGTTATCTGATGTATCCTTCCTTTTCTGCTTTATCCTGCTTTCTAACTTGCGCACAACAGAGTGAAGGAGCAGGATGGCCAGCGGCAGTGCACAAATTCAGTATGGACCTCGGAGCAACATCCCTTATCCTACCTATTTCACAATAAATATCAAAAAAAAAGCATTTCAGAAGTAGTCTTCACCAATGCTTTCACAGATTTGTGGCTTGGCTGTCAAGAATCATGGAATGTTTACAGAAGTCCATTCATTCAGATATCAGTCTTTGAAGTCTACATAGAAGACTTCATTAATACAGGAGCAAGCTCATTATTGCCACTGAACAACTGCCCACCATCATGGATGCTTAGGCATCCATCAAATAAAAGCTTGGCTCTTGGACATTGCATGAACTGAATCTAGCTGGCTGACAACTAGCTTCTGTGTCAGTTGAGGACGGGGAAAAATGGATTATGAATTTAGTACTTCTTGAAGGTATTGAATGTACAAATACTTCAGCCATGTTTTGTGCATTCACATGTTGGGTTTGGCCATATGGAGGATAGGAATGTTCAATTGACTTCCTGCACCCATACTGTGTTAATTGCCTTAACACAGGGCTAAATGTGGCAGTACTGTGAAACTTTCATCTGATCCACTGAGAATCATCTACTCAATCTGTAACTTATTGTTTTAGTTATATACCAAGACCTGTAGCTCTGTGTTTCAGCTTCACAACATTAGCTTCTTATTTTCTGGTAGAACTACTCCAGAAATGCTTTCCTACAAAGTAATTACAAAGGATGACCCCTGGCTGGGTAATAAAAGCAAAACAAGGAAAATGCCAGCATGAGAATTTATGAATTACAGTGGAATACTATTCTGCTGTTGTTTGAAATTGACAACACCTTGGAAGTACCCAAGTTCAAGCCAATTTTGTTTTTCGAAATCTATTCCAACCGCCATGGTGACACTGCACACAACATGACAGAGGGCGTCCTTAGTTTGAAGATAAAACTATGCCTCTGCAAGGATTATGCAGTAGCCATAAATAAATGGCTCTGCAATAGATAGATTAGCAAGAAAGTCAAGTTCTTGCCTCATCATTCCTTCACCTGACACACACAACAGACCCACTCTAATAACTATATCCCTCCAGCCTAGGTTCCATTCTAAGCCACACTGAATAACAAATATTGAAATCCCACATTCAGATTACACTGCAACATTGGTACACCCAGCAGTTAACTCCAAGTTGTGTTGAGTATGGAGCATAGCTGCATGCTTATTGCAGAATCAGAATCAGATTTATTAACACTGTCTTACCTGACATGAAATTTGTTGCTTTGCAGCAGCAATACAGTACAAAATAATAAGATTACCATAATTTACAAACTGATAAAAGTGTGAAAAAAAGAATAACGAGGTAGTGTTCATAAATTCATGAACATTCCAAATTCTGATCAAGGGGAAGAAGCTGTTTTTGAATCATTGTGTATGGGTCTTCAAGCATGGGCTTTAATTAGTGAAAATCATTAAATATTTGATAAAAGTTGCATTCAGTTTTTGCAAATACAGATTACCAACTTTAAAAATAACATCACCATGAATATGCACTAGGTCATTAGAAGAAAACATGAATATTTATACACTTCATAGCAAAAGTCATAGATGTACAAATTCTCACTGTGTGGGGAAATATATGATTTCATGAATGCTAAAATCATAAAGCAACAAACAAAATATAACAATAATATTATTACTACACTGCCCCTTTCCGAAGTACATTACCTTTAAATAAATTCTTTGTGTTTTGAATTTGTAAACCACATATAGGCATGTAATATTACTTTTGGAATTGAATACAAGTTGGAGGAAAAGTTAAACATCCTAACTATACGTAATAATAGCAAACAGATGGCAAAGTACTGCTTCAAGTTAAACACACAGGAAGTTTGCCAGAAAGATTTAATCTACTCTTATTTATTAACCCTCTAAATACAAGCATGGTGTTGAGTTATAGCAGGTCCTATTCCTTCATCAACATATTCATAAAAATACTTTACCCTAATGGAACGTGCCTTCTACTGAGAATAGTGACATAGAACATAAGCTTTTAATGCAACTTTAATTTGACCCCACAAATTTTGACCTCTACTCTTCAAACTCTACCACTGAAAAGATCAGCTATATCCAGTTACATACGTACTGTTGATAGTCAATACCTGAAATGCCAGATCACATCATTCATTGGTACACTCGCTCAAGCCAGGAAGCTGTGGAGGAAGCCAAGTATGAGTTGTACTTCGAACTTGAAAAAACCTTGACTGGTGTCCCAGTAGGGGACAAATTGATCCTCCTAGGCAATATCAATGCCAAGGTCATAAAGTATGCAAAGATCTGGATTCCTAAAATGAACAATATCACCCCCCTAGGGACAGAGGGAATTTCTAAGGGGGTGAGGGGGTACTTAGTAGCAAAAGGGGTACCTGAGAGATTACAGGCTAATTTAAGAAATTAATTACTTATTATAAGTATTTGATGCTCAGTGCCTCATAAATTACAATGATCATGTAATCACCTCTTGACTTGCTAACCCACCATTCGGTTAGACTTTGTTTGAAGCGCATTATAGTTGCTGAAAAGCAATGTGACTCTTCTGTATTTGGTATATCATGAGAAATCTGGACTGAAGGAATCGTGTTATTTCCAGGCCCAGACTGCGCGTTACTACCAGTCACTACTGTAATACAGTGTTAGCTAGGATAATTCCCATAATCTAATCACGCACTGATGCAATTTTTGTAACACAGTTCCTATGAATTGGGATATGGCATTCAATTGGATCAAGTTCAGAATCTGGCCTTTCAAATGATCTTGACACAATTAAATGGCTCCTTGAACATTTGAAGAGAACAGATGTTAATAAAACAAACAAGAACTTGACTTACTTTCAGTCACTTTGTGAAAACTTTCAGAAACAGAAAATACTTCAAAATATGTTTGCCGGCACTTCAAAACAAGACAGTGAAGGTTTGCATATTTAACACAACATTTCATTGCTCATTGTTAAATCTGGAAAGCCCCATACAATTCAAGAAGAACTGAATCTGCCAGCATTAAGGGAGGATCTGACTACCGTTTTGCATAAGTCACCAGACCAAATAATTAAAGCAATTATCCTCAGCAACAACTCTGTTCAAAGACAAATAGATGAAACGTCCGAGAACGTGGAAGGCGCATTATGCAACATAGACAGGACAAAAGAAATTGCTCTGCAGTTGGATGAGTCAACTTTGCCAGAAAATGAATCTTTGTTTCTTGGTTATGTTCGCTTCATAAAAGATGGAAGTATGGTTCAAGAGTTGTTATTTGCAAGGGGATTATAAACAGATATGAAAAGCAGTCAATATTTCAGGTTATTGATCAATTTTCAAAGAGAAGGACACTCTGCTCACCAACATTGGCCGTTGCAACCTTTTCCAATTTCTGAGCCTCTCTGAGTTGGAAGAGAAAGAAAGAACATCAGATGATGATCTTCAAGTACTCTGTGCCCACCTAGGTAGGCTGCATAAAGATATGCCAGAGAGATTTCAGGATCTTCTCTCAATCCAAATTCCAGATTGGGTAATAAAATCATTCCTGAACACTTGTAATAAGGATTTAACAGGAATGATGGAGGAAGAACTGATCTCACTACAAAATGACTTTTAGCTGAATCCAAGGTTCAAAAAATCATATTAAGACTTTTGGTTGCAGAAAGAAATCTCTGAACGCTATTCTGCACTGTCGAAAAAGGTCAGGATGTTCTTTATCACCTTCCCAACATCGTCTTTAGTGGAGCGTGGTTTCAGTGCAGTTGCCTAACTTTTTCAAAGCAATGAAACAGACTGCAAGTTACTGAACATGGGGATATAGCAACTCCAGGAATGATGAAATGATAGATTCGATAATGCTCTGAAGACCATCTGTAGCCCACAAGATCACCCTACTACGAACCAAAAAACAGAACAGTGCATATTAAGGATAGAGAAGTAGCCATTGTTGTTTGAAGCAGCACTTTGATGAACTCCTTAAGTACCTCCTTTATGTGACTGCAGAAAGCTGCTCATCAAATCACAGAAGGAAGTCTGTCCATTTTTGGCACAATGCACAGGATCTTCACGGAATGAGAATATTAAATCCAGGAAGCAACGTTAGCAATTATATGTCACCTGTTTCGCCCTTATAAAAATATGTGAACTGTAAACCAAAAAAAGACCCTGGAATAATCTTCTAAAATTAAGCTTCCCTCAGAAATTTCTCCTAATTCTATACCAACTGTATGATAACTTGCAAGCAGTGATTCTAATCAACAAGTTCACCACAGACCTAATCCAAAGCAAAGCTGTAGTCAAACAAAGCTGTGTGTCAACTGGGGTACTAAGCCTATGAATTAATAAGATCTCCCTCTCTCAAAGGTCAAAGGTTTATTTATTATCAAAGCATACAACTCCGAAATTCTTCTTCTCTGGGTAGCCATGAAATCAAGAAAGAAAAGAAGCACGATTATCAACCCCTAAATCCCCCTACCCCACACAAAAAAGTGAACAAAAGTGGAACAGGCGCATCAACAACCCCTGCTCTGCTGTACACTTTGAAGATAGAGGCGACAAAGAGCAGACATTTAAGTGCACTTGAAGTCAGGATTGAATGCAGGTTGCAGGAGCTGTGAGGCAGCAACTCTACAAGCTGAAGAAAATATTTCCTCTTACTGACAGGATGGATGTACAAAAAATGACTAATGCAGGAGGGGACTGGCAAAAAAATGAGAACAATCATGAACTTCCATTCATTATTTCAGAGACTCCCATCCCCCACCACCACCAGCATCACATACTTAGCATTAATAGGCAGCACGGTAACACAGCTAGTAGAGCCACTGCCTTGCAGAGACCCAGGTTCAACTTTGATCTCAGATGCTGCCTGTGTGGAGTTTTCACATTCACCTTGTGACCATGTAGATTTTCTCTAAGTGCTCCAGTCCTCCCACATCTCATATACATCCAGGTCCTCTTTGCTACATCAACAGACAAAATAAGTTAAATTTAGCTGTTCCAAAATCCAGTCAGCTTGGTAGGGAAAAATAATTCAGTCATACGTTTCAGCAAACATCTCAAAATGTTCCATCATCACCAGATTTGTTTGGCTTCAGTGATCAAAAAGCCTAACAATGGTAGTAACACATTGATATTCATCATAATGGAGGGGCCTAGAAGGCTCCAATGGTGATTCAGAGAATCAAAAATCTATGGCACAGTGTCTCCATTCATGACCTTTTAACTCATGCTATCCACACCAGCCAAAATAAGAACCACGCAAGTTACTCCCACTTTCCATTTCATGTTCCATAGTCTTGTATACTACAGCACTTTAGGCGCTCACCTAGATACCTCTCAATCCATTACTCACTTATGCAACAAGATATGGACACCAATGAAAATATTTTTCTTCAGACTTCTTCTCTTGTATTCCTAATTATTTGAAACTTTCATCCCCTCATCATCAACCACTTCAAGAGAAATGTGCCCTTCCTATTCATCCTAATGTTAGGTTAGCCTAACATCGGTGGTGGGGAAACTGCTAGAGTCAGTTATCAAAGATGTGATAACAGCACATTTGGAAAGCGGTGAAATCATCGGACAAAATCAGCATGGATTTGTGAAAGGAAAATCATGTCTGACGAATCTCATAGAATTTTTTGAGGATGTAACTAGTAGAGTGGATAGGGGAGAACCAGTGGATCTGGTATATTTGGATTTTCAAAAGGCTTTTGACAAGGTCCCACACAGGAGATTAGTGTGCAAACTTAAAGCACACGGTATTGGGGGTAAGGTATTGATGTGGATAGAGAATTGGTTAGCAGACAGGAAGCAAAGAGTGGGAATAAACGGGACCTTTTCAGAAAGGCAGGCAGTGACTAGTGGGGTACCGCAAGGCTCAGTGCTGGGACCCCAGTTGTTTACAATATATATTAATGACTTGGATGAGGGAATTAAATGCAGCATCTCCAAGTTTGCGGATGACACAAAGCTGGGCGGCAGTGTTAGCTGTGAGGAGGATGCTAAGAGGATGCAGGGTGACTTGGATAGGTTAGGTGAGTGGGCAAATTCATGGCAGATGCAATTTAATGTGGATAAATGTGAAGTTATCCACTTTGGTGGCAAAAACAGGAAAATAGATTATTATCTGAATGGTGGCCGATTAGGAAAAGGGGAGGTGCAATGAGACCTGGGTGTCATTATACATTCATTGAAAGTGGGCATGCAGGGACAGCAGGCGGTGAAAAAGGCAAATGGTATGCTGGCATTTATAGCAAGAGGATTCGAGTACAGGAGCAGGGAGGTACTACTGCAGTTGTACAAGGCCTTGGTGAGACCACACCTGGAGTATTGTGTGCAGTTTTGGTCCCCTAATCTGAGGAAAGACATCCTTGCCATAGAAGGAGTATAAAGAAGGTTCACCAGATTGATTCCTGGGATGGCAGGACTTTCATATGATGAAAGACTGGATGAACTAGGCTTATACACGTTGGAATTTAGAAGATTGAGGGGGGATCTGATTGGAACGTATAAAATCCTAAAGGGATTGGACAGGCTAGATGCAGGAACATTGTTCCCGGTGTTGGGGAAGTCCAGAACGAGGGGTCACAGTTTGAGGATAAAGGGGAAGCCTTTTAGGACCGAGATTAGGAAAAACTTTTTCACACAGAGAGTGGTGAATCTGTGGAATTCTCTGCCACAGGAAACAGTTGAGGCCAGTTCATTGGCTATATTTAAGAGGGAGTTAGATATGGCCCTTGTGGCTAAAGGGATCGGGGGTATGGAGGGAAGGCTGGTACAGGGTTCTGAGTTAGATGATCAGCCATGATCATACTGAATGGCGGTGCAGGCTCGAAGGGCCGAATGGCCTACTCCTGCACCCATTTTCTATGTTTCTATGTTTCTATCCTCTCTGGAACTGCCATAGTTTAATGCATTTTATCGCAGATGGGCAGTAATCAACCTGAAACACTATTGCTGTCTCTCTCTTCACAGATGCTGCTTGACCTGCTAAACATTTCAGCGTTCTCTATCACATCTCAAATTGAAAGTATCTGCACTGCTTTGTTTTTCAGGTCAACCTCCCTTCAGTCCCCTTTATTTCAAAATCATACTTAACCTGCAGTGTAGATCTCCAGCTATGGCTACACCCACAAAAATTTCCTTTGCATTGCTAGCACATCTTTCCTGAAGAGTGTAACTAGAACCGTTTCACAGTTCTCTTGTGCCCTTAGTGTTGCACATTGTTTTAGCATGACTTTATGCTCTTAAGGTGCTCCCTCAGCCAAATATTTAGAAACTTTTAGGAATGTCAAAAAACTAAAAATCTTCAGCTAATGACCGTTTTCCTAACTGCCAAAAACAGAATATCAATAATTCGAATCGTTCAAAGAAAAACATTTTGCATCTTCCACTGTGAATGATACAATTCATTGTTTAATACAGTATTCTCTAATTTTTTAAATTTCCAGTCCCTCTGCTGGTGGACATGAGTAAAGAGGGAGATTGAGCAAAATTAGGGTACAATCAGTTGAAGGCAGGGGACAACATTTGGAAAACCAGGAAGGTTAGCAAAGAAGGAAACTGTGAAATACAAGATGAGGGAAATTAGAAGATAACAGAAGGCTAATACAAGGGGAGGGGGAAGAACCGAAGAGAAAAGGTTGGGTCAGCAAGGTAATGGTTGGGAACAAAGGCATTCAGAAGAGGTGGTAGGGCCAATTGATAAAGACAGAAGGGGGAGTCAGCACACAGTGTAAGAATCAGAAGTAGCAATAGAAGAGTCAGCAGAGAAGTTGATGTGGCAATGAGGTAGTGTCCTTGCTGCCTCACTGATCCAAGGCAGTAGGAACGAAAAAACTCAATCTTATAATTTCATAGGTTAGGTCATGTGAATACTGGTTGCACCAGCAGCTACAAATTGAACATTTCCTGAAGTTCAACATTGGAGCTGGAAGTGGGCGGAATCTGGTCCAATCTCCAACTGACACGTCAACTTAAAGCAAGACATATCAAGTCAGTGTGGAACCCTCAGAACCATGAATGTATTGATAACAAAATTACACATTAATCACTCCCTTTAACAATGATCTGTTCACAGTTCTTGTTCTTTCTCAACCCATTTCTTCCTTCTATCATTCAAAACTTGTTATAAAGCTTGAATACTCTGCAGATCTCAAGCATCTTCTGTGAGCATTGCAATAAAATTTGAAAATTGTTGTATCTCAGATCCTTTAATGTTATAATACAAATTAATTTGATTCGAAAGGCTAACTCAATTCCTCCAGGAAATCACGCTTATTGATTCTATCTTTATTTCAAAATAGAAAGTATTATGCCCATTATGTAAACTTACACAACAAATTCAAAACACATTAACTTTGTCATTCATTGTATATCCATAAAATGACAGGCTTTGTTTGAACCTGCTGTTCACTTCCTCATCTAAAAAAGTTATTAATATCTTGGTGCAAATATTTCATATTTTTTCTCATTGTCTACCTGAAGAATGTTTTGCCTTAACGTAGTCAACAGAAGAATACGAGAATTTTTTTTTTAAGTATTTTACAGGAATTACCCAATTATCATTTAGAGTTATCTGGAAAATTCAATTTGTATTGATGGTGGTGGCATCCGTTAGTCTCATGAGACCATGGATCTGTGCCTGGAAGGTTTCCAGGGAACAGGCCTGGGCAAGGTTGTACGGAAGACCGGTAATTGCCCATGCTGCAAGTCTCCCCTCTCCACGACATCGATGTTGTCCAAGGGAAGGGCAAGGGCCGATACGACTTCGCACCGGCGTCATCGCAGGAGTTGCCAGAATGAGGTTGAAGGCAACATCGGACTGCCTTACGGACTCCAGCTCCGGATTTGTCTTCAGTATTTACTCCCGAAGCCTTTCCCATGAGTGGGTATGGCCGCAAGGCAGCAGAGGTTTGAAATCAGAGATTTCCCTCTCTTAGATGGACTGCCTTCCCAGGCTGATGAGCTCCATCTACCCGAAGCATTGGCTTTAAGGCGCCAGGACCCACCCTCACCCCTTCTCCTGTCAGTAGAAACAGTTCCGCCTGGCTTAGAGGCTAAGCCACACGAGAAGGCCAAGAGTTGGACTTGGATGTCAGAAGCTATTTGAGTCGCATGCCATGAGGAGCACTTTTAGGTAGTCCTTGTCCTTGGAAAACTTGGCACTCAGACTTATTAAATTCAGGTATTATTTTTGAGCTATCAACAAATTTCATTTGTTAAATCCAGGAAATTAATTGTATGGAAGTTGTAACCAAACCATTTTAATAAATAAAACACATTCCAAACCAAGGATAATGACAAATAGGATGCATATTTTGTATAATTAAACATCATATCAACATACAGTATACTGACTC
Organism: Mobula hypostoma; assembly: GCF_963921235.1. Taxonomy (NCBI): domain Eukaryota; kingdom Metazoa; phylum Chordata; class Chondrichthyes; order Myliobatiformes; family Myliobatidae; genus Mobula; species Mobula hypostoma. The sequence goes on from NC_086105.1 coordinate 94,616,844, forward strand.
CACACAAAATGCTGGAGGAATTCAGCAGGTCAGGCAGCATCTATGGAAAAAAGTACAGTTGATGTTTCAGGCCGAAACCCTTTGGCAGGATTGGAGAAAAATGACTGAGTAGATTTTAAAGGTGGGGGGAGGGGAGAAAGAACCACCAGGTGATAGGTGAAACTTGGAGGAGGATGAAGTAAAGAGCGAGGAAGTTGATTGGTGAGATGACATCTTTCCCGCCTCCCAACTTTCTGCAGGGATCACTCCCTGAATGACTCCCTTGTCCTTTCATCCCTCCTCACTGATCTCCCTCCTGGCACTTATCCTTGCAAGTGGAACAAGTGCCCCTACACCTCCTCCCTCAGTACCATCCAGGGCCCTAAACAGTTCTTCCAGGTGAGGCGACACTTCACCTGTGGAGTCTGTTGGGGTCATTTACTGTGTTTGGTACTCCCAATGTGGCCTCCTGCACATCAGCGAGACCCGAAGTAGACTGGGAGAGCGCTTCCCCGAACATCTACGCTCTGTCCACCAAAACAAGTAGGATCTGCTAGTGGCCACCATTTTAGTTCTGCTTTCGATTCCCATTCCGATATGTCCATCCATGGCCTCCTTCGCTGTCATGATGAGGCCACACTTAGGTTGGAGGAACAACACCTTATATTCTATTTGGGTAACCTCCAATCTGATGGCATGAATATCAATTTCTCAAACTTCCGGTAATGCCCCCCAACCCTTCTCCATTATCCATTTCCTTCTCTCACCTCATTTCACCAATCAACTTCCCAGCTCTTTACTTCATCCTTCCCCTTCCAGGTTTCACCTATTACATAGTGTTTCTCTCTCCCCTCCCCCACCTTTTAAATCTGCTCCTCAGTTTTTTTTCTCCAGGCCTGATGAAGGGTTTCAGACTGAAATGTCGACTGTACTTTTTTCCATAGATGCTGCCTGGCCTGCTGAGTTTCTCCAGCATTTTGTATGTGTTGCTTGGATTTCCAGCATCTGCACATTTTCTCTTGTTGTGGTTTGAATGCTGACTCCAGTTGGGGCAAACGGAACTTTCAAAAAATGTTATTATCATCTATTTCAAGAGTTTCACAAGCAATATAATGAGAAAATCTCAAATATTTAGAACATAGAATGTAAGAAGATATCAAAGTCTTGAAAACAAAATTAAATTTCAGATGCTAAGTGGATTAGTACAGGTACCAGAAGGGTAACATACAGGTCTCTAATGATCACAAATGTTCTGTCTGACATGTAATTCCATTTCCACGATCCCCGCGCCCCCCCCCCCAGGGCAACTAGAGTGAACATAAACTGCCACGTTAGTGTCGTCCATTCATCCATAACTTGTGAACAATATAAGGATATGCTGCAGGAGACCAAAGTTTCTGCAATATACCTACAAACATATCTGGAAACTGCAGACACAGAAAAAAATACTTTTAGGTCTGCCATTTCATACATTGCCACAAATTTCCTTTCTGCCTCTAAATAACATTACTCAGAATAAATATTTTCTTTGTGCTAAAAATAGCCAGTGCTATTCAAACAGTAGCAACTTTCATATCTAAAATCAGCAAGAGATATGTGAGCAACATTAACCTCACCATTCGTGAATGACTGTTCCACTCCTGAAGTTAGCGGATCCCTAAAATCACATTTAATTTCCCTTCATCCCACAGAGAATGGAGGTGAATCATAACGACTGATAGCCAACAATTCTGAAAGAAACCATTGGCCTCCAGCCATTTAAAGCTCAACATCACAGACTTCTGTGCACAAGGCCAAATGTGAAAGTCCAAGATGCTTTAGCATTTTGCCATTTCATCTGACTAGCTACTCTACGGTTGGGCTTGCCATCAACCTGAGTGCCACAGGAAAGCGTCCAGAGCACTACATGCAGCCCTTGATTTTGTACCATAAATGACTGGGTCACTCACCCAGTGGAAATACTTCTTGGCATAAGCTAATGACTTCAAATTTTACTTTTTATTTTAAATATTTTAAACTGTGCTTTATTATTTTTTCTTAATTTTTGTTTCATTATATTCATTTTAATAGCATTTAAATGACCCTAGCAAAGATATTTAGAAAGTGTTAGGTGTCTTTGATGGCTGTAAATACGTTCTGTTGGCAGGGCCTCATTATATGCTGTATGAGATCTACTAACTGTACACAGCCTGCCACTCCTCACCAGATTCCCAATAGTTGTATAAGGTCAGCTTATTCAGCTCTCTGAAGCTGGTAAAACTCAATCCTGGTGTAGAATACAAACAGCCAGTTGAGTGCTGGGTGCCTAGAACCTGAGGAATCAATATCTCTAAAATAATATGACATTCATAAATGTACTCACCAAAAAGACAGCCTTTTAATCTGCTCTCCTCTCAGCAATCTTTTAAATGTAATTATGGGGACTTGTACCTCTCAAGATCCACTTGTGAACAGTGCTAATATGTCTCATGCTAACCATATCTACAAGACTGCTTTTGCACTGAGTTAATCAAATGCATACACTAAAACTCTACGGCAGGATTGCCCAAAGGTTTCACCTTTGGAAGGGCTGTTAAATGCCTCAAAAACACGGGGCCACATTTCAGTCAAGATTCCTATTCATCTATATGAACGGAAGCTACTGATTCCATTGATATGGATATCAATGTGCTAAAATGGATTTGGTACAATATTATGCAAACCTCAATGATAATAATGCCATCCGACCAAAATAACACCAGTGTGATATTCTGAATCTTCTCTAAGCAAATGTGAAATTTCTGCTTAGTTCAGCAATCTACATGCTTTTTTTTCAGCTGTTGCATGCTGAATTATTGACATAATTAAATATATACAGTATATTTACCAAACAATACCCTTAGATGTCATCAAACCTTAGTGTTAGCTATGCTAAACTTTACAGTACAGCTATCTGGAGTTTGTAAACTTCACTGTGATTGCAATGTGTTGCAACGAGTTTCTGAAGCAAGGTCAAATATAAAGTTAAAAATTAGGGTGTCCAACAAATAACATATGGAGCACTTCTCATAAGAACTAGTACCCAGGATAGGCCACCTGGTCCTTCATGCCTGCTCCAGCACTCATCACGATCCCTGGCTGACCTCCAACCTCAGCCATACTTTCCTATACTATGGGGATAATCACTTAGTTTCCACCATATACAGAAATCTATTCATCTTTCTTTTCATGATCTCAATGAACATCCTCCCATCAAGCTTTATAAAAGCTTCAATGAAGTCATCACGTATTCTTCTATCCTCATCAACTCAATCTATCTTCATATGGTAAACCCACTATTCCAGGAATCACTCTAGTGAATCTTTGCTGCAAACCTTCTCTGGTAGGTACATCTTTTTTCTTTGGGTAAGGAGATTAAAATCATACTCTATTCTTCAGCTGGGGTCTCTCCTAGACTACATACAATTGCAATAATTCATCTTTAATTCCTGTACTCAAATCCACTTTTAGTAAAGACCAACATAGCATTTCCCTTGTAAATTGCTTGCTACATCTGCATGCTACATGCAGTGACATGTGTACAGACAGCTAGGTCCGCTTTTATCATCATGACTCTCTTAACATTTGAAAAATACACCATCCACCAACGAGATGTCCTCACAGTTTTACTTCCTGCTTTCTACAATAAAAACCCAATAATGTAACTTCATTCCCTTTCACTATTTCTAAACAATTCCCCTGATTTTTTTTGAACTCTCACAGCTTTACAACTGTTAAGTCCAGTGTGAATTATTCATGTTGCTGAATATTTGATAGAAGGTCTCCAAGGACCTTTTGTGCAAAGTCTAATACTTAATTAAAACCAATAATTCTTATTTCAATCATTTCTAATGCTGTTGGTGACTGATCAGCAACTAAAGGAGTTGTGATTAAACATACATAATGAGTTGCAGTGCTTATGTCTTGGTATGGGTCCACCATTACAGCCACAGTTCAACCACATTGCATAAAGAAGTCTCTTCAGCATGATACTCTAGTTACTAAAACAGCACTGCAACTTTGTATTCATAATTTCTGCAGTTAAAGAAGGTAGCGCAAGAGTTAATCAACCAATCTGGAAACATTTAATGGGAAGGTCCATTAGCGAAACCAGCACCAAGCAGGGTTTCTTTTAGTAATCGTTTCCTTAAGGAACAACTTTTAGCACTAATAGGTTTTATTAAAACTTCCAATTGGGTCAGTAAACCCCTCATTATGCTGTTTTTACAGCATGAAATTAAAGGAGAAGAAAAGGTGAAAGGTCTAAACTAAAATCTGTCACAGAACTATTCTCCATAGGTGATGTTATGATTAGAAACACAAGGGTTCAACTGGCCAGGCCACATAAACATCCGACTTCACTGCTGCAAACAGAGAAAAAGTGACAGCATGAAATATTAAGCTACACTTCCTACTGACGTGCTGATACAAAAAAATAGCTTTGTGAAATGCACTTTAAAATGAAAATTTTGAAATAATTTGAATATATCCATTAAAATGGTTTCAACAAAAGTGCTTTCTTCACAACTTGCAGTACCACACTTTATTTCTCAATAGGTTGGTCAGAATCAGATTTAATATCACTTGCATATGTCGTGAAATTTGTTGTTTTTGTGGCAGCAGTACATTGCAATACATAATAATAAAAAGTATAAATTGCAATAAGTATCGATATATATTAAATAAGTAGTGCAAAAAGAAAGGAAAAAAATAGTGAGGTAATGTTCATGGGTTCACTGTCCATACTGAAATTTGAAGGCAGGAAGTAAGAAGCTATTTCTGAAACAGTAAGTCTGTATTTTCAGGTTCCTGTAGCAATGAGAAGAAGGCATGTCCTGGATGATGGGACTCTTCAATGACAGTGCCACCTTTTTCAGACATAACCTTTTAAAGAGGTAATGTCCATGCTGAAGAGACTAGTACCCAAGATGGAGCTGGCTGAGCTTACAACTTTCTGCAATTTATTTTGATTCTGTGCAAAGCCCTCCCCCACCCTCCATACTAGACAGTGATGCAACCAGTTAGAATGCACTCCATGGTACATCTGTAGAAATTTGGAAGTGCCATTGGTGAAATATCAAGTCTCCTCAAGGTCCAAATGAAATACAGCCACTTTTGTGCCTTCTTTGTAATTGTATCAATATGTTGGGCCCAGGATAGATCTTCAGAGATGTTGATAACTAGGTGCTTGAAACTGCTCACCCTTTCCACTGCTGATCCTTCCATGATGACTGATGTGTGATCTCATGGTTTCTCCTACTTGAAGTCGACAATCAATTCCTTGGTTTTACTGAAACTGTGTGCAAGGTTGTTATTTTGTCACCACTCAACTAGCTGATCTATCTTGCTCCTACACGCTGCTTCATTACAATCTGAAATTCTGGCAACAATAGTTGTGTCATTTGCAAATTTATTGATGGTATTTGAGCTATGCCTAGCTACACAGTCATGGCTGTAAGGAGAGTAGAGCAGTAGGTTAAATAATGAATCCTTGAGGTTTGCTGGTATTGATTGTCAGTGAGGAGCAGATGTTATTTCCACACAAACTGTGGTGTCCCAGTGAGGATGTCAAAGGTCCAGTTGCAGAGGGAAGTACAGAACCCCAGGTTTTTGAGCCTGTTGACTATAACTGAGGAGATGGACCCCGGCCATATTCCATCGAGATACAACACTGGGCGTCACAGGAGGTTGATCCTGCCTGTGGCCATTGAACTTTGCAGCTCCACCCATGAAGGGTCAGACACCCTCAGCCAATAGGCTGGTCCTGGACTTAATTCCATCTGGCATAGTTTGCATATTGTTGTTTGATTGTTGTGGTTTTTTGTACTGCTAGTTTTATGCTCTATTCTTGGTTGGTGCAGCTGTAACGAAACCCAATTTCCCTTGGGATCAATAAAGTATATCTATCTATCTATCCGACATCATTGTACTGAATGCTGAGCTGTAATAAATAAATAAACAGCAGTTTAACATACTTATTACTATCGCCCAGATGATCCAAAGCCAAGTGGAGAGCTAGTGAGCTTGCATCAGCTACAGACCTATTGTGATAATATGCAAGTTGTAGAAAGTCCAGGTTCCTGCTTAGGCAGGAGTTGATTCTGGACATGACCAACTTCTCAAAGCATTTCATCACAGTAGATGTGAGTGCCATTGGGTGAAAGTCATCGAGGCAGCTCACCCTGCTCTTCTTGGGCACTGTATAATTGTTGTCTTTTTGAAGAAGGTAGGAACTTCTGACTACAGCAGTGAGAAATTGATGATGTCCTTGAACATTCCTGCCAGTTGATTGGCACAGGTTTTCACAGCCCTTCCAGGAACACCATCAAGATCTGACATCTTGTGAGGGTTCTCCCTTTTGAAAGATGTTCTAACGCCGGCTTCAGAGATGGAGATCACAGTGTCACCACTTGCTGCAGGGATTCACACAGGTGTAATTTTATTCTCCTTTTCAAAGTGGGCATAAAAGGTGTTGAGCTCATCTGGGAGTGAAACATCACAGCTATTCATGAAGTTAGGTTTTGCTTAGTAGGAAGTAATGGCCTGCAAACCTGCCAGAGTTGACGGGCATCCAATTCTGTCTCTCATTTCAATCAGAATTGTTTCTTTGGTCATAAAAAAGCCTTCCATAGGTTGTACCTGGACTTCTTGTATAGTTCTGCATCACCAGTCTTGATTGTCACAGATCTAGTCCTCAACAGACCACAAATCTCCTTGTTCATCCATGGCTTTTGGTTTTGATATGTCCGGTAAGTTATTAAAGGCATACACTCATCCACACAAGTCTTGATAAAGTCAGTGTCAACTCTGATGTACTTGTTCAGATTCAAAGATGAATCCCTCATATTGACCAGTCCACCAGCTCAAAGCAGGTTGTAAGCGCCCTTGACCGTAGCATTTTGGTCCTTACTACTGGTACTGCGGTCTTTAGTCTCTGCGTATACACTGAAAGTAGAAAATATAGCCGGGTGATCAGACTTTCCAAAGTGTGGGTGCAGGACGCATGGTAAGCATTCTGGATGGTGGTATAACAGTAATCAAGTGTGTCAACTCCTCTGGTTCCACAGGTGATATGCTAGTGGTAGTTATTCAGAGACTTCTTCAAGCTGGCCTGTATACGTAAGACTACTTTGTTGTAAGCAAGAAGCAGAGAAGTGGCTCAGATCCAGGGAATGTTGAAACTCCAAACAAGCCATGTAGTGGTAAGGACACAGGGTCACACCCATAATTCCTCACCAGAGTTAAATCATTAATCTCAACTCCGCCACAGTAAGATAGCTCTCCTAGACGACGGAAGGCTTGTATAGGATCTACTCTGCTTGCCAAAATACTCCTGTTTGATGTGGTAAAAGTGTGAAATCAAAGTTTAAAAAAAATCACTGAGGTAGCCAAACAAAAATGCTATCCAATGAAAGGACTTTAAGAAAATCTATATTCAATGTACAAAATATGTTTCCTGACATTTATTTTAACTTGCTTCTGGCACTGAAATTATTTTAATCACTTACCAGCAATATAGTGCCACTCATTCTTTGCAGCCTTAAAGGAAATTATGCAAACACCTAGCTGTGGGGGTCTCTTATCATATGTAGTTTCTTCTGTGGTGGACTTATGGCAGATAACAAGATTTTCTAAGTGGCAAGTCATAAGTAACTTACATTGACACAGGGAAGAAGCATATTTTTCCATAATGTGAAAACAACATCGTTGTTTTGAATACTGGAACACAAGAACGAGAGTAAGTCATTGTGTCTCTCAATTCTATTCCAGTACAAGCAACACACATAAAAGTTGCTGGTGAACGCAGCAGGCCAGGCAGCATCTCGACGTTTCAAGCCAAGACCCTTCCTAGAGATGCTGCCTGGCCTGCTGCGTTCACCAGCAACTTTTATGTGTGTTGCTTGAATTTTCAGCATCTGCAGAATTCCTGTTGTTTCTATTCCAGTACAAGTAGTTCTGCTATAATGCTCATTTCCATATCACAAACTGGTTACAATCTGTTACAGTTGATGAATTAGGGAGCATATTGGATAAAGCATGATCATGATTGTGAAAACCTGTTTAAATATGTGCTTCAAGGCCAACTATAGCCTGTCCTACTGTAATACCACTTTCCATAACATGAGGTTTCTTCGGAATGTAACGGTCAAATTATGGCAAAACTACTACCTGTATTCAATCAAATCATGTACATCTTACCTAATTTTATTCCGGTTTCCTTGATATCTTCACAAAACAAAAAATTATCTATCTTTCAATCTCAGTCATGAAATTTACAATCCTGCAGCCTTCTGGGGAACAAGAGTTCAAATTTCTACTACCCTTTGTATGAAGAAAGCGCTTCCTGCCTTACATCTCATTTTAGGATTATGTTCCCTTGTTCCGGAACCTCCACGGGAGGAAACAATTTCTCTGTATCTACTTGTGAGTCACTTCTGCTGAAATCTTAACTTAAAATTCAATTATAAACCTAACTAATAGAATTAGAGTAAACTACTGTAGCTTACTGGCAAACTCAGTCAGTAGTTCCCGCTCTGATATTTTATTAGCCAGATTTGCATATATGGTATTTATTTGTTTGTTGATTTACTTATTTAGAGATACAGTGTAGAATAGGCCATTCGAGCCACATCACCCAGCAACCCACTGATTAACCCCAGCCTAATCACAGGACAATTCACAATGTTATTAAACTACTAACCAGCACAGCTTTGGACTGTGGGAGGAAACTGGAGGAACTCACACACACACAGGAAGGATCGTACAAACTTGTTTACAGAGGACACCAGAATTGAATTCCAAACTCCGATGACCCAAGCTGTAATTGCGTCACACTAACCACTATATTATCATGGTATGACAAACTTATGCCGGAACTACATGCAGTCATTTCATTCAAACAACTAAGCTGCGATACAAACATATGAATTAGGCGCGGGGAGGACGATTTAGTCTCTGAGATGAGATTGATCTGATTGTGACCTGACCTCCACAACCCTGCCTACCCACAATAAACTCACAACAGAAAGGATTTTCTCCATATCCACCCTACCAAGGCTACCCAAGATTTGATCCCTTATGATGAAGTTGCCTCTCAAGTTTCTAATTTGCAGCAGATACAAGCCTAGCCTGTCTAATCTGAACATTCCCAGTCTGAGTCTAGTAAACATTGGCAGAGTGGCTTCCAAAGTAGTTATATTCTTGCTTTAAAAAGAAAATAATACTGGATGCAGCATTGCAGATGTGATCTTATCAATGTCCTATCCACACCCAACAAAACCCTAAATTTTTAACGCTACATGAACAAACACAGAAAGCAACTTCTATAAATGATGGGCACTTTCATAATATTCAGAAATCCGATGGCAGAGGGGAAGAAGCTGTTCCTGAATCATTGAGTGTGTGCCTTCAAGCTCTTGTACTTCTTCCCTGATGGTAGCAATGAGAAGAGGGCATATCCTTGGTGATGGGGCTCCTTAATGATGGACGTTGCCTTTTTGAGGCATTGCTCCTTGAAAATGCCCTGGATGCTGGGGAGGCTGGTACCCATGACGGAGCTGGCTGATAAAAATTAGACAGACTGTTGTGGCTACCACAGACATCCAACAGCAAAACTGGAAGTGAATCTTATAGAATACAGGTTAACACTTCACCACACAGCAAAAATGATTGTTTTGTTCTGGTCTTATACCTTTATAACTTTTCCACTGAATTATCACCTTAATTTTAAATTAATATTGTAAAAGAATTAACTATTTTGCATATTTGATTAGGCTGTATAAATATATGAGCATGCAAGTTTAACCAATTCTTTCTTTGCATGCTTTTACCTCATTCAAAGTACCCTAAAAGCAGCATAGTGGATCTGTCATGTCAGGCTACGTCCACGCTACGGCGGATAGTTTTGAAAACGAAGCTTTTTCTCTTCGTTTTGACCCTCTGTCCACACTAAAGCGGTGTTTTCATCCCCCAAAAACAGAGATTTCAGAACAGACGGCAATGAGACTGAAGCCAAAAGAGTTAGAAATGTACTCACCAAATACTTTGACCCACAGCTTACTGAATAAATAAGTATACTCACTTTGCCCTGTTTTCTGTCCTTGCTTGTATGAAGGTGATTTACCTATTTATGCAAGCACTTCTCTGACAATAGATGTGTAACAGCCTAATGTAACATTGTATGGAAATACAAGATAACACTGATGTAGACATGTTTTATACATTTAACAAGGTGCTTTATTAGTCAGTTTTTCAATGTTCGTCGTCAGCCGGATCATTCTGTCCGTGAACTCCCTGTCGGTTGCCTCCATACGCTCCAGTATTTGTTTTTTTTAGTTTTAAGTCCTCCTGCGCGAGAGCCAAGAGCAATTCCTTTGAAGTTTTTCTACTCTGTAACTGGACAAACGCGCACTAAGTATACCGTTTCTTCTTCGCTTGTTTTCTGTGTGTCCTGCGCATGCCCAGTAGAGGAGATTCGCCCAAATATCCGTGTTAGTGTGGACAGAGATATTTTGAAAAATGCTTAGTGTGTACGCCTGTCGTTTTTACTCGAAACCGGTGTTTTCAAAATTATTCGGCGTAGTGTGGACGTAGCCTCAGTCTATTGACATGATAAAGAGGTGAATGCGGGCTCAAGCTCAACAATAAATAAGTCAGCCCAAAGAGACAGGAACTCATCTGCTCTCCAGCACCTTCTCAGATCTGTGTGCACAAGGGGCTAGCCAATTAAACCTTCACCTGCTGTGCTGCCTCAGCATGAACATGAAAGTATAATGAATAAATATATTGTCAAAGGCATCACTGCTTACAGTGTCAATATGATTACAGCAGCATTGTCACTTCAGCTGAAGTGGTGCTAATTTCATCTGAGGATGAAAGTTCAATAGTTGCATAGTTTTATACCTACTTCCCCTCTGCCATCAGAATGGTCCATGAACTCATGAACACTACCTCACTATTCCTCTTTTGCACAACTTGTTTTTTAACATTATAGTAAGTAATTTGTTATTCCTGCTCTGTAACTGCTGCCACAAATTTCACAACTTAAGTCAGTGCTGATAAACCTGATTCTGATTCTGAAAAAGGAACAAAAGGAACAAAAGTATATTTTTTCTTTTCCATGTCATGATATGACTCTTATGTCAAAGGCACAATTCAATAACAAAGCATAGAGAAGTGACAGAAAAGGTAGAGAAGTAAACACCACCAAGCAAATTACAGCATTGTGTCTTAACACACAGGATTTGCTCTCAGCACACAAAAATGCACCTTAGTCAATAATTACAATCACAAATTCATAGTTGTGAAGGCTTCCAATTCCTTTATTAGCATTGGTACTAGCTAAAATAAAGTGAAGTCTCCAATTACTTTGATATAATTAAAATAGAATGAGAAATAATATTAATGTGTTCTTTATTCCTTTCCATGTAAAAGTAGCATTAATATATCATTTCCTGTGGCCTACACACATTAGACTTGAGTCTGAGATTTATTCCTCCCAGTAAGGATCCCTACTAAAATTAATTAGGTACATAAATCGTCTGGTTCAAAATTACTTGACAATTAGCCCAACAGCATTTTATAACTGTAGGATCTGCCTAGGAACAGCCTGATTGATTGTGGCGCTGATGGTAAAATTTGTCAGAGCCAGCGGAACTAATAATTAGACAGTTACTGATTTCAGAGGTGACCATAGGTGTAATGACTTGACAGTCAACAGAACTAAATAAAAATAAAAAGTACAGAAGAACTCACTCTGACAATACAGTTAAAAAAAAACACTTCAACAGGGTTCAACTGCTCAGAGTTTCAAACATAATAATTTAAGTTCAGTTTAATTACCATTATTGGATGTCTTAATAATCAACTTTGTTGCTTTTTGATTACTACACGAACCTCCTCATTCAGCTGCATTTAACAATATTCCGTCACTTCATTACAGCTTTATTCCTGGGGGTTTTGGCATCTGAATATCTTAATTGCTCAGAACAAGAAGCGCAGCATAAAGGTTAGCCTTGTTCTTAAACTGTTATTATAAAGCAAGGATGACAGATGCTGTAAATGTGAAATGAAAAGGAAAAGCGCTGTAAATAGTAAGCAGGTTAGATTCATTTTTAAGGGAGAAGGATTAACATGTGAACATACAAACTAAGAGTAGACCACTCAGCCTCTCAAGTCTGCTGCTTTGACAGTGGATAGGCTCAGAATGTTTCTCCAGGAGTAAAGGCAGCTAAGGGGTGATCTCACAAAGATATACAAGATTATGAGAGGTATAGATGGGTAGATAGTTATAGCCATTTTTACATCGGGTGGGGAAATCTAAAACCAGAGAACTTAGGTTTAAAGTAAGAAGAGATAAATGTCAAGGGGATCTGAGGGCCCAAGGTTTTCCAAACATAGGTTTGGTAGATATATGGAACAAGGTGCCAGAGACAAGTACAATTTCAATGTTTAAAAATCATTTGAGCAGTTAAATTTACAGGAAAAGTTTCGAGAGAAACAAGCTTAATGCAGGCAAATAGGAGGAACATTGTGCATTTTGGTCAGCATACATGAGTCAGGCCAAAGAGCCTGTTTTTATGAGCTGTATAACTCTATAAATCAATGCATCATAAGATCCTGTCTAATCTGACTGCAATCCTCTCTACCTGCAGTGATCTTTCAACCCATTACTCAAGTGTCTGTATACCTCTGCCTTATAAATATTTAGTGACTCTGCTTACACTACTCTTTGAGAAACAAATTTCCAAGGATTTCCAACCCTCAGAATGAATATTTCACCTCATCTGTCCCCAATTTTTAAACATCCTAAATTGTAAATTCTCCCCTAAGAGGAAACATCTCCATATCCATCTTAACCTTCTCTCTCCACAAATGCTGGATAATCTGAGTGTTTCCAGACATTGCTTTTATTTCTCAACCAGCCGCAATTCTGTGCAAGTTTAGAACATCAAAAGATGTTGAATTCATACCAGCCCATTACAAGATAAATCTATAGATCAATTTATTGTATTGCGATCTCCCCCACTTCATATACTGTGACATTTTCTCTTTAAAGTTGCACAAGTCTTCCTCAACATCTCTCTCTGACAAAGCATTTGTTACCACAAAATTCAATTATAAACATTTTCCAAAACACTTTTATTCCTATTTAAATAATAATTTTAATTGATAACACTTTCTTCCCTCTCTTTCCAAACAAAGGAAATAGCTTACATGTGTTCAGCTTATCAAATCCCATAACAAATTTGAAAATCTTTTTTAAATTTTCATTTGACCATCCCTGCATTTGAAATTAAAAAGATTTCTAAAAATTACCATTAAGCAGAATTATTTAAATGAGGAGGAGGTGCAATTTCAAATTTCAAACCTAAACCTTCAGACACAGCAATATTTCCAATTATTTGGCAATTTAACACTTACAAAAATAATGTTTAACTTCTGCACACGACATATCATCTATTTACTAATGAACCACAGATCTACCTCAACTGAGTGAGATACTGAAAAGTGCTAGAAATGGAGATGTGCATCCCAATAGCACCATTTCATGTGAATGTTGCAACCTAGTGAACTAAAGCATATTTATCATATTTATTTTTCATTCTAGCATTTGAAATACAAATAGGATTAAATTCCCATTTTGGTATAACAGACAGAGCTGGTCAAGGCACTTTTTTTTTGCTCTGGGTCATAAATATTGGATTATTAATACAGTGTCACTGTGAATATTATTTGCATATGAAAGTCTGAAACAGGCTTAATTAATTTTGATTATATTTATTTCCTTTTTTTCCAAGTGGATAATTGCATTTAAAAGGAATGTTTTCTGGAAGTGCAAATCTAAAAATAGCAGGTCAGAGACCTCTGTTCAGTGGAAATTCATGACCCTTGATAGCAGAGCATTCAGTTCAAATTGTATGTTGGTACAGCTGTTCCTCACTTGCAGATAAGTCTGATTACCCTTTTGTTTCAATTGATTTGATTATATAATTACACCCTCATACATAACTATTATTTTTATTTTCTTATTTAAATATATTCCAACAGTTTCGTAAAAACAGAAGCTTCAAAACATACAAAGAAATTCTGCAAAATACACACATTAGCTTTGGTTACAACAGTTTTCAAGTTTACTTCCCAAATTAAGCTCCGTCCTTTTGGAAGTGAGAAGATATTTTTGGGGACGGTGGGGGGGAGGAATGACCACTATACCTGGGTAGCTCTCATAACAAAATCATACAATTTTCTGTTGCTACAGCATTCAGCCTCTCCTCACTCCAAAGGACAATTAAATTCACTGGCGCTACTTTTCTAATAACCTAGTAGTTTATTGAACAAGTTTATGCAAAAAATACTTTGCTGCACTGCTGAATTTAAAAGTTTAATCCGATATTGAATAATTCACAACACAATTTGAAAAGATCAAACTTGACAACTAAAACCTTTACAAGCAATTACTTCTCTTGCTCTATGACTGGCAGTAAATAATTCAACTACACATGGATACACATATAGGATGTGTACCCAAGCAGTTTAATCTTTATTCAATAACAATTTGGAAAGTTGCATTTCTATGAATATAATGTATGGTGGCAGAGTGACCAATGCTCAAAGACTGAAGACTATGAATTCCTACATTAAAGAGAGTGAACCCTCGCAAGGCAGGAGGTCCCAATAGAGAACCTTATAAGGCTCTGAAAACCTGTGCCAACCAACTAGCGGGAGTATTCAAGGACATTTTCAACCTCTCACTGCTACAGGTGGAAGTTCCCACTTGCTTCAAAAAGGCAGACATCCCACCTCTCCCAGAAGTTCCAGGAGTCTCCCGCATATCGATAGTGGTTCCCCGACGCCCGGAAATTATATACAATATCCCGGAAATAGACTGTTTTGAGAGGGAGAGGGAGAGAGAGAGGGACAGCGAGCATCCTGATTGGTCTCTCTTCATGCTAAGAGTGGTCCCCAACCACCGGGCCGCGAGGAAACAATATGATTTGGCAATATGAAACGATATGAGTCAGCTGCACCTTTCCTCATTCCGTGTCACGCACCATTAAATTTTAACGCATGTGAGGTCTTTCTTTCTTTTTAAATCTTTTTATTGAATAAGTATACAAAAAGGTAAGCCATAAAGGCACTAATACACTGTTAGAATATAATAAAATTACAGGAGATATTAATACAAAAAAATGATACAAACTATGTAATTTAAACATAACATACTAAGGTAACATAATAGTATACTAATTTTTATATATATATATACCAAAAGAGAAAAGGAAAAAAAAAAACCCCAAAAAAACCACCGTGTAACTAACTAAAAGCAAAGCAAAGCAATGGGCTAACTTGGAACCAAGCAGAGTTAAAAATCTTAAAATCACGTCCTCAATCCCGACCTCCATTAAAAACAGTAAAAAAAACAAGAAGGGTATATAAATATGGAGCAAAAAAAGGAGAAAAAAAATTACATTAAATGAAAATATTGAATAAAAGATCTCCAGGTCTGTTCAAATTTAAGCGAGGAATCATAAAGATTGCTTCTAATTTTCTCCAAATTCAAGCATAATATCGTCTGAGAAAACCAAAAAAAGGTAGTTGGAGCATTAAGCTCTTTTCAATGTTGTAAGATACATCTTTTCGCCATTAAAGTAAGAAATGCAATCATTCTACGGGCTGAAGGAGAAAGATTACTGGAAATTTTAGGTAGTCCAAAGATAGCAGTAATAGGGTGAGGAGAGATATCTATATTCAATACCTTGGAGATAATATTAAAAATGTCTCTCCAAAAAGTTTCCAGAGTAGGACAAGACCAAAACATATGAGTTAAAGAGGCTATCTGCCCCGGACATCTATCACAAAAAGGATTAATATGAGAATAAAAGCAAGCTAACTTATCTTTGGACATATGTGCTCTATGAACAACTTTAAATTGAGTTAGGGAATGTTTAGCACAAATAGAGGAAGTATTGACTAATTGTAAAATCTGCCCCCAGTCATCCACAGAAATGATAGACCCCAATTCCTGTTCCCAATCTACCCTAATCTTATCAAATGGAGCTTTCCTAAGTTTCATAATAATATTATAAATCATAGCCGATGCACCTTTCTGACATGGATTAAGGTTAATTATAGTATCTAAAATGTATGTAGCAGGAAGCATTGGAAAAGAAGAAAGTATAGTACTTAGGAAATTTCTAACTTGTAGATATCTAAAAAAATGTATTCTTGATAAATTATATTTATTAGATAATTGTTCAAAAGACATAAGGGAACCATCTAAAAATAAATCCAAAAACCGTGAAATACCCTTAATCTTCCAAATTTGAAAAGCACGATCCGTAAAAGAGGGAGGAAAAAATATGTTACCTAAAATAGGAATCACTAGCCCAAATTGGTTAAGATCAAAAAATTTTCTGAATTGAAACCAAATACGTAAGGTATATTTAACTATCAGGTTAGATACCTGTTTGAGGCGTTTCAAATCAAAAGGAAGAGAGGAACCTAAAATAGAGCCAAGTGTATAGCCCTGAACAGATTGTAATTCCAATGCTACCCATTTAGGAATGGATAGTATATCCTGGTCAAGTAACCAAAATTTCATATGTCGAGTATTAATTGCCCAATAATAAAATCTAAAGTTGGGTAATGCTAAACCTCCATCTCTCTTAGCTTTCTGTAAATGTATTTTACCCAGTCTCGGGTTTTTATTTTGCCAAATAAATGAAGAAATTTTTGAGTCAACTTTATCAAAAAAAGATTTTGGAACAAAGATTGGTAATGCCTGAAATATATATAGAAATTTTGGCAAAAAAAACATCTTAACTGCATTAATACGACCAATCAAAGTTAAATATAAAGGAAACCATTTAGATGAAAGTTGAGTAATATGGTCAATTAAGGGTAAAAAGTTAATTTTAAATAAATCTTTGTATTTACAAGTAAATTTAATCCCAAGTCATCAGCATAGAGTGATATTTTATGGGACTTTAAGCCCCGAGTTATCCCAGTAATATTTGGAGATTCTCGAATGGCAATTGCAAGAGGTTCTAATGCATAAAGGACTAAGAGGACAACCTTGTCGAGTGCCTCGAAAAAGAGGGAAAAAAGGTGAGCTTAGAGAGTTAGTACGGACCGAGGCCACAGGAGAATGATATAACAGTTTGATCCAGGATATAAATTTCGAGCTAAAATTAAACATTTCAAGCACCTTAAATAAGTAAGGCCATTCTACTCTATGAAAAGCTTTCTCAGCATCTAAAGAGATAACACACTCAGGAACATTTTGTGAGGGGGTATAAACAATATTTAACAGTGTGTGAATGTTATAAAAAGAGTAATTTGGTCTTCCGAAATAATAAAAGGAAGTACTTTTTCTAATCTGTTTGCTAATAATTTAGAAAAAACTTTAGAATCAACATTTAATAAAGATATTGGTCTATAAGATGCACATTGAGCAGGATCTTTATCTTTCTTTAATATTAGAGAGATTGACGCTCTATTGAAAGATTCGGAAAGTTTACCAAGTTTTAATGAAGCCTCGAAAACCCTACAGAGCCAAGGGATTAATGAAGGTGCAAAACATTTATAAAATTCTATGGTAAACCCATCAGGGCCAGGAGCTTTCCCCAAATTCATAGAGGAAATAACATCCTTAATCTCATCAGTGGTAATGGGAGTATCTAACATAGAAGACATATCCTGTGAAATCTCAGGGAAGTCTAGGTTATCTAAAAAAATCATTCATATATTTAGAGTCTCGAGGAGACTCTGATTGATATAAGGAAGAATAAAAATCACAGAAGGTTTGATTAATCCCCGCATGATCAAGTATCAGTCGGTCATTTTGATTATAAATCTGATTAATTTGAGATTTAGCATAATTAGACTTCAACTGGTTAGCCAGCAGTTTGCAAATTTTGTCACTGTGTACATAAAATTCACTTCTTGTTTTCTTTAATTGGTTTACAATCGAGGACGAGAGTAATAAACTGTGTTCCATTTGAAGTTCAGTTCTTTGTTTATATAACTCCTCAGAGGGAGCTGTAACATATTTCTTATCAATTTCCTTAATCTTGTCCACAATTACCAACTCCTCCTGCTTCAGCTTCTTCCTCAAAGCAGCAGAATACGAGATAATCTGACCACGAATATAAGCTTTAAAAGTATCCCAAAGAATGTTCACAGAAATATCCTCTGTATAGTTGATTGTAAAAAAAAGATCAATCTGTTCATTCATAAAGTTAACAAAGTCCGAATCCTGAAGCAACAGCGAATTAAAACACCATTGTCTATTATTTTGTGTATTGGCCTGAATTTTAATAGAGAGCTTAAGTGGAGCATGATCCGAAATGGTTATAGAGTCATAATCACATTTAATCACTGAAGAAATAAGACGAGAGTCAATAAAGAAATAATCAATTCTTGAATAGGAATGGTGAACATATGAAAAAAAAGAAAAATCTTTTTCCTGAGGATGCAAAAAACGCCAAATGTCCGTCGACCCAGAATCAGAGAGGAATGAATTAATCAAAGTTGCAGATTTATTAGGTAAGGTCCGTAGAGGAGCCGAACAGTCCAAAGCTGGAGATAAACAGGTATTAAGATCTCCACCCCAGATCAATGAAAACTCATTCAAATTCGGGAACTGATTGAATAATGATTTATAAAATTCCGGACAGTCCATATTAGGAGCATAAACATTAACCAAAACTACCTTTTTATTAAATAGTAGACCACTAACCAGTAGAAATCTACCATTCGGATCAGAAATAATATCATGTTGTATAAAAGTAACTGAGGAGTCTATAAAAATAGAGACGCCTCGAATCTTAGCGTTGGAGTTCGAATGAAACTGTTGCCCCTTCCAGAATTTAAAAAACGTAGTCTGTCCCCCCTCCGCACATGGGTCTCTTGTAAAAATAAAATTTGTGCTTTAAGTCTCCGGAACACTTTAAAAACTTTTTTCCTTTTAATAGGATGATTAAGACCATTAGTATTCCAGGAGACAAAATTAATAATAGACTCCATAAACCCTAAAGTCAACCCGCAACAAGAAGGATTGACGATAGGCTCGACCCATGAACCCGGAAAGGGAACAGAACAAATAAGAGATACCGGGAAGGAGAACGCAACCAATACTTCAATAGTGTACATAGTCCAAGAAGAAAGAAACTAAAACATGAAGCCCCTCCCACCACCCCCCACTCCATGACCCCAAGGCTAAATCTAACACAGACCAGCCAGAAAGAAGCAAGCACTAAAACTACCCCCATGACTTCCGGTATACGCTCCCTAAAAAAAGTGTAAATATAAAAAAGATCAGCTAGTTATAAAACAGTAAAAGAATAAAAAAAGGTAAATTAATTAAAAAAATATAGCTGATCATAAGAAAAAAAACTCAGAGGTAATGGAGCGAGTCAAGACAACGACTTCACTCCATGAGCTCTACCGGAAGTCCGCATGTGAGGTCATCAGTGACCCAAGACCTGCAAAGGAGTGGGTCCGTGACCCATTTGTGAAAGTCCCCAGTGAATCATCCATGTCAGCGTGGGAAAAAGATCAACTCCTCGAGCTTGCAAGTGACGGTGGGCTGAAAAGTATGTTTGACATAACATCGCTGCCGGCATTCTGGATCAAAGTCAAGGCTGAATATCCTGAGATAACCACGAAAGCACTGAAAATGTTGCTTCCATTTCCAACATATTTCTGCGAAGCGGAATTTTCTACAGTGAATACAACGAAAACTAAATTGCGGAATAAACTGGACATAAGGAACCCCTTTTGAGTATCGCTGTCTCCCATCACCCTTCGATAGGACCATGTTGTTGCAGAATAACAAGCCCAGGGCTCCCACTGATTCAGCGATATTGGTGTGTTGCAATGATTTTATATGTTCATATGAGGAAAATATGCGCTGTGTGTTTAATATCCAAACGTTACTTAAAATGTTACGATGCTATTGACTTATAAATGACTTATAATTCAGTGGTCCCCAACCTCTGGGGCGCAAAGAATACAGCGGAGGCCAGAACGCACCGAGCATATATTTAAGAAAAAAGCCGAAATAAACAAGCTAATTAATTAGGTGCCGCCCGGCATGTAAATGTCGGCCCAGATCAGAGGCGATTGCCGATTGTGTCATCTCTGATCTGGGCCGACATTTACATGCCGGGTGGCACCTAATCAATTAGCTTGTTTATTTCGCTTTTTTTCTTAAAGATGTGCTGGATGCGCTCTGGCTACCACTGTACCGCTGCATTCTTCGTGGCCCGGAGGTTTGGGACTACTGTTATAACTGACTGATCACTACATTCATGTGAGGAAAATATGCGCTGTGTGTTTAATATTAAATTCGTTAGATAAACCCCTTTAGAAATGAAATTGAGTGTATTAGCCACTTAAAAGTGACTTATAGTTGACTTGTCACCTATATTCCAGTCGTGATTAACACCCACCTCCACAACCCCCCCCCCCCCCACCACCAACCGGGTCAGCCGGTCCGCAAAAATATTGTCAATATTAAACCAGTCCACGGTGCAAAAAAGGTTGGGGACCCCTGATTTAAACTATTGATGTCCTACGTGATGAGACCAAATTCCCTGTAGACTTGCTTAAAGTTGTAATAGAATAAACATGATAATATAATATAAGTACATATTTTAATGTCACATTTGCTGCATATACCCAACTTGGTTTCCAGATTAGACAAAATCACTAAACAAAGCATTATATACACCCTTGGAGGTCGATGGGGGGGGGGTGATATGGGGTTGCGGGGTGCGGGGGTGCTACCTCCCTGAAATGAGTTTTTGCAGGGTGGGATGTCTGGAAAGGCAACAATTATACCAGTGCCTAAAAAGAATAATGTGGGGCCTTAATGGCTATCGCCCAGCAGCACTCACATCAACAATGCTTTAACGCAGTTAAGATGTTTTTTTTGCCAACATTTTTATATATATTTCAGGCGTTACCAATCTTTGTTCCAAAATCCTTTTTTGACAAAGTTGACTCTAAAATTTCTTCATTTATTTGGCAGAACAAAAACCCGAGACTGGGTAAAATACATTTACAGAAAGCTAAGAGAGATGGAGGCTTAGCATTACCTAACTTTAGATTTTATTATTGGGCAATTAATATTCGACATATGAAATTCTAGTTACTGGACCAAGATATACTATCCATTCCTAAATGGGTAGTATTGGAATTACAATCTGTTCAGGGTTTTACACTTGGCTCCATTTTAGGTTCCTCTCTTCCTTTTGATTGGAAATGCCTTAAACAGGTGTCTAACCCGATAGTTAAATATACCTTGCGTATTTGGTTTCAATTCAGAAAATTTTTTGATCTTAATCAATTTGGGTTAGCGATTCCTATTTTAGGTAACATATTTTTTCCTCCCTCTTTTACGGATCGTGCTTTTCAAATTTGGAAGACTAAGGGTATTTCACGGTTTTTGGATTTATTTTTAGATGGTTCCCTTATGTCTTTTGAACAATTATCTAATAAATATAACTTATCAAGAATACATTTTTTTAGATATTTACAAGTTAGAAATTTTCTAAGTACTATACTTTCTTCCTTTCCAATGCTCCCTCCTACATACATTTTAGATACTATAATCAACCTTAATCCATGTCAGAAAGGTGCATCAGCTATGATTTATAATATTATTATGAAACTTAGGAAAGCTCCATTTGATAAGATTAGGGTAGATTGGGAACAGGAATTGGGGTTTACCATTTCTGTGGATGACTGGGGGCAGATTTTACAATTAGTCAATACTTCCTCTATCTGTGCTAAACATTCCCTAATTCAATTTAAAGGTGTTCATAGAGCACATATGTCCAAAGATAAGTTAGCGCGCTTTTATTCTCATATTAATCCTTTTTGTGATAGATGTCCGAGGCAGATAGCCTCTTTAACTCATATGTTTTGGTCTTGCCCTACTTTGGAAACTTTTTGGAGAGACATTTTTAATATTATCTCCAAGGTATTGAATATAGATATCTCTCCTCACCCTATTACTGCTATCTTTGGACTACCTAAAATTTCCAGTAATCTCTCCCCTTCAGCCCGTAGAATGATTGCATTTCTTACTTTAATGGCGAAAAGATGTATCTTACAACATTGGAAAGAGCTTAATGCTCCAACTACCTTTTTTTGGTTTTCTCAGACGATATTATGCTTGAACTTGGAGAAAATTAGAAGCAATCTTTATGACTCCTCTTTTAAATTTGAACAGACTTGGAGATCTTTTATTCAATATTTTCATTTAATGTAATATATACCCTTCTTGTTTTTTTCACTGTTTTTAATGGAGGTCGGGATTGAGGACGTGATTTTAAGTTTAACTCTGTTTGGTTTCAAGTTAGCCCATTGCTTTGCGTTGCTTTTAGTTAGTTGCACGGTGGGTTTTTTTTGGGGGGTTTTTTTTCTTTTTCTCTATTGATATATATATAAAATTAGTATACTATTATGTTACCTTGGTATGTTATGTTTAAATTACATTGTTTGTAGTATTTTTTTTGTATTAATATCTTCTGTAATTTTATTATATTCTAACAATGTATTAGTGTCTATATGGCTTACCTTTTTGTATACTTACTTAATAAAAAGATTTAAAAAGAAAGAACAATGCTGAAATGCTTTGAGAGGTTGGTCATGACTAGGCGGAACTCCTGCCTCAGCAAGGACCTGGTCCCATTGCAATTTGCCTATCACCACAATAGGTCAACAGCAGAGGCAATCTCAATGGCTCTCCACACGGCTTTAGACCACCTGGACAACACAAACACCTATGTCAAGATGCTATTCATCAACTATAGCTCAGCATCTAATACCATCATTCCCACAATCCTGATTGAGAAGTTGCAGAACCTGGGCCTCTGTACCTCCCTCTGCAATTGGATCCTCGACTTCCTAACCAGAAGACCACAATCTGTGCGGATTGGTGATAACTTAACCTCCTCGTTGACGATCAAAGTAGGTACATGTCAGGGGTAAGTTTTTTTTACACAGAGAGTAGTGAGTGCATGGAATGGGCTGCCAGCAGCGGTGGTGGAGTGGAAACGATAGGAGACTCCTGGATAGATACATGAAGCTTAGAAAAATAGAGGGCTATGGGTAAGCCTAGGTAGTTCTAAGGTAAGGACATGTTCGGCACAGCTTTGTGGGCCAAAGGGCCTGTATTGTGCTGTAGGTTTTCTATGTTTCTAACACTGGTGCACCTCAGGGTGTATGCTTAGCCCACTGCTCTACTCTCTATATACACATGACTGTGTGGCTAGGCACAGCTCAAATACCATCTATAAATTTGCTGACAATACAACCATTGTTGGTAGAATCTCAGGTGGTGATGAGAGGGCGTACAGGAGTGAGATATGCCAACTTGTGGAATGGTGCCGCAGCAACAACCTGGCACTCAACATCAGTAAGACGAAAGAGCTGACTGTGGACTTCAGGAAGGGTAAGACGAAGGAACATATACCAATCCTCATAGAGGAATCAGAAGTGGAGGGAGTGAGCAGTTTCAAGTTCCTGGGTGACAAGATCTCTGAGGATCTAACCTGGTCCCAACATATCAATGTAGTTATAAAGAAGGCAAGACAGCAGCTACACTTGATTAGGAGTTTGAAGAGATTTGACATATCATCAATTATACTCAAAAACTTCTATAGATGTACCGTGGAGAGCATTCTGACAGGCTGCATCATTGTTTCGTATGGAGGGGCTACTGCACAGGACCAAAAGAAGCTGCAGTAGGTTGTAAATCTAGTCAGTTCCATCTTGGGTACAAGCCCTCAAAGTACCCAGGACATCTTTAGGGAGCGGTGTCTCAGAAAGGCAGCATCCATTATTAAAGACCTCCAGCACCCAGGGCGTGCCCTTTTCTCGCTGTTACCATCAGGTAAGAAATACAGAAGCCTGAAGGCACACACTCAGCGATTCAGGAACAGCTTCTTCCCCTCTGCCATACGATTCCTCAATGTACATTGAATCTTTGGACATAAGTTCACTTTTTTCCCCATATACATTATTTCTGTTTTTGTACATTTTTTAATCTATTCAATATACATATACCACAATTGATTTACTAATTTATTATTATTATTTTATTTATTACATTTTTTCTCTGCAAGATTATGTATTGCATTGAACTGCTGCTGCTAAGTTAACAAATTTCACGTCACATGCTGGTGATAATAAACCTGATTCTGATTCTGTCAGAATGCTTTCAATTGTTCATACTCGAGCTTCACATTTAAATATTTTTGTGATTATATTTGATAGCTAACGTTTTCTAGGTTAGATGCTAATGAAAAAGTTCAAGAATATGAAAGATACCAATCACGATTTTCCACTTATCCCTTGTCCACTGACCCCCCTCACTGATCTCTCTCCTAGCACTTATCCCTACATGTGGGACAAGTGCTACACCTGCCCCGACATCTCCACCCTCACCACCACTCAGGATCCCAAACAATCCTTCCAGATGAGATGACAATTCACCTGTGGGTCTGTTGGGTTATCTACTATATCTGGTACTCCTGGTGCGGCCTCCTCAACATCAGTAAGACCCAACGTAGATTAGGGGACAACTTTGTCAAGCACCTTTGCTCCATCCACCACAAAAGCAGGATTTTCCACTGGGCACCCATTTCAAATTGACTTCCTATTCCCATGCTGACATGTCAGTCCATGGTCTCCTCTACTGCCATGATGAGGCCACTCTCAGGTTGGAGAAGCACCATCTCATTCTACCTAGGTAGTCTTCAACCTGATGGTATGAATATTGATTTCTCTAACTTTCGGTAATTTAACTCTCTTCCCAACCTCTTTTTGCATTGCCCATTCTGGTTACCCTCTCACCCCTTCTCTTTTCCTCACCTGCCGATCATCTTCCTCTGGTGCCCCTCCTCCTTTTCTTTCTTCCATAGTCCACTGTCTTTTCCTATCAGATTCCCTCTTCTTCAACCCTTTACCTCTTCCACTATCACCACCCAGGTTCTTATTGTACTTCATTACTTCATCCGCCGCCCCCCCACCAAAACCCTCCCTTCACCTGCTTTCAGCTATTTTTTATACTGTTTTCTTCTCCCTTCCTTATCACTCCTGATCATAGGTCTTCCCCAAAACATCAACTGTTTATTGCCCCATATAGCTTGACTTGTTAAATTCCTCCAGCACTTTGTGTGTATTTCTCAATCATTACAATACCTTTACAGTTCAATTTAAAACATACTTCAATTTAAATGTAGGAAAATTAATAATGAGTACTGGCACTATTTATACTGAAGTCTTTAGCAAATGGGAGAATATATGTCTAATCTCTCAAAAAATTCCTAATTCTTTAGCACATATTATAAGAAAAATAACTTGTATCTTTAAACATTCATTCTTTACAAAATTTTGTCACAGTTTCTCACCGCAGGACATTTTGTGGAACCATTAAATGAATGCTAAAAACTATCAACACACATCCTTTCTCCAAAATTATTGCTGATTTTTGTTAAATTTCACAGGAAAGCCCTGTGAAAGCATATCTCAATCCTAACTATCAATGCATATGCCAGTGAAACACTGGAGAGGCATCATCTTAACCGATCCAAAGAACTACTGGGGATAAAATACATTTTGGCCATTATACTTGAGCATATTTGGGATGCCCTCACCTCCTGATATTAGATAAATGGAGTACATTCCAATAAGAGTAACTGTGCAATTATCAGGCAAAATTTCTACCATGTGGGTTTCCAGCAGGCTGATTTAGTAATGCTAAAACACATTTAGAAAGACTGACAAATTCCCTTACATGTCATCTTTTTGGCCATTGAAACAAAGTGCTTGTATCCCATGATTCTGTATTGAACTGCCTCTTAAATGTGTTAAGAACATTGAGGATTAGTTAATAAAATAATTCATCTCCATTCACCATACCCAGAAAATGCTTCAAAAAGAAAATGATGGCCACCAATCTCTAATAAGGCATTGTGCAAATGAACAAATAACATTTTGGAGCCCGGACCATCCTTTGGACACACATCATAATTTCCACCATTTTGTTTTAATTTATAACAGATGGATGACAACTAAAATTGATAAGTTATCACCTGATAATCAAGGTTTTCTTCATAAAATACACAAAATTGACAGCACAACAGATCGAACTACCTATAACAACCAGCAGGATCTTGCCCATTAATCTCGCATGTACACTGCAGCGTGGTCATGTAGGAAGAAACATTATTGTAATTATATTAAATGCAGGACTTTTATATCCAATAACAAGACTTACATAACATGCTTTATTCCATCATTTATCATTCTAACATTAGATGCGCTCTAATAGGCTTTAATCCATTTGTTAAATTATTATTTGCACTATATCACCACATGATTTTCAAAATATATGAAGTTTTATCTACTTACCAAAGGAGTACCTGAAAAAAAGAATAGAAATAATTAGGAAAAAATATTTTAAAAGTTTATCAAATGTTTCTTGTTATCAAATATTAAACAAAGGTTATTATTTAACATCAAAAGACTTGACTGAACTGATAAAATAAAAAGTGACAATCAATTATCAAGTCATTGCCAGTGGTGTCCACAGCTTGATGAAATACCGCCTGAAATCAGAGTGATTGGGATGGGATGAAAGCGTAGGCACCAACATAAACAGCCTTGCAACTTGAAGTCTGGCCCTGCAGGACTAGGTAGTGAGTTAAGTATAGATAGCTAAAAGTGGCACTACCAGTCGTTCTGTATTTGAAGAGCAGGGATCTGATACAACATTACAAAGCTGAAATATTAATTCTGTTTCTCTCCACAGATGCTGCCTGGTCATCTGAGAATTTTAGTGTTTTGTGCTTTTATTTCAGAATTCCAACATTTGACATTCTTTGCTTGACAATGCATTTAAACTGCAGGCTCTCTGCATACTCCTCATGGCTTTCTTTCCTACCCAGCACTGAACCATCAGCAAACTTCAGAACTTGCTGCAGTAACACCACTTTATTTATCTTGTTCACTGAACATGGGCAGAGCTGACAATTCCAGTATCTGCTGTCCCGAAAGAGGCA
The DNA here is from genome assembly GCF_963921235.1 of Mobula hypostoma. Classification (NCBI taxonomy): domain Eukaryota; kingdom Metazoa; phylum Chordata; class Chondrichthyes; order Myliobatiformes; family Myliobatidae; genus Mobula; species Mobula hypostoma. Next base: position 94,643,921 of record NC_086105.1, read on the forward strand.
ACACTGGTAGCTCTGGAATTGTAAGTAGACCTGGTAAAGGTGACAGATTTCCTTCTTGAAAAACCTTAGTGGATCAGATGTATTTATCTGGCAATCCACTGATACTAACATTTATCCTAAATAAATGTGGATTAGAAAGCTTGAATTTAAGTGCCAGATACCAAGGTTGGATTTAAACTCAGGTTGTTAGTTCAATTGTCCTGAAGTAAAGCTTTTACCAATACCTTCATAAAAAAAGGAAGTGGAAACAAATGAAGATAAATAAACTAAAGGGGAAAAAGCAGAAATCCCAGCAGTGATAGGAGCAGAGTGTCTTCATGATGGGAGTCGCCTCACTCCTGACAGGAGTGACATTCATCTCTTTTATCTTATTCACCTCCACTGGTTTCTGTTACCTTCTTGTATACCTCACTGGCTTTTTATGCAACCCAAAAATGTAATGTTTGACTTCTCCAAGCTGTGAAGAAAGATCATTGACCTGAGACAGGTCCTCCACAGATGCTGCTTGACCTACTATTTCCCGTTTTTATTTCAGACCTCCAACAACTGCAGTATTTGGCTTAAGAAAATATTGTCTATTTTAATTGAAAGATACAGTACATAATTCACTATGTAAACAGCTTGAAATAATGCTAATTTCTTTTCCCACCATATCAATCTTGAACATTACTTTGACCAACTGATCCTATTAATCACTTCCATTATGTTGCTATGATCCATTTTCACAAAGGATAATTAGGAAAGCTTTCCATTAAGAAAGGGAAGCAATTAAAATCTTTGAACCAACAAATTCAAAGCACCCATGTCAGAGCAATTACAAGAGCCAGCTCATGAAGTTAAAAGAATAACATATATAACAAAAAATTACATCTTCTCTCAGATGGTGTGAGCACAAAAACACACATATTTTAAATTTGTAAGAAAGAATACAGAGCTACTTTCAGAATAGGGAAAAATTATTCAGTAAAGATTTAATGATTGCCTGAAGAAAAGTCAAGAAAATGCATTCTATCCATCCCTTGGGGAACAAATCTATGTACTATAATATCATATATAAATCTCCCAGGCTAATCAGAACACAGTGACAATATTCTGTCAACTATTGGCTCCATCCTTCCTTGAACAAAGCTTTATGTTAAACCAGAGCAACATACACAAAATGCTAGAGTAACTTAGTAAGTCAGGCAGCATCTATGGAAATGAATCAACAGTCAATATTTTGGGTGAAGACCCTTCACCATCTGCAGAATCTATTGTATTAATGTTAAACCAGACTTGGTCATTTTTTAAAAAAATCAAATACTGGAAATCTGAAGCAAATCAGAAAATGTCAATAATGCCCAGCAGATAGAAATGACCTACAGCAGAACTCGTGAGTTCTGATGCAAAAACTAAAAGTCAATTATCTGAACTTTAACAGGTTCTTCACCATCTGTATCAGATCTGAACAGTAGGTCATCCATCTGTAATACTGACTCAGTACTTCTCAATCCACAAAGTGTAACCTGCTGGGCTATTCTTATAGTTCTTCATTTTGCATTGCTTACATTCTCCTGTGTTCTCCTTTCCAAATGCCCTCATTTCACGGCTTTTGTATCCCTTTGTCCATGTTCTTCCTCTCTAACTACTCTCACTAACTATCAACCAAGTAAATTCTTCTACAACTTATATGCACAGCAGCCCAAGGGATACCCTTTGAAGTATTCCCCTTGTTCTGGAGTCATAAGTGTCTTGCAGCACAGAAACAGACCCATCAGCCGCTATATCCAAGCAACTATCTAATCACCTATACTAATCCCATTTAACAGCACTTGGTCTGTGCCCTTCTGTGCCTTGGAGATTTAAGTGCTCATCTAGAATTTCTTAAGTTTTGTGTGGGTACTTTCCTCCTCCCCCTACTCAGTTATCATTTTCAGAGTTTACCTCACATCCCCTTTAAGCCTCTTACCCTAAACCTATACCATCTAATTTTAGACAACTCTCACCTCTGCCAAAGGGAAAAGATTCTACTCTATCCATACCCTCATATCTTTGTACACCTCTATCAGGTGGCAGCTCCCCAACCAAATGGCTCCACCACATTCCCCCAGCAGCTTCTTCTACAAGAAAAACAAACTCAGCCTCTTCCAATCTCACCTCATAACACAAATGTTCTATCCCAGCAATATCATGGTGAATGCCTTCTACATGTTGTCCTGTGCAATCAAATCTTTCCTATAGTCTTGTAAATAGAGCACACACACTCTTCCCAGCTCTGACCTTACCAATACTTTATAAAATTGCACTTTATCTTCCTGCTATTACATACTGTGTCCCGACTAATGAAAACAAGTAGCTTGTGTGCTTTCTTCACCATCTTCTCTAAGTTCTCTAAGGAATCCTAGGACACGTATACCAAAGTCCATCTCTTCCTCAATACTCCTTAAGATCTTACCATTGTGTACATCCTACCTTCATTAGCCCTGCAAAGTACATCACCTCATACTAACCAGGATTAAGTCCCTCCCCTGTTGCTGTGCCCATCCTACCAACTGATCATCCTAATATTACTCTTCTCATTATCCAAAACACCACCTGCTTTTGTGTCACCTGCAAACTTACTGATCATATCTTCTACATTCATATCCAAGTTGTAAGGGCCTCATAACTGATTGATCATGGAGGTACACAATGGGTCACAAGTTTCAAGTTAAAGCAATTCTCCATCATCATCTTCTGTTTCCTGTTACCCAGCTAATTTTGGTTTCAATTTCCCATCTTGCCTTGGATCCCATGTTCTCTAACCCTCTGGACTGGAAACTCAAGTAGGATCTTGTTGAATCCTGTACAGACTACATCAACTGCATGGACATCATCAACAAATGTTGTTACCTATTTGAAAAATTTCAATCAAATTGATAAGACAGGATCTCCTTTTAACAAAGCAATAATGACCATCTTTGATTAGTTCCTGCCTTTCCAAGTCCTATCCCTCAGATTTTCTCCAACTAATGCTAGATTCATGGGAGGTCTGTAGTTACCTGACTTATCCCTGCAGCCTTCTATGAATAAAGCTACCACATTTCTTCTCTTCAGGACATCTAGTACGTCACCCGTGGCAAACAGAGATTTTTAAATGTCAGGCAGGTCCTCAGCAATGTCCTCCCTTGGGTCCCTTGTATTGTGGGATCTCATCAGGCCCTAGGTATTAACCCACCTTAATATGTTTTAAATGTCATTGTACCTGAAATATCCAAATACAATATCCTTTTCTTTAGTGGAGACAGATGAGAAATATACAATTAAGATTTGACCTGCATCTTCTTACTTTGTAGAGCTGTACTGTAGCGACAACAAAGTGAGTGTCCCCTTTTTGTTCCTAAGTTCTCCCTAAATAGCCTCACTTGACAAGCCTTCTAGATAACTCATTGCCTCCTTTTAATTATTCAAAAACAAATACTAATTTTCAGATGTTCAAATGCAGCAATGAAAGATCCAATAATGAAGTTTTAAGAACATGTTATTGTCTTTTCTTTGGAACTGTCAAGTTGAAAACATTGCATATATTAATAATTGAATGCAGTTGCTTTTCTTTAAGTACCATTTCCATTTTAAATTGAAGACCCTATAGGATGCATGGAAGATTCATAGAGGAATAAAGATTAAACCCCACGTGTACATCAAATGGGGGTCAGCAGTATGGCACAAACAATCTCAATCAAATCCAAACTGTAACAACATACAAATTGTAAAAGCAGAAATTCAGTCATTAATACAGTATCACTCAGATCACTCGTTGTTTTAAGAAACTCCTCTACTCAAACAAATGTAGATCCTTCAATACAATTCTACTGTGCCTCTATTCTAACATTCCTTCCGTCTTAATGGCTCAACTACTCAAAAAATTGAGTCATTAAATTAAGAGCAAAATTAACACTATCCTTCTGTAAATATGTCCCCTTCAGATAGGTTTGTGGTCATCCAGCACCGACATTTTTCCTTATTACTCAAAAACTATTTTATTCCTATGCTTTTCGTCCTTGGCTACAAATTTATTTTAAATGATATTTTCCAATGTAATCATCTTTATCTTTGTGGGCATGTGGCCAAGTGGTTAAGGCATTCAACTAGCGACCTGAAGGTTGTGAGCTCGAGCCCCGGCCAAGGCAGCGTGTTATGCCCTTCAGCAAGACACATAACCACACAGTGCTCTGCAGCAACACTGGTGCCAAGCTGTATCGGCCCTTGCCCTTCCCTTGGACAATATCAGTGTCGTGGGGAGGGGAGACTTGCAGAATGGGCAACTGCTCGTCTTCCATACAACCTTGCCCAGGCCTGCGCCCAGGAGAGTGAAGACTTTCCAGGCGCAGATCCATGGTCTCGCAAGACTAACGGATGCCTTAAATAATAAAATCATCTTTATCTAAACTTACATATATTTGAGTGCTCTCCAGTGCCTGTCAAAAGTATTCACCACCCCCCTGGAAGTTTTCATGTTTTATTGTTTTACAACAGTGGATTTAATTTGGCTCTTTTGACACTGATCAACAGAAAAAGACTCTTTTGTGTCAAGGTGAAAACAGATCTCTACAAGGTGATCTAAATTAATTACAAAAATAAAACACAAAATAATTGATTGCATTAATATTCACCCCCTTCAAATCAGCATTTAGTAGATTTACCTTTGGCAGAAATTACAGCCTTAAGTCTGAGTGGATAGGTCTCCATCAGCTTTTCACATCTGGACACTGCAACTTTTCCCCATACTTCTTTACAAAACTGCTCAAGCTCTGTCAGATTGCATGGGGATCATGAGGAAACAGCTCTTTTCAAGTCAAGCCACAAATTCCCAATTGGATTGAGGTCTGGACTCTGACTTGGTCAGTCCAGGACATTAACTTTGTTGTTTTTAAGCTATTCCTGTGCAGTCACAATTCTCATGCAGACTGCATGAGGTTTTCCTCCAGGATTTCCCTGTATTTTCCTGCATTCATTTTACCTTCTATCATCACAAGCCTTCCAAGGCCTGCTGCAGTGAAGCATCCCCACAGCATGTCATTGCCACCACCTTGCTTCACAGTAAGGATGGCATGTTCTTGATGATGTGCGGTGTTTGGCTTATGACATACATAGCATTTAGTCTGATGGCCAAAAAGCTCAATTTTGGTTTCATCAGACCATAGAACTTTCTTCCAGCTGGCTTCAGAGTTCCCACATGCCTTCTGGCAAACACTATCCAAGATTACATGCCAGTTTTTTCAACAGTGGCTTTCTTTTTGTCACTCTCCTATAAAGCTACTTCTGGTGAAGCACCCCGGCAATAGTTGTTGTAAGCGCAGTCTCTCTCATCTCAGCCACTGAAGCTTATAACTCCTCCAGAGTTGTCATAGGTCTTTTGGTGGCCTCCGTCACTCGCCCCTTTCTTGCACAGTCACTCAGTTTTTGAGGACAGCCTGCTCTAGGCAGGTTTACAGTTGTGCCATATTCTGTCCATTTCTTGATGATTGACTAAGCTGTACTCCAGTTATTCAGTGACTTGGAACTTCTCTTGTATCCATCTCCTGACTTGTACTTTTCAATAACCTTTTTGCAGAGTTGCTTGAAGTGTTCTTTTATTTTCATGGTGTAGTTTTTGCCAGGATACTGACTCACCAGCAGTTGGACCTTCCAGATACAGGTGTATTTTTACTACAATCAACTGAAACATCTTGACTGTACAGATCTCCATTTATCTAATTATGTGACTTCTAAAACCAATTGGCTGCACCAGTGATGAACTGGTGTGTCATATGAAAGGGGGGGTGAATACTTCTGTAATCAATTATTTTGTGTTTCATATTTGTAATTAATTTAGATCACTCTGTAGAGATCTGTTTTCACTTTGACACGAAAGAGTCTTTTTCTGTTGATCAGTATCAAAAAAAGCTAAGTTAAATCCACTGTGATTCAATGTTATAAAACAATAAAACATGAAGGGGGGGTGAATGATTTTTAATAGGCACTGTATGAGCAGCTAGCATGGAATCACTGGAATTGGAATTGATTTATTATCATGTGTACAGTAAAAAGTTAATCTTGCATACTGTTCATGCAAGTCAATTCATTATACAGTGTACTGAGGTAATGTAATGTAATACAATAACAGAATGCAGAATAAACTGTAACAACTATAGAGAAGGTGCAGTGCAGGAAGACAGTAAGACACAAGCGGATTATAGGGTCCATCTTATCATACTAGGAAACCATTCAAAAATCTTGTAACAGTGGAATAGAATCAGTCCTTAAGTCTGGTGCAATGTTCCCTCTAATTTCTTTGAGGAGTTTAGAAGAGTCAATGGTGCCTAATGGCAACTCCTTTGCTTGCATCTTCAGAAACAGAACTATTTCTATCTTTAATATCTCTATTTTCCCCTTTCAGGTTTCTTTTGAAGACCCTGTCCTGAAATTACATGCTGACTTCGGTTCTTTGTGGGAACCCGCTCTTGGGGTTTCACGACTGGCCGTTGTTTGATATGCCAAGGGCATAGCCTAAGCGCTTCGCTCACCTACAAAGGTCCGAGATTTTGCGGCTCTGGAAATGGGCGGACCGAAGGTCAGGGTCATGGCAGGAGATCGGTGTGTCGTTGGGGGAGTTAGAAGATCTGTAGCTGCGTGCCCAGAGAACTGAGATATTTGGGCACAGAGCTCATAAAAAGCGATGCAATGGACTTTTATCATCATAAACCCTCTCACTGTGAAATGGAGACATCGTTTTATCCCCTATTAGGGACAGAGAGTGCCTGTGGTATGTCGAATACCGGGTGAACGTGTAGACTTTGGAGTACCACAAATCTGTGTCTTCGTTGTTGCATTGCTGCACGCCTGAATGCTCGGTGGTAGGCGCTGTTGCTTTTTTTTCCCTATTGGGGTAGGAGGAATCGTTGCTTGCTGCCACTTATGCGCAGGAGGGAGGGGAGCTGGGGGTGCGGAGGACTTTGGGTTCTAACGTTTAACTGTCATTCATTCTTTGGGGGCACTCCTTTGTTTTCATGGATGGTTGTGAAGAAAAAGCATTTCAGGATGTATACATTTCTCTGGCATTAAATGTACTTTTGAAACCTTTGATTTTTTATTTGCAGCTGCGTGGACCAACCATTGCTATGAGCAGGAAATTCTTACACAGCCTGAAAATTGCATGGCACTTTAAATGCTTTTTTTGTAATGTACAAACTAGGAAAATTACATTGGTATTCAGCAGGCCAGTAGTTAATTAACAATGAGCTACCGTCTTCCATTCTGCATTTATTGTTACCATTTGTAACAGTGTTGTAACTTGAAACACTGACAATGTAACTGTATTGAAACTCTAAGGTTTCAAAGTAAAGGTTGTGATCCATTTATTATTTAGAATATTTAAGGATTATATTCATTAACACAATTACAGGGTGTTTCACAAGTATATTAACATATATTTCATAATTATATTAACATTATATACAAAAAAATTCTAGCTTCATGGCATCAAAAGCTATGTGAGCAGGAGCATTCCAGTTAGTGTGTGGCTATGCACCTTAGATGGAACAATGGTCTGGTGGTACATGCTTTCAGGCTTCACTATCTTCTACCCAAAGGGAAAGGGGAGAGGAGAGAATGCCCAGGGTCAGTGAGGTCCTTGAGTATGCTGGCTGTTTTATTGAGGCAGCAAGAAGTGTGAACAGAATCCATTGTGGGGAGACTGGTTTCTATGTTGTGCTCAGTTACATCCACAATACTGCAGTTTCCTGCAGTCACAGGCAGAACAATTGCAATACCATGTCGTGATGCATCCAAATAGAATGCTTTCTATGGTGCATCAATAAAAATTGGTAAGGGCCAGTTTTGGTAAGGAACATGCTAAATTTCTTTAGCTTCCAGGAGAAGTAGAGATGTTTCTGAGCTTTCTTAACCATTTTGTAAATGGTACTTCTAAAGAGTAAGAAGCTTAGGACTTTGTCGAGTGGAGGAATTTTAATGGATTTAAAGTGTTGATTGCTTTAAATAATTTAGACAATTTGTATAAACAAGGTAACGTGCCTTTAACAACTACAGTCTAGTGGCTCTGACATCCACCATCAACAGAAACCATGCTGCTTACTGGGTGCAGCTGCAGTTGCTGTTTAATTAGGTGGCTAGCTCGAACTGGTTACCATATAAATGCTGCTACCAGTGATGATTCAAGTCTTTTAACCTTTTTTTTTATTAAGTGCAATCGTGAACAATAGCCAGATCAGAAATGCTGATCAAGTCAACTCTGAGCCCAAAGAGAACTCTGATAGGGCAATCAGATGGTTCACTGCTGCTCAATGATAGAACACAAAAAAATCATATGTACAACTAAGAAACATTAAAAAAATAGTCGAAATACTGGAGTCATGATGATCATGATGAAGTCTGCTGGAGAGAGACATTTATACACATGCTGTCCTCCATAATTCAAAGAGATTGAAGGATAACGTTGCAGGGTGACAAAACATGGCAGGAGCACTTGGAACTAAAAACTAATCCCTACCAGGAGAAAACAGCACCTGTTCTTTCTGCACTGTTCTCCAGTAGTTTAAGCACTAAGTCCGACCAGAACATAACTCACAAGTGCTCTTGAAAGTCAGGTATTAATCCTACCGGCCAACAACCAAGCATTGCCATCCTGGTCCCCTTCACGATAGTTTATGAAGAAGCATGTGACTTCCCTCCCACAGATGATAGGTGTTTGTGCACTCGACTTGTGAAGGCTTGGACCCCTTCGGCGCAGATGTTTCCAACCACAGCATCTGGAAGGCTGTTCCAAATTCTGATAGCACAGTGAAGGAAGCTTCTATCCGGTGTGTAGGTCCTCACATCAGGGATAGAAACAGCATGAGCAGGCATAGATAAACTTGATCATGTAGTGTGCTGTCTCTCATAAGATGAAGGCAGCATGGCGCGAGGGTCTGCAGGGCTGTGGCTGGTGTGCATTTTGTATAGCAATTACAAACACAGGAGACTTAGTCAATAAATTGAGAACTACTTATACAGAATACAAAATTGAGGATTTTGGAAAGAAGGGGAATGAGGCAATGCTCTGGTACTTCACTTCTGCTCAATGAATTTATATAACCAATAAAGAATTAGTAGGATACTTCTGACCAATGGAATACACTTCATGAACTAAGCAGGAACTCCATACTCCGGACAACAAAAGAGGCAGAGATTTCATCAGCTGAAGGAGATCAAGCTCCAGGTTTGCATTCTGAGCCACAGCCAATATCATTGTGGGTTATCAGCAAGATTAGGTGTTTTGTGAATAACATGCCTTAGTAGATAGTCAGACTGAGGATCAACAGTATATAGGCAAAGAAGGACTGGGTTACATTCAGACTAGCAATAAAGAAAAGATAACTCAAAAAACAACTGAGGTCACGTAGTCTTCTAATTAGCATTCCATTCTGAAAACAGGGACGGTATACTGGGGTGGGGGGTGGGGGGGCAGGGGGAATGGTGGGAGACTGGGCAAAAGTAGCCAGAGTCAATATACTAGCAGCAGGTAGCTCCACTGCAGAAGGAAGGAAAAGGAGGGTCAAAAATAAAGTAGTTATAGGGGAGGCAGGCACTCTGCCTTCACAGATGCAATTCCAGGAGAGCGTGCTGCTCTCCCTGCTTCCAGGATCAAGCAGGAATCAAATACAACCCTGATAACAAATCAAGTTTTAAGGGAGAAACCCAAACTTCCAAACAGGCAAAATGAAATTTTGATATTAGAAATATTTGCGTAACAAGTAAAATTCTTTCCAATTACCGGAGGCTGGAACCAAATATAACAATGTTATGTTTTTTCAATCCATGATCTCATTTAAGCAAATCCTATGACATATATATCATCAATTAAACCTTTATAAACTCACATTGAAGCTAATTGTCTCTTGGTTTTACGAATTATTAGAGCAACTCTTCAGATTTGTGAACAAAACTTCAGACCACTAAACTTGTGAAAATATTTGGTAATTACTTCGATTTGGCAGGTTTATCATAATTGACTATGGCTCCTTGTTTTTAAAAGCCTTTACACTGCAAGGTAATATTTCTCTAATTATGAGTGGCCTGGAGTGCTTCAAGTAAGGCCCTTCCTTCCGTCTCTATAATCAAATACCCTAAAGGAGAAAGCTTCCTCTGCACTTTTTTCCCTTCCTTGGAATATGGACAGTGTAATTACAAGTTTAGAAGCTCACTTTGGAGAAATGCAACCACAACAAAGAGAATGCAGAAACCAGACAAGTGGTTTCATTTACCACCATTCCAACTTATTTCCTCCCCTACGACTGTTTCAGAATATTTAGGCTTGGCACCAACTGAAAACAGCTGTCAAATTTGTAAATTATTTTTCTTTGTTTAATGATGATCTTCAGTTACATGCTTTAAAGAAAGCATTTATTTTAATTCTTTCAGAAACACATTTTAATCTATTTGCATGGTTTATTTAATGACTTTTTGTGGACCATTCCAACACACAAGGCGATTATTTTAACAATATTTTTAAACAAGGGCATTGAAGCCTGTAATAATTATGAGGCATCCTAAATAGCTTTAACCTTTTGCCCTTACCCCATAATCATTGCTTCAAGTGTCAGTCTGTTTTTGGCAGTGAGTATCCTGGAGAGGGCAAATAGTTAAACATTTAAAAACAATTTGAAAACCTCTTCATTTTTTGTACCAATTTAACCAGGGCTATACAGAGAACAGGTCAATTATTCACCCTGATCTGTCTAGATTAAAACTAAGAATCAGAATCAGACTGAAGAATGTTCTAGTTTAGAAGTTGGCCTGCAGGGGAAAATAAATAAAACAATGACTGGATTATACAGCAAGAGTAAATTGTGTGAATAGGAATCAAGATCAGAACTATACATATGAATTCAGATGCTCATCTATGATCTTAAAAAGGATATTGAAAGACTCTAGGTGAAAACAATTTAGTTTTTTCCCTTGGTAGTGGTGTCAATGCACAAGCAACTGAACAATTAAACTCACTCTAGTTGTTGCCAAAGGAAGTTGCATAATAGGAAATCTTTGAAGCATCAATAAGCAGAGGGAAGATTATGTTCCATACTATGAATTACTTGCCATTTCGTTCTGAACAAAATACTTAATTGGTGCATACCGACAGAAGCCACGTTGAAAATATTCCTGGAAGGAATCCAAAGAAAAAGACCACTGAAACAAAACTTAGATCAGTATCTGAATTCTTAACGTGGAATACCTCAGATGAAAGACACTGGAAAAAAAAATACAGTACATCTTAGTTATCTGTGTAGCCAATACTACATCTTTCTTTTGTGGGCTACTTGGACATTTATGCAATTAGTCAAAATCATCTAAATGTAAGGTCTAAGGGAAGCATACAGCAGTTTGAGGCAAAAGACTGCAAGACAACGTAAAAGACCAGTTATAGGATGAGGCTTTGTTATTTCAGCATTGATCAATAAGGCATTCCTGAAACACATCCATAGATAGCCAGTTGAAGGAGGTCTTGAAAAGGGCTGAGTCATTATCAGAAACAGAAGGAGTGTGTAATTTAATAAGATCATGGTTGACCTTTTATCTCAGTGCACTTTCCCCCACTAATTCCACATCCCTCAATATCAAAAAGTATAGTTCACTTTTCTAGAATGGATTCAGCAACTAAGCCTCCACATTCCACTTGAGTAGAAAATTCCAGAGATTCAACAAATCCCAAGTGAAATGTTTTCCACATTTCTGCCCTGAATGGCCAACCCCTATTCGGGGGATTTTAGATAACCCAGCAAAAAGAGAAATCAACTCTGCATCTACACAGTCAAGCCCTGTAAGAACTTTGAATGTTTCAGTGAGATCACCATTCTTAGATTCAGATTTATTTATCACATGTACATCACAACAGACAGTGAATTATGTCATTTTAATTAAGAACCAACACACCCAAAGATGCACTTGGGGCAGCCCACAAGTGTCACCATATATAACAGCACCAACACAGCATGCCTACCATGCTTCTCATTCACAACAGCACAGGTCCACTCTGCTTAATCTCTCAACCCAAGAATCAGTCCTTTCACTACACTCTCATTGTCAAAAGTATATCCAAACTTAAATAAGAAGAAATGACATACATAGATTATTTCAGAATTACTGAAAATCAATAAAGATCTAGAAGTCTGGAATAAATAAAAAAAATGATGGAAAAATTCAGCAGGTCAGGTAGTATCTTTCTACAGACATTTTCAGGATGAAGTCTTCAGGAGAACTCACACCCACTTTACGGCAATTGCACAGCAGTGCAAACTGCAAGTAATTTCAAACTCCTGGGAGCGCACATCTAGTGCAACCTCTCATGGTTCCAGAAAACATACCACACAATCAGTAAAGCTTACCAACACCTCCTCTTTCTGAGAAGGCTGAACAGAGATGGACTATGCACATCGGTACTCAGGTCATTCTACTAATGCACAGTAGAGAGAGAGCATCCAAATATGCTGCATCTCTGTATGAGTGGAAACTGCACTACAGTGGACAGGAAGTCTCTACATTGGGTAATCGAAACTGGCCAAGAGATCACCAGCATCAGCCTACCCACATCAAGGACATATATACAGAAAGGTGTCAGAAAAGGCCAAGAAACATCGTGATTCTGCACATGGACCGTTTTGTCCCACTCCCATCAGGGATAAGGTTACATAGCATCCATGCCAGGACCACCAGACTCAAAACAATTACATTCCCTTATTTATTTATTTATTTATTTTAATTGAAATTCAGCATCATACAAACATTTCCATAAGATGTATTTCAGATACTGCATGTAAAGATCATATATTCATGTTTGCCACAAATCTCCACATAGTATTTATCTGAGGTATACACTTATAGAAAAGAAAGAACAAACAAAAGGAAAACTATGTATAAGTAGGGAGGGCTTTTTTTTACAACATAATCATTAATAAGTGAGAATAAAATCAGGCCTATGGGGTGTTATGTAGTTAAAGTATTTTTCCAGTATGAATCAAATTGTTCCAATTTATGACTGACAGATGCTGTTATCTTCTCCATTTTGTAAATGTCCATTGTAATTTCCATCCATGCGTTTAAAGTTGGGCTCTCCTGAGATAACCATTTCCTGGTAAGAGTCTTTTTACCAACCATCAGCAGTATATTCATTAAATAGTTAGCTCTTTTCAACCATTCCTGAGGTATATACCCAAAATATGTGGTCTTACTTTCTAAGGGTATTTCACATTTATAAATGTCTTGTAGGGCATTATGTATCCCACTGCAATAGCCTTTGATAACGGGGCAATCCTAGAAAATATGGTAATGCTTTGCATTTTGATTTCCACAATTTCTCCAGCAAACAGGGAGGTTTCTATCATAATGGGATTTCTGAGAGGGTATAATAAAATATCGTATCAGGTCTTTCCACCCAAACTCCCTCCATTTCTGTGAACTGATACACTTCTATTGATACCTCCATATTATTGTCCAGTCTTCCTCAGATATAGTTATCCCTCCTTCCTCCTCCTGTTTTGTTTTAATATATGAAGTTGAGTGTGTTTTTAGATTTGACAGACCCTTATACACGCTTGAAATGATTCTACTACCATTATCTGTACTATACGCTTTTCTAAACAGTTCTATCAAACGTACTTGCCTTGGTTACATTTTTCACCCACCTATTAACATAATGTCACATCTGCAAATACTAATAAATGTCTTGTTTTTCTAATAAGTGTTTCTCTTTAAGCATTTCAAAACTGAACAGTGTTCCTTCTTTCATTATATTGAAGATAGCTATTATTCCTTCAACTGTCCAGTCCTTAAACCTAGCATCCAGTTTATTCAGCGTAAAATCCGAGTCATATGCACACCATTTAAGAATTACAATATCTCCCTCTAGTTTATATTCTTTTATAATAGTTTTCCATATTTTGAGAGTCCATTTCACCCATGGGTTATCAATAGTATTTATATAACTTTGTAGGTTGTTATCAGCCAAAATTGCCTGTATGGGGATGGAAGGTATCTTCTCCTCAATGTTTTTCCATTTAGTGTCATATGATGGGTTGCACCAACATATCACAGCTCTCATCTGTACTCCAAAATAATAACCTTGAAGAGAAGGTAGGCCCCATCCCCCATTTTCCTTGGCTAATTGCAAAGTTTTGAGATGAACTCTAAGTCTTTTATCTTGCCATATATACCTTGATAACATTTTGTGCAATTCATTAAGTTGCTTTTGGTTAACCTCTATTGGTAGGGTCTGAAACAGATATAATAATCTGGGCAATATATTCATTTTAATGGATCCAATCCTTGACTGAGACTGAAAAAAGGAATTAGATTCCATCTTCTTATGCCTTCCTTAATTTTCTTACATATAGGCAAATAATTGCATTCTGATTGATCACCCAGTAATCCACCCCTCCACAACCCTGGTCAGGTGTCAGGTCTCTCAGTGGGAGAGCATTTTGGAAATAGTGATCACAATTCTATCTCCTTTACCATAGCATTGGAGAGGGATAAGAACAGACAAGTTAGGGAAACGTTTAATTAGAGTAAGGGAAAATATGAGGCTATCAGGCAGGAACTTGGAAGCATAAATTGGAAACAGATGTTCTCAGGGAAATATACGGAAGAAATGTGACAAATGTTCAGAGGATATTTGCATGGGGTTCCACGTACATACGTTCCAATGAGACAGGGAAAGGATGGTAGGGTACAGGAACCATGGTGTACAAGGGCTGCTATAAATCTAGTCAAGAAAAAAAGAAGAGCTTACGAAAGGTTTAAGAAAACTAGGTCATGATAGGAATCGAGAAGATTATAAGGCTATCAGGAAGGAGCTTAAAAATGAAATTAGGACAGCCAGAAGGGGCCATGAGAAGGCCTTGGCGGACAGGATTAAGGAAAACCCCAAGGCATTCTATAAATATGTGAAGAGCAAGAGGATAAGATGTGAGAGAATAGGACCAATCAAGTGTGACAGTGGAAAAGTGTGTATGGAATGATACTTTGCTTCAGTATTCACTATGGAAAAGGATCTTGGCGATTGGATGAATGACTTACAGCAGACTCAAAAGCTTGAGCATATAGATATTAAGGAAGAGGATGTGCTGGGGCTTTTGGAAAGCATCTCTTTCAATATTTTTATTAATATTATATAAATTGCTTAAATACAAATACAAAATTCATAAGGATGCAAGTAATACAAATTACATTACATTTAAATCACAGTAATATGATCACAGTATCCCACATTCTAAATCAATCATGTAGAAAAAAAGACTGAATTATGAAATGAAATAAAATAAAATAATTGTATTTTATTTTTAAAAATCCACCCCACTACCAAAATGAGCTGGTTGGTAAAAAAAAAGAGAAGGAAAAAAATACCTTACCATATAATAATAATATTATAATAATAATGGCTCAGATCCATACTTTAATAACAGTTCAAAGATTATGAAAATAACTCAGAAAGGGTCCCCATCACATTAGAAAATCATGTTTAGAATCGGAAATCGAACAACGAATCTTCTCTAGATCAAGGCACAATATAACATCAGATAGCCATTGAACATGAGTGGGCAGGGCGGCCTCCTTCCACATGAGCAAGATCGCCCTCCTGGCCATAAGAGACATAAAGGCCAATACCCGCAAATTAGATGGCTTCAGTTTTGTAGCACTATCCTCCCACAGCAATACCAAACAAGGCAGTTAAAGGATTGGGCTTAAAGCTAACACTGAAAAGTACAGAAAAAGTTTGAAATACATCTTTCCAAAATTTTTCAAGCCTCGGACATGTCCAAAACATATGAATTAGTGTGGCCTCTCCATTAGTACATCTATCACAGTAAGGGAAAAGATCTGCATAGAAACGAGAGAGCTTGTCTTTAGACATATGAATTCTATGTACCACTTTGAATTGTAATAAAGAATGACGAGCACAAAATGATGAAGAATTAATCAATTTTAAAACAATCTTCCAGCTCTCTTCGGATATGAAAATCTGTAAATCCTTTTCCCAGTCTCCTTTAATTTTATCTAAAGAGGCCTTTTTCAGTCCCAACAGCAGACTGTAAATGTAAGATACTGAACTGTTGTCAAAAGGTTTCAGATTAAAAATTGTATCAATTATATTCTTATCTGGACTTGTAGGAAATGTATGTAATTGAGATTTTTAAAAATCTCTAATCTGTAAGTTATCAAAAAAAGTGGGTATTGGAAAGGTTAAATAATGTTGAAAGTTGCACAAATTAAGAGAGATTCCCTCCATCAAACAAATCCTGAAATTGTTTAATACCCAATCTATCCCATTCTTTAAAAGATAAGTCAATTAAAGATGGTTTAAAAAAACAATTAGAAAAGATGGGACTCAACAGGGAGAATCCCAATAAACCAAAATGTTTTCTAAACTGTAACCAAATCCTCAAAGTATGTTTGACCACCACATTGTCCGTTAGTTTATTTAAAGATAAAGGAAGCGAGAATCCAAGTATAGCTTTTGGAAAGCATCAAGTTGGATAAGTCACTGACCAGACGGGATGTACCCCACGCTACTGTGGGAAGCGAGGGAGGAGATTACTGAGCCTTTGGCAATGATCTTTGCATCATCGAGGACGGGAGAGGTTCCGGAGAATCGGAGGGTTGCAGATGTTGTTCCCTTATTCAAGAAAGGTAGTAGGGATAGCCCAAGAAATAGACCAGTGAGTCTTACTTCAGTGGTTGGTAAGTTGATGGAGAAGATCCTGAGAGGCAGGATATATGAACATTTGGAGAGGTATAATATGATTAGGAATAGTCAGTATGGCTTTGTCAAAAGTAGGTTGTGCCTTACGAGTCTGATCGAATTTTTTGAGGAAGTGACTAAACACATTGATGAAGGTAGAGCCGTAGGTGTAGTGTATATGGATTTTAGCAAGGTTGATAAGGTACCCCATGCAAGGCTTATTGAGAAAGTAAGGAGGCATGAGATCAAAGGGGACATTGCTTTGTAGATCCACAACTGGCTTGCCCACAGAAGGCAAAGAGTGGCTGTAGATAGTTCATATTCTGCATGGATGCCATTGACCAGTGGTGTGCCTCAGCAATCTGTTCTGGGACCCCGACTCTCTGTGATTTTTATAAATGACCTGGATGAGGAAGTGGAGGGATGGGTTAGTAAATTTGCTGATGACACAAAGGTTGGGGGTGTTGTAGATACAGTGGAGGGCTGTCAAGTGATTACAGCGGGACATTGATAGGATGCAAAACTGGGCTGAGAAGTAGCAGATGGCATTCAACCCAGATAACTGTGAGGTGGCTCATTTTGGTAGGTCAAAGATGATGAGAGAATATAGCATTAATGGTAAGACTCTTGGCAGTATGGATGATCAGAGGGATCTTGGGTCCAAGTCCATAGGATACTCAAAGCTGCTACACGGATTTAAGAGCCAAGAGGTAATGTTGCAGCAATATAAGTCCCTGGTCAGACCCCACTTGGAATACTGTGCTCAATTCTGGTAAGGATGTGGAAACCATAGAAAGGGTGCAGAGGAGATTTACAAGGAGATTGCCTGGATTGGGGAGTATTAGATTAGATTAGATTATGAGGACACGCAGTCCTCATTTATTCTCATTTAGAAATGCATGCATTAAAAAAATGATACAATGTTCCTCCAGAGTGATATCACAGAAACACAGGACAAACCAAGACTAAACTGACAAAACCACATAATTATAACATATATTTACAACAGTGCAAAGCAATACTGTAATTTAATAAAGAGCAGACCATGGGCACTGTAAAAAAAGGTCTCAAGTCTCGATAGTGTCATCATCTCACACAGACGGTAGAAGGGAGAAGCTCTCTCTGCCATGAACTTCCAGCGCCGCAAACTTGCCGATGCGCAGCACCAGGAAGCACTCGACCACACCCAACTCTGAGTTCATCCGAAAACTTCGAGCCTCCAACCAGCTCTCCGACACCAAGCACCGAGCACCATCTCTGCTGAGTACTTCGACCCCACCCCGGCTGTCGAGCAACAAGCAAAGCTAAGGACTCGGGGCCTTCCCCTCCGGAAATTTTGGATCACACAGTAGCAGCAGCAGTGAAACAGGCATTTCAGAAGTTTCACCAGATGTTCCTCCGTGCTCTCACATCTGTCTCCATCAAATCAGGATATGCACGGCACCCTACTTGACAGATAACAGATATCATTCACCGGAGTGACTGCTGCAAGCTGCGTCGCGCAGCCATCTTCTCCTCTCATGCCTTATGAGAATAGGTAGAGTGAACTCGGCCTTTACTCCTTGGAGCGACGGAGGATGAGAGGTGACCTGATAGAGGTGTACAAGATAATGAGAGGCAGTGATTGTGTGAATAGTCAGAGGCTTTATCCCAGTGCTGAAATGGCTAGCATGAGAGGGCATAGTTTTAAGGGACATGGAAGTAGGTACAGAGGAGATGTCAGGGATAAGTTGTTTTTTTTTTAAACACAGAGAGTGATGAGTGCATGGACTGGGCTGCCGACAGCAATGGTGGAGGTGGAAATGATAGGGTCTTTTAAAAGACTCCTGGATGGATACATGGAGCTTAGAAAAATAGAGGGCTATGGGTAAGCCTAGGTAGTTCTAAGGTAAGGACATGTTCAGCACAGCTTTGTGGGCCAAGGGGCCTGTTTGTGCTGTAGGTTTTCTATGTTTCTAACCCCAACCACCAATACTTTATCATTTCCTGTCAGCCACCTTATGTACAGATATTTTTGTGTTTAGTGTCACTTTACGAACATACAATCAATGTATGTTTATAAGCTGTCTTATGTATTTATAGCCATTGTGTTTCTTTTTATTATTGTGTTCTTTATCTGGCTGAGTTTTCTTGTGTTGTATCAGATCCAGAGGAAAAATTATTTAATTCTCCTTTACTGGAAATGACACTAATCAATCTTGAATCTTGTTGGCAAGAACACCATCTCTAATCGCTCGAGATGGTGGCAGGGACCTGCCTTCTTTAACCACTACAAGTCTTAACATTGATACTCTTACACAGTGAGGATTTAGACCAAGCAACACTAAAAGGAATGGCTACTTCCAAATCCGGGTGCTATGTGACTTAAAAGGCAAAGTGAGGTGTTGGTGTTCCCATATGTCAGCTGCCCTTGTCCTCCTCAGTGATACAGGTCACTCGTTAGGGACTGCTGTAAACGAAGTACAGTGTTTTCTAATGAACACAGCAATCACTGTGCACCCACGGTCAAGGTGGTGAATGGTTAAAGTGAATCATGGACAAGAGAAAATCTGCAGATGCTGGAAATTCAAGCAACACACACAAAATGCTGCAGGCCAGGCAGCACCTATGGAAAAAATTACAGTCGACGTTTCAGGCTGAAACTCTTCACAAGGACTGAGTCAAGGGGTACTCTTATACTATTGTTTTATAAATATGATAGAAATCCTCCAATACATCAGCATGGAGGTTCCCTTTTCCATCTGAGTTAATATTAAGTATACTCTCATTTTACAAGCTGATGAGGAGATAATTAACCCATTAAAACAACCTGATAATGCAGATACAAAAAACTGTGGATGCTGGAATCTGCATTAGCAAACAACCTGCTGGAGGAACTCAGCAGGTTGAGCAGCATTTGTGAGGGAAAGGAACTGTCACTGTTTTGGGCCTGATGCAATGTTTCAACCCAAAATATCAATAATTCTTCTCCCCACCAACAGATGCTGCTCAATCCACTGAGTTCCTCCAGCCGGTTGTTTGGTGAACCTCATAATGCACACTCACTTTAAATTGCAGCACATTTTAATCTGAAAAAGGGATCAGAATCAAAATCAGGTTTACTATCACTGGCATATGTCATGAAATTTGTTGTACTGTGCGAGCAGTACAGTGTGATACATAATAACAATAAAAAATACAGAAAGTATATATTTTTTAAATTATATAGTAGTGCAAGAAGAGAGCAATAAAGATAGTGAGGTAGTGCTCATGGGTTCACTGTCCATTCAGAAATCTAATGACTGTCGCCCCCTTGAAACAGGTGGAAACTTCTGACTGCAGACTGAAGATGTCCTTAAACACCCCCACCAGTTGGTTGGCACAGGATTTCAGAGACCTACCAGGTATACCATCAAGACCCTGATGTCTTGCGAGGGTTCACCCTCTTGATAGATGCTCTAGCATCAGCTTCCAAGGCAGAGATCACAGGGTCACTAGATGCTAGAGGGATTCACACAGGTGTATTTTTATTCTCAATTTCAAAATGTGCATAAAAGGCATTGAATCATCTGGGAGTGAAGCATCACAACCATTCAAAATGTTAGGTTTCACTTTGTAGGATGTAATGGCCTGCAAACCCTGCCAGAGCTGACATGCATCCAATTTTGTCTCTAACTTCAATCAAAATTGGTATTTTTTTGATCTGAATATAGCCTTGCATAGGATGTAGCTGGACTTCTCTGGACCTCTGGATTGCCAGTCTTGAATGCCACAGATCTAGCCCTCAACAGACTACAACCTCCTGGTTCAACCACGGCTTTTGGTTTGGACATATCTGATACGTTGTCAAAGACACACACTCATCCACATAGGTCTTGATGAAGTTGGTGACAACTGTGGCATATTTGTTCATATTTGAAGATGAATCCATGAATATCATCCAGTCCACTGACTCAAAGCAGTCCTATAAACACTCTTACACCTCCTTTGACCATATCTTCTTGGTCCTCACCAGTGGTGCTGTGGTCTTTAGTCTCTGCCTATACTCTGGGAGTATAAATACAGCCAGGCAAATCGGATTTTCCCAAGTGTACATGTGTAATGGCACAGTAACCATTCTTGATGGTGGTGTTAGAGTGATTTTTTGAGGTTAGGTCATTTACATTTAGCAAATGGCTTTGGCTACTGGACTTCTGTTCCTTGAAAATGTATTGTGGATTTAATTTAGAACAATGGATTCCTAAAAGCTGTGAATCCCAGTCCACAGACAATGCTGGCATCTGTGGGATAGATGCGAATCAGAAGCTTTGAAGTTTGCATGTAGTTTACTTTGTAAATATGGAATTGTCCTTTATGTTTATCACATAAAATACCAAGTAAATGTATTGTGGATTCAGTTTGGAACCATAGGTTCCTAAAAGCTGTGGATCCCAGTCCAGACAATGCTGGCATCTGTGGGATGGATGTGAATCAGAAGGTGTGAAGTTTGTTTGTAGTTTCAAAAGGAAGTTTGGTCTATACTGTGCAAATATGGAACTGTCCTTTGCGTTTAGCAAATAAATAGAGTCCCACGTTGGGCCAGCAGACCTTTCCACCAAAAGCATCTCCATATGATACCTGCTGTACCTTGTTTTGTCAAATAAAGAAGCTGCTTTGTATCTACCAGTAATTCTCTCCGGCAATTTCATTCACGCAACAACAGTGGTATAACAATGGTCATGTGTGTTGGCTCCTTTTGTTCCACAGGTGATATATTTGTGGTAGCTGTTCCGAGACTTCTCCAAATTGGCAGTTGAAATCCCCCACAAAGATAGGGAAGGCATAAGAGCATGCTGCTTCATGCCTGCTGATTATGGAGCTTAGCTCCTCTGGTGTCTACCTGACGTTGGCCTGAGGTGAAATGTACACCACTACCAGGATGATGACAGAAAACTCTCTTGGCACATAAAAAGGACGACACTTAACCACTATATATATATATATATAGCAGGTCAGGTGAGCAGGACTGAGACAAAACAGCCTCACCTGTGCACCATGATGAGTTAACCATAAAGCATAGCATACTCTACCTCCTTTGCCTTTAAAAGACTGAGCTGTGCTGTTTTGCAGAGAATACTGTAGCCATTGAGCTTCAGTGCTGTGTCCAAAATGACAGAGGATAGCCATTTTCTGTGAGGAAAAGTACACAGCAATCCCTGATGGCCTTCTGGTACAGTAATCTTGCTCTGAGTTCTTCAGTTTTATTTTCCAAGGGCTGTACATTCACCAGCATCATAGTCGGGAGTAGAGGTCTAAAGCCTCTGCATTTCAAATGTACCTGTGGACTGGCTCAGCTTCTGCGCTTCCATTTCTTAAAGGGGAACTGCACTCGTAACCTGAGTCTGCAGTCTGGGATCCATTGATTTGATATTGATAGATTTTTTTTAAACGTCTTAAAACAACATCGCTTACTGAAGTACCCATGGTTGTGACTGTGGAGTTTAGCTGTAGTAGTTCTGAATGGGAATATTTCATGATTCCCATCAGAGCTGCACATTAAGATTATTGGTGCCATCTTCCAGTATCTTCTGTTTTTATTTCTTGACCTTACAAATTAACTTTTTCTCTTTCTACAGGTGCTGCCAGTATTTTGTGTTTTTAATTCAAGCACTAATCCATAACATAATGCATCTATTTCATCTGCCAATCATTACATCATGGGTTTTAAATTCAGGGGGTAACAGAGAAAAATAGTGGTTACAGCCCA
Organism: Mobula hypostoma; assembly: GCF_963921235.1. Taxonomy (NCBI): domain Eukaryota; kingdom Metazoa; phylum Chordata; class Chondrichthyes; order Myliobatiformes; family Myliobatidae; genus Mobula; species Mobula hypostoma. The sequence goes on from NC_086105.1 coordinate 94,666,375, forward strand.
GACCACATGTAAGTCCCTCCTCGCCACTGAGCACATTTACAAGGAGTGCTGTCACAGGAAAGCAATATCCATCATCAGGGACCCCCACTATCCAAGTCATGCGTTCTTCTCACTGCTGCCATCAGGAAGGAGGTATAGGAGTTTAAAGTCTCACACCACCAGGTTCAGGAAGTTATTACCCTTCACCATCAAGTTCTTGAACCAGAGGAGATAACTTTACTCACCCAAACAGTGAACTGATTCCACAACCTATAGACTCACTTTTAAGAATTGTACAGCTCATGTTCTTGATACTTATTTCTTATAGATTTAGTATTATTATTACTTTTTCTCTCTTTTTTGGATTTGCACAGTTTGTTGTCTTTGCACTTTGGATGTTTGTCCATATTTATTGTGAGTTTTCATTAATTTTATTGTGTTCTTTGTATTTACTGTGAATACCCACAAGAAAACACATCTCAGGATAATATATGGAACCGATATGTACAAACTTTGTACTTTGATAATAAATTTACTTTGAACATTTCATTTAATATCAAAATGACAATATTTATGATTATGTATAACCTATATTACAATTATAAACATATTTATTAATATCAGGATTATGATTCTTACAAACATATAATAATAGAGACCAAAAATGCAATCAAACCTGGACAAATTAAACTGTCAAAAACAGGCACATATTTCCTTACATTTCAAGCAAAAAATATAATCTATATCCTCTGCATGGTAAGAATGTCCAAAAAATACATTTGCTTTTTGGCTATTGCTGTCTACAGTAATTGCAAAATCATCTTTGTGTATCTTCCTATGCTGACACTTGACAATATCACAAAACAAAATTTCCTCTAATCTAATATTTGGACAAAATACATAGTACACAGTGATGCTAGAAAGTTTGTGAACCCTGTAGTATTTTCTTTATTTCTGTATAAATATCACTTAAAATGTGATCAGATCTTCACATAAGTTCTAAAACTAGATAAAGAGAACCTAATTAAATAAATAACACAAAAAATTATACTTGCTCAATTATTTATTGAGAAAAATGATCCTATATTACGTGTATTTGTTGGAAAAATATGTGAATCTCTGGGGCAATGCCTAGAACAAAAGCTATTTGGTGTCAGGTATTGGAGGTGTGGGTTGTATAGGTGCCTTGCCCTATAAAAAAGACAAATAAAGTCAGGTTATTGAAAGAAAGATCTGTTGATGTGCACCATGCCTCAATCATAACAAATTTCAGAGGACTTTAGAAGAAGAATTGTACAGATGTATGAAGCTGAAAAAGGCTACAAAATAATTTCTGAACACCTGAATGTTCAGCAGTCTACAAAAAGAAAAATTGTCTGCAAATGGGGGAAACTCAGTATTGTTGCTACTCTCCCTAGGAGTGGGCATCCTGCAATGATCACACCAAGAACACAACGTGTAATGCTGAAGAAGGTGAAAAAGAACTAAGGATAACAGCAAAAGACCTGTAGAAATCTCTAGAACTTGCAAAGTTTCTGTTCATGAATCCACTATAAGAAAAACACAGAAAAGGAATAGTGTTCATGGAAGGACACCACAGAGGAGACCACTGCTCTCCAAAAAAAAAACATTACAGCATGTCTCAAGTTTCCAAAAGATGACCTGTACAGTGGCATGCAAAAGTTTGGGCACCCCTGGTCAAAATTTCTGTTACTGTGAATAGTTACCTGAGTAGAAGATGAACTGATCTCCAAAAGTCATAAAGTTAAAGATGAAACACTCTTTTCAACATTTTAAGATTAGTGTATTATTTTTGATTTGTACAATTTTAGAGTGGAAAAAAAGGAAAGCAGCGCCATGCGAAAGTTTAGGTATTCCAAGAGATTTGAGCTCTCAGATAACTTTTACCAAGGTCTCAGACCTTAATTAGCTTGTTAAGGCTATGGCTTGTACACAATCATCATTAGGAAAGGCCAGGTGATGCAAATTTCAAAGCTTTATAAATGCCCTGACTCAGCAAACCTTGTCCCAACAATCAGCAGCCATGGGCTTCTCTAAGCAGCTGTCCAGCACTCTGAAAATTAAAATAAATAATGCCCACAAAGCAGAAGGCTATAAGAAGATAGCAAAGCGTTTTCAGGTAGCTGTTTCCTCAATTCGTAATGTAATTAAGAAATGGCAGTTAACAGGAATGGTGGAGGTCAAGTTGAGGTCTGGAAGACCAAGAAAACCTTCTAAGAGAACTGCTCGTAGGATCGCTAGAAAGGCAAATCAAAACCCCCATTTGACTGCAAAAAACCTTCAGGAAGACTTAGCAGACACTGGAGTGGTGGTGCACTGTTCTGCTGTGCAGCGACACCTGCACAAATATGGCCTTCATGGAAGAGTCATCAGAAAAAAACCTTTCCTGTGTCCTTACCACAAAATTCAGCATCAGAAGTTTGCAAAGGAACACCTAAACAAGCCTGATGCTTTTTGGAAACAAGTCCTGCGGACTGAAGTTAAAATAGAACTTTTTGGCCACAATGAGCAAAGGTACGTTTGGAGAAAAAAGGGTGCAGAATTTCATGAAAAGAACACCTCTCCAACTGTTAAGCACGGGGGTGGATCGATCATGATCTGGGCTTGCGTTGCAGCCAGTGGCACGGGGAACATTTCACTGGTAGAGGGAAGAAGGAATTCAATTAAATACCAGCAAATTCTGGAAGCAAACATCACATTGTCTGTAACAAAAAAAATCTGAAGATGAAAAGAGGATGACTTCTACAGCAGGATAATGATCCTAAACACACCTCAAAATCCACAATGGACTACCTCAAGAGGCACAAGCTGAAGGGTTTGCCGTGGCCCTCACAGTCCCCCGACCTAAACATCATCGAAAATCTGTGGATAGACCTCAAAAGAGCAGTGCATGCAAGACAGCCCAAGAATCTCACAGAACTAGAAGCCTTTTGCAAGGAAGAATGGGTGAAAATCCCCTAAACAAGAATTGAAAGATCTTAGCTGGCTGCAGAAAGCATTTACAAACTATGATACTTGCCAAAGGAGGTGACCATGCAGGGTGCCCAAACTTTTGCTTTGGCCCTTTTCCTTTTTTTGTTATTTTGAAACTGTAAAAGATGGAAATAAAAATGTAATCTTGCTTAAAATATTGAAGAAATGTTTCAGCTTTAACTCTATGCCTTTTGGAAATCAGGTCATCTTTTACGCGCTTCGCTATTCACAGTAACAGAAATTTTGAACGGGGTGCCCAAACTTTTGCGTGCCACTATATGTTCTACATTACTTCTGGGCCAGTGTTCTATGGACAGATGAGATAAAAAATTGAACATTTTGGCTGAAATGCACATTGCTTATGTTCGGACGAAAAAGGGCACTGCACACCAGGCCGAACCCCTTCAGCAGGACTGGGGAAAAAAAAGCTGAGTAGATTTAAAACGTGCGGTGCGGTGCGGTGCGGTGGGGTGGGGTGGGGAGAGAGAAACGTAAGATGATAGGTGACACTTCACCTTTGAGTCTGTTGGGGTTATATACTGTGTCCAGTGCTCCTGGTGTGGCCCTTGTATATCAGTGAGACACAACATAGATTGAGAGACCACTTTGCTGAGCACCTATGCTCTGTCCACCAGAAAAAATGGGATCTCCCAGTGGCCACCCATTTTAATTCCACTTCCCATTCCCATTCTGATATATTCATCCATGGCCTCTTCCACTGTCGTGATGAGGCCACACTTGGAGGAATGACCTGATAACATGAACATCCATTTCTCAAATTTCCGGTATTGCCCGCAGCCCCCTTCCTTCACCATTTCCCATCCCCCTTTTCCTTTCTCACCTTATCTCCTTTCCATCGCCTCCCTTTGGTGCTCCTCCCCCCTTTACTTTCTTCCATGGCCTTCTGACCAATCAACTTTTTATTACACCTATCATCTTGTGTTTTTCTCATTCCCCTTCCCCCACCTTTTAAATCTACTCCTCAGCTTGTTCTCTCCAGTCCTGCCAAAGGGTTTCAGCCTGAAATGTCAGCTGTACTCGTTTCCATTGGTGCTGCCTGGCCTGCTGAGTTCGTCCAGCATCTTGTGTGAGTTACTGGAAATGACTGGTTGAAGTTATTGCTATACAAGGGGCTCACACCAGTTACTGAAAGCAAAGGTTCATATACTTTTTCCAACAAATACATATAATATTGGATCATTTACATCAATAAATAAACAAATATAATGTTTGTGTTATTTATTTAATTGGGTTCTCTTTATCTAGTTTTCAGACTTAGGTGAAGATCTAAACACATTTTAGGTCATAGTTAAGCAGAAATAGAGTAAATTCTACAGGGTTCACAAACTTTCTAGCACCACTGTAGGGTTGACACAGGACAATAATAAAATTATGATTAGACTAGCACAGCACGAAAGTATAATTAATTTCAACCTGATAATATTTTTCTTTTTAACCATTATTATCTGATAGCAACTTTATCATTCAAAAATAAATGAAGTTTATGTTGTGAAACAAATTTTAATCAAAATGATTTTTATACATTTACAAATTAGCTTTGATGCAGATCAAAGTGCTGTTCAACATGTTAGTACATTTCTACATGCGCGAAATTACATCTCCAGGTGTAGCTAGCTGTATTAATAAAAGCAGCAGTTATCTGAATCAATTGTTTGGTCCCACTACACATAATCACATGGAATTTGCACTAAGAATTACTCATAAAATGGAATGATTAAACTCTTGAGATTTTATTTTGAATATTATAAATACTTTCTTTGATACTGAATAATGTTGGGTGCCCTTTCTTATGCTGTGAGAATTCACACTACCCTTCAAAAGTAATTTCAACCAAGTTTTTGGTCAGCTGCTCTAACCTATTTCTCTGCAGCTAAGTGTTTCATATTTCTGCTGCATTGCAAATAATATAGATTGAAGTTGTTATTACAAATTATTTCATAATATTGGAGAACATTAAGGAAAGGTCTAAGCAGATAGTTAAAATTATGAGAGAATAATTGATTGGAGATCAGGATAATGGTAATGTGAAATGAGAACAAGATAGGGTAATCTTTTCATGCATAAGGTTTCCAGAATATGAAATATTCCATCAATAGCAGCAAAAGAAGAAGAATGCTCTGTTTTTGAAATTCATGAAATGTTTGAAAATCAAGTACACTGACTGTAATACCAAGAATACTTCATTTTTAAAAGCTTCAATGCTTTTGACTGTTGTAAATGTCAGGAGTAGGCCTAGGATTTGGCTTAACCAGCAATTCCGGGGCAGAGGTTTCCACATGTTTAGAAAGGGCCTGAAATGTGCCGGATCTCACCAATCAGTGTGATGCTAAGTTACCAGCGGAAGTTCACATGCAGGAATCTCTCTAAATAGCAGTGGCTTTAGAAGACAGCCAACCAGCAAGCTCAGACAGCATGTAAATTAAGAGAAGACCTTGGGCCAACATTTTCAACATTAACTACTATCACCAAAGATGAAGCTTGTATATGGCACATGCTGAATACATAAGGCGAACAGACTGCTAAATGATTACTTGAATTACTTCGATCTAACAAAACCTACAAATTACCATATATCATAATGTATCAGTGCAAATAAGCTTCAATAGATAAACCAAAATTTTTTTAAAACTTTCTTAAAAGTGTTACCACATTGTAATCTATCATATCAAACAGAATACGAGGCTTCCTTTTTAAATACCACACAATAATAATGATTCTGGAGTTGCTGTTTTTCATTAAGAATACATAGAGAACATGTGTTCTCAGCTTATCCAGGACAAAAATTCAGATGGTTACATGCCTGTATATATGTTCCATCATCTCACTTCCTTCTGATCTGGTTTTCAATGTGAATATGGAAATTTCCTCTAACTTACTGATCATCTATTGCAGGTTGAATATCCCTGCATCCGAAACACTTGGGGCCAGAAGCGTTTCAGATTTTGGATTTTTTTCAGATTTTGCAATATACAATGAGATAGCTTGGGATTGTCATCATTTCCAACACTGGATTTAGGTGCTACTGGTAAGCAGTCTTTGTCTTACACTTGTTCATCACACCTATATACTTAACAGTAAAAATTATTACATACCACTAATATAATGAAAATATGATGTTTGTAGGGTAACAAAAGCAGCACAGCAACACTGTGAGAATACCTGAATCAGCTGTCAAACAGCAGGCTTTCAGTCTGCACTTACGATGCCATGATTTGATTAAAAAGGTACAGTATACTGTATTTGTATTTTACTTTAATTTTTAAGGTCTGATAAAAGTATAAAAACAATCAGCTTTATAGGCCTGTTCTGATGTTAGATTTTCATTAGCAATGATCTTGGCAAACTCATCAATAAATTTCTCTGCTGCTTCATGATTAACAAACACAGTATCACCACAAATCTTTCAAAAATTAATGCCATGCCTTTTCTTAAATTTCTGCAACCCACTTGCTGAGTATTCACAATTACCTTCAATTTTCAGTTTGTTGTAATAGATCTTTGCTTGTTTCATGATTAGCATACCATTAAGTGGCATATATTCACTCTGTGCCAACAAATCCACTCCTTCAATACACAGTCGAGATCTTCAATTTTTTTTGCTTTATGCAATGTTTTTCTATTTTTCATTAACATGTTCATTACCTATGTAACAACACTTCTCAGAACCGTCTGTACTGTGCAGAGACCTGCACATCGCCTGGGAAACTTCCCAGCACCTTGGGAAATTTTCCATTTGTGATGTCAGGTCAGCACTCAAGACAAAATTCAGATTTCAGAGGTTTTTAGATTTTCAGATGAAAGGTACTCAACCTGTATTAGAATAGTAATACCATATTGCTTAAATTGCCTGGCATCAAAATGACTCTGGAATACGTGAGAGGGGGAAAACCAGGATAATCACAGAAATGAATGAATATAATCAAATTTCGTTACAAAAAAAAAATCTTTGATGATGACAAACGCAGAATTCAATCAAAGATTATGAAACTAACATTTACAAGCTCCTGGATATTACTGAATGCTGTATCCAGATATGGCACTCATACTGTAAGATTTTATTTCATCTGTGAAAATTCAAATATGAGGTAAAAGGACTATGGCAGAGGACATTATAATCGTTTAAAGAGAAAGGATGAGTAAATCAAACAATCATCATTGAGGTTTTAATTATAGAGTGAGAGGGTTAAGGTGAAAAGTTCCAAAGCTTATGTTTTAAATTAGTAGCATATTGAAGGATTCTGATGTCATTGAAAGCTCAAGCATTGAAAGCCCAAGCATGATTGAAACAAATTATTTCTATTCAGATTAATCCTAGAGCTTGAAATTTTCCGATATAATTGATCAAAACTGAAAATAAACACGAAAAAAATTGTCCATAGATAAAATTCCACGCTACCAATAAATGTCAATTCTAATTTAAATCTTCTTTCAGCATAATGCAGCTTGGGTATTTCTTCATTACCAATCCCACTTGTGTGCGGGCTGACTGTGGTGATAAAGGCTGAAGAAGTGCATAAAAGGGGTGTGCACCATTACACAATGGAAGAAGAAAATCTTCCCAAATAAATAATCAAGCGGAAATCTGAACTAGCCAATCGATACCAGAGTTCTCATCTCTGTGGTTTACAGAGCACCTTTACACTGTATTGCACATAAAATTAAAAACCCTGTTGCCACTTCCTGAGGGATACTAATATCACTTACAAGAATTCAGACGAAAATGAAAAAACATGAGGAAGAGGAGTACTGCTGCAATTGGGAACCTGAAGACAGATCGATAAAGAGTACACCTTATATTCCGTCTGGGTAGCCTCCAACCTCATGGCATGAATATTAATTTCTCTAACTTCCTTTTATGCCCCTCCTCCCCTTCTTACCCCATCCCTATTTATCTATTTACTTCTTCTCTTCCCCCCACCCCGCCCTTTCCCTCTCACAATAACTCCTTGCCTGTTCTCCATCTTCCTCTGGTGCTCCCCTCCCCCTTTCTTTCTTCCGAGGCCTTCTGTTCCATCCCATGATACTCTCCCTTCTCCAGCCTTGTATCCCTTTTGCCAATCAACTTCCCAGCTCTTGGCTTCATCCCTCCCCCTCCTGTCTTCTCCTATCATTTCGGGTCTCCCCCTCCCCCTCCCACTTTCAAATCTCTTACTATCTCTTTTTTCCATTAGTCCTGACAAAGGGTCTCGACCCAAAATGTCAACTGTACTTCTTCCTATAGTTGCTGCCTGGCCTGCTGCGTTCAACCATCATTTTGTGTGTGTTGCTTGAATTTCCAGCATCTGCAGATTTTCTCGTGTTTGCATCGATCAAGAGTAAAGTTTCTTACACAACTTTCTTAACATGCAATAAATCATTATGAATTCCCCTGAACTTATTATATTTTAGATCAATTTCAAAGGCAATAGATGCGGCACCCTAAATCTCAGGATTATTTCATCATATGGTTGGCTGTGCAATTGTAAAAGACACTGCACCAATTGCTTTGCTGATAAAAGTAGGTTTATGTGTAATTTTCAGAATACAATACCAGTGGAAGTGAAATAAATTCAAACATTGCATCTTGTAATATTTCATATGGTACTTTCAAGGTGCAGTTGCACAGTAATCACTAAATTTTCAATTTACTATCACTATGTGCAGTAAATAATATCTAATTTATGTTACCTGGATTTAATTTGGAACACAGGATAGAAGAGTCAGTTTACATTACAAAATATCTTTTATGCTATTGAACCTGAAGTAAACAAGAATGCAAATGATTGTTTCCACTATCTTGGTACATTTAAGTTAGTTTTAAGTCTGTTCAAACATGCCATGAAAGACATCTTATACTCTTATACTCCCTCTAAGATTAAATAATGCATTTACACCCCACTACAGGTACAGGAAACAAGAAACACCGAAGAATCCCACTGACCTTGGATATCAATCCTCAATTTATTCGATAATTTTAGTGTCCCCAAACAAGATTCACAACAATGCAAATGTCACACAATTACAGTACTTGCATATGTGTAAGGAAGTATCATCGGGAAAGAGCCTGGCAGCTTTTATAGTATTTTTATATATCATAAAACAATACAAAACTTTCTGGCAGTGGTGGTACAGGTCAGATGTTTCTCTTATATTCACTTCCCAGTGTAACCACTAAAGTCAATTTCTATATGATATTTAAACTCAAAAATGTCATATAAAATGGCAATTTTACAGTAAAAGATAACAATATACAAATGAAGCTTATTTTTAATCGCTTAATATATTGTCTAAGAAGAACACTTCAATTCACAGAATATGTAAGTACGTACCCAAAGGAATGTCTTTAAAAGACACATCAATCAAGAGTTGCTACACAGATCACCTAAAACATCCAATTTACAATGAAATGCACTCTCATTTTACACTCATTATTCAAATGAACTCTTCAACGCTTTCAAACTGTAAAAGTTCACAAAGATCACAGTGACAAAAGCTAAAAAAAGACAATCACATTTCCCAATTAAGAAAATTATTACCACTTTCCTCCCAGAAATGCTATTCAAAATATGGTCAATATGTATCCACTGATGAAACATCAATACCATTTGTGTGTGCATCTTTGGTCAGGAATAAGTTACCAGACAACTGATTTATTCTCAGTATTTAGGTAACATTGTTAAAAAAGTGAGAAGTACATAATTGCTTCCAAATTCACAGGAATACAGAGCAGTCCTGAACATACTCAAATATGTTTCTATTCAACATTTTAAACTCCTAAAATTCCATACCTGTACTTAATCTAGCATGAATTCAAAACCTATATGGTTGCAGGAGAGGTGTGATTGGCAACTAACTATTCCTGGATTTCGCTGCTTCAGGCGTGATAGAATAGGAGGGGCAAGAGGGGGAGGTGTTGCATTGCTTGTCAGAGAAAATATACCAGCGGTGCTTTGGCAGGATAGATTAAAGGACTCGTCTAGGGAGGCTATTTGGGTAGAATTGAGGAATGGGAAAGGTGTAGTGATGCTTATAGGGGTGTATTATAGACCACCTAATGGGGAGCGAGAATTGGAGGAGCAAATTTGTAAGGAGATAGCAGATATTTGTAGTAAGCACAAGGTTGTGATTGTGGGAGATTTTAATTTTCCACACATTGACTGGGAAGCCCATTCTGTAAAACGGCTGGATGGTTTGGAGTTTGTCAAATGTGTGCAAGATAGTTTTTTGCAGCAATACATAGAGGTACCAACTAGAGAAGGGGCAGTGTTGGATCTCCTGTTAGGGAATGAGATAGGTCAGGTGACGGAGGTTAGTGTTGGGGAGCAATTCGGGTCCAGTGATCACACTACCATTAGTTTCAATATAATTATGGAGAAGGATAGGTCTGCACCCAGGGTTAAGATTTTTGATTGGAGAAAGGCTAACTTTGAGGAGATGCGAAAGGATTTAGAAGGAGTGGATTGGGACAATTTGTTTTATGGGAAGGATGTAATAGAGAAATGGAGGTCATTTAAAGGTGAAATTTTGAGGGTACAGGATCTTTATGTTCCTGTTAGGTTGAAAGGAAAGGTTAAAAGTTTGAGAGAGCCATGGTTTTCAAGGGATATTGGAAACTTGGTTCAGAAAAAGAGAGGGATATACAATAAATATAGGCAGCTTGGAGTAAATAAGGTGCTCAAGGAATATAAAGAATGTAAAAAGAATCTTAAGAAAGAAATTAGAAAAGCTAAAAGATATGAGGCTGCTTTGGCAAGTAAGGTGAAAATAAATCCAAAGGGTTTCTACAGTTATATTAATAGCAAAAGGATAGTGAGGGATAAAATTGGTCCCTTAGAGAATCAGAGTGGACGGCTGTGTGCGGAGCCAAAAGAGATGGGGGAGATTTTGAACAATTTCTTTTCTTTGGTATTCACTAAGGAGAAGGATATTGAATTGTGTAAGGTAAGAGAAACAAGAAGGGTAGTTATGGAAAGTATGATGATTAAAGAAGAGGAAGTACTGGCGCTTTTAAGGAATATAAAAGTGGATAAGTCGCCAGGTCCTAACAGCATATTCCCTAGGACCTTGAGGGAAGTTAGTGTGGAAATAGCAGGGGCTCTGACAAAAATATTTCAAATGTCATCAGAAACAGGGATGGTGCCGGAAGATTGGTGTATTGCTCATGGTGTTCCATTGTTTAAGAAGGGTTCTAAGAGTAAACCTAGCAATTATCGGCCTGTGAGTTTGATGTGAGTGGTAGGTAAATTGATGGAAAGTATTCTTTGACCTGGTATATATAATTATCTGGATAGGAAGGGTCTGATTAGGAACAGTCAACATGGATTTGTGCGTGGAAGGTCATGTTTGGCAAATCTTATTGAATTTTTTGATGAGGTTACTAGGAAAGTTGATGAGGGTAAAGTCATGGATGTTGTCTATATGGACTTCAGTAAGGCCTCTGACAAGGCTCCACACGGAAGGTTAGTTAGGAAGGTTCAATCATTAGGTATTAATATCGAAGTAGTAAAATGGATTCAGCAGTGGCTGGATGGGAGACGCCAGAGAGTAGTGGTGGATAACTGTTTGTCAGATTGGAGGACGGTGTCTAGTGGTGTGCCTCAGGGATCTGTACTGGGTCCAATGTTGTTTGTCACATATATTAATGATCTGGATGATGGGGTGGTAAATTGGATTAGTAAATATGCAGATGATACTAAGATAGGTGGAGTTGTGGATGATGAAGTAGGTTTTCAAAGCTTGCAGAGAGGTTTATACCACTTAGAAGAGTGGGCTGAAAGATGGCAGATGGAGTTTAATGCTGATAAATGTGAGGTGCTACATTTAATCAAAATAGGACATACATGGTAAATGGTGGGGCATTGAAGGATGCAGTAGAACAGAGGGATCTAGGAATAATGGTGCATAGTTCCCTGAAGTTGGAATCTCATGTGGATTGGGTGGTGAAGAAAGCTCTTGGTATGCTGGCCTTTACAAATCAGAGCATTAAGTATAGGAGTTGGGATGTAATGTTGAAATTGTACAAGGCATTGATAAGGCCAAATTTGGAGTATTGTGTACAGTTCTGGCCACCGAATTATAGGAAAGATGTCAACAAAATTCAGAGAGTACAGAGGAGATTTACTAGGATGTTGCCTGCGTTTCATCTCCTAAGTTCCAGAGAAAGGTTGAACAAGTTGGGTCTTTATTCTTTGGAGCATAGAAGGTTGAGGGGGGACTTGATAGAGGTATTTAAAATTATGAGGGGGATAGATAGAGTGGACGTGGATGAGCTTTTTCCATTGAGAGTGGGGCAGATTCAAACAAGAGGACATGAGTTGAGAGTTAAAGGGCCAAAGTTTGGGGTAACATGAGGGGGAAATTCTTTACTCAGAGAGTGGTAGCTGTGTGGAACGAGCTTCCAGAAGAAGTGGTTGAGGCAGGTTCTATGTTGTCATTTAAAGTTAAATTGGATAGATAGATGGACAGGAAAGGAATGGAGGGTTATGGGCTGAGTGCAGGTCGGTGGGACTAGGTGAAAGTAAGAGTTCGGCACAGACTAGAAGGGCCGAGATGGCCTGTTTCTGTGCTGTAATTGTTATAAGATTATATGGTTATATACATTCAAAACGTGGAATAAATAACATATATGTACAACTAAACATTAAACACTAATTTGATATTATGTTGAACCTGTGGCCTCATGTAAAGTAAAAAATAATGCTTCACATTGCTCCTGATCCAGTCAGATCCACTATCCCATATTTCTGCAATGTCTCAACACTCAAGATTACAACTGAACAGAAACATTCCAAGCAGTCAAAAACAACCACTGAATAGGTGCTAAAAAGATCTGGTAGTTTCCTTCAAGGTAGAACTGTCAAGTAATTTTACAAAACTGAGGCAATGTGTAATTAATGATAATCAAGGCCAGAGGAGCTTCTACAATATTCAAGATCTCTTTCTAAAACAAAGAATTAACATTCAATATATTTCTTTTTCCATGGTCTTCTGTTTTTCACCTATCAACTTATAAGCTCTTTACTTCTCCCCTCGCCCTTCACGTTTCACCTATCACCTTGTGTTTCTCTCTTCCTTCACCCTCCCACCACCCCCCCCACCTTTTAAATCTACTCCTCAGCTTTTTTCTCTCCAGTCTTGCCGAAGGGTTTCAGCCCGAAACATCGACGATACTCTTCTCCATAGATGCTGCCTAGCCTGCTGAATTCCTCCAGTGTTTTGAATGTGTTGCTTGGATTTCCGGCTCCTGCAGATTTCCTCTTGTTTGTGATTCAATACATCAGTTCAGGTTTATGAAGGTGACACCACTTACTTGTTTTAGCATCAAGTAGGCCAGAAATTAAAACAGAAAACTCTGTAAACACTCAGAAGGCCAGATGTATTCCTTGGAGTTTAGAAGAATGAGGGGAGACCTCATAGAAACATTTCAAATGTTGAAAGGCATGGACAGAGTGGATGTGGCAAGGTTGCTTCCCATGATGGGGGAGTCTAGTACAAGAGGGCATGACTTAAGGATTGAAGGGCACCCATTCAGAACAGAAATGCGAAGAAATTTTTTTAGCCAGTGGGTGGTGAATCTATGGAATTTGTTGCCATGAGTGGCAGTGGAGGCCAAGTCATTGGGTGTATTTAAGGCAGAGATTGATAGGTATCTGAGTAGCCAGGGCATCAAAGGTTATGGTGAGAAGGCGGGGGAGTGGGACTAAATGGGAGAATAATCAGCTCATGATAAAATGGCGGAGCAGACTCAATGGGCCGAATGGCCGACTTCTGCTCCTTTGTCTTACGGTCTTATGCAGCAGAAACAGCCTACAAAATCACTGTTCATACTTTTACACCATCTGAGCATCATCCCATCCTTCCGTCTTACCCTTTCAATGTATTTTTGTTCTTTACTCTCTCATGAAGTTACCTAGCTTCTCTTTATATACATCTGTGCTGTCCTCTTTTTGAAAGGAGTTTGAAGTTAATTTCCAAAATACCCATTGCATGAAAATTAAATGAAACAACTCAACTTAATATTTCTTAAAGTGTGTACAACCAATTAACTTAAGTAAGGCAAAACTTTAAGACAGCTCCCTCATTACAGGTCAAGAAATAATTTAAGATTTGAAATGCACAAAATGCTGGAGGACCTTGTGCTTGGTGGTGTGATCAGAGAATTATGTGCTGGATGCAGGGGTCTGGGAGAATTATGTGCTGGATGCAGAGGTCCACAAATCTGCCTGTCCAGGTAGACCCATTGTTGCTGCTTGTACCTGCCCCACTAATTTCATTATCTGCATACCCTGTCTCAGTGTAATCACCCACCCCCCCCCCCACCCCGGTTCAGTCCCTTCCTACCTAAATCGGTGACACTTCACACACTCTTGATCTTTTCAATAATTTCAAGTTCCCTGGCCAGGAGCATCTTATTTTCACCATGGATATCTAGTCCCAAAACACCTCCATCACCTGCCTGGAAGCCTCAAAGCTCTCCATTTCTTTCTGGGCACCAGACCCAACCAGTTCCCCTTCACCACCACTTTCTTCCGTCTGGCAGAGCGTCCTCACTCTCAATAATTTTTCCTCTGGCTCCTCCCCACTTCCTTCAAACAAAAGGTGTAGCCATGGGAACTCGCATGGGTCCCAGCTATGTCAGCCTTTTTGTCTGCCTAATGGGACAGTCTAAGTTCCAAGCCTACACTGATGTCACTCCCCACCTTTTCCTACACCACATCAACGACTGCATTAGTGTTGATTCCTGCACCCGTGCGGAGCTCGTTAACTTCATCAACTTTGCTTCCAACTTCCATCCTGCCCTCAAATTTACCTGAACCATTTCTGACACCTGCCTCCCCTTTCTCGTTCTCTCTTTCTCCATCTCTGGAGACAGCTTATCTACTGATGTCTGTTACAAACCCATTGACACTCATAGCTATCTGTTACTTGTAAAAATGCCATTCCCTTCTCTCAGTTTCTACATCTACGCCGCATCTGTTCTCAGGATGAGACTTTTCATTCCAGAACCAGGGAGACAATCTCTGAAGAGTATTGATAATGGCTGGTGGAGGGGGGGGCGGGGGGGGTCACTCTTCTTGTAAGGATATTGGTCAGAAGGCAGCACTGGCAAACAACTTTTGTAGAAAAATTTGTCAAGAACAATCATGGTCATGGAAAGACCATGATTGCCTAACATCATATGACATGGAACATAATGAACAAATGAAAATTCTTTTCTTTTTTATTATAGATATTTACATAGATGTGTATGGTAGTTAATTCATTTTTCCTTATGAAGTTCAATGGGCATGGTGTCTATGCAATGAATGAATACTGGGATTTCATTTTTGGCTTTAGGAGGCTTGCAGAAGCCTTGGTCTTAAAGTCCATTGTACATTAACTATGGTTCAATTTCAGCATAGAATGTGAAACAATATCTCCCCAATTCTCAATGTAACCATTAAAATAATGGAGAATTAGGTTGATGGAAGTGATTGCAAGAAGTTTCTATGATATCACCATCAAATTGTGACTTTTTACATTTATTGATTTTTTTATGTTGTAGTTTGTTTTGCATTCCATTGTTAAGTTAGATAATAAATTCAGAAAATGCTGTTTTAACACATTAAAAGTCTCTTAATTATGTTTGGTGTTATAGCCCTGATAACTAACAACTGGATTGGAGAGAGAGAGAATTGGGACAGGATAGTGGACTAGAGAGAGTGTCAGAAAGGAGTTGAGTGTTGAGCGGATTGGAGTGAGGCAAAGTACTGAAAGAATAACCAAAATATTCATGTCTTCATAAGTATGAAAAGCATGCTTTACAAAGGATATTACATCTTAAACAAGAGAAAATCTGCAAATGCCAGAAATCCAAGCAGCACACTCAAAATGCTGGAAGAACACAGCAAGCCAGGCAGCATCTATAGAAAAGAGTACAGTTGATGTTTTGGGCCTAGATTCTTCATTAGGATTGGAGAAAAATAGATGAGGAGTGGGGGGAGGGGAGGAAGAAACACAAGTTGATAGGTGAAACCAGGAGGGAGGGGGAAGGAATGATGTAAATAGCTGGGAAGTTGCTTGGTGAAAGAGATGCAGGACTGAGAAGGGGGAATCTGATAGAAGAGGACAGAAGGCCATGGAAGAAAAGGAGGAGAAGCACCAGAGGGAGGTGATAGGCAGGTAAGGAGATAAGATGAGAGAGGAAAAAGAGAATGGGGAATGTGAGGGGGTGGGGTAGATCGTTACCTGAAGTTTGAGAAATTGATGTTCATGCTATCAGGTTGGAGGCTACCCAGACAGAATATAAGGAGTTGCTCCTCCAACCTGACTGTGGCCTCATCGCGACAGTAGAGGAGGCCATGGACTGACATGTTGGAAGTGGAAATAAAGTGGGTGGCCACTGGGAATTCCCGCTTATTTTGGTGGATGGAGTGTAGGTGCTCAGTGAAGCCATCTCCCTATCTTCATCAGGTTTCAGTGATATACTGGAGGCCACACCGAGAACACTGGACAGAATAGTGACCCCCACAGACTCACAGGTGAAGTGTCGTCTCACCTGGAAGGACTGTTTGAGGCCCTGAATGGTAGTGAGGGAGGAGATGTAGGGGCAATTGTAGCACTTGCGAGGTTAATTGCCAGGAAGGAGATCAGTGGGGAGGAACAAATGGACAAGGGAGTCGCGTAGGGAGTGATCCATGTAGAAAGCAGAAAGTGGGGGTGGGGGGAGGGAAGACATGGTTGGTGGTGGGATCCAGTTAGAGACAGCAGAAGTTACAGGAGAATTATGTGCTGATGTGGTGGCTGGTGGGGTGGTAGGTGAAGACAAGAGGAACCCTATCCCTGGTGGAGTGGCGGGAGGATGGGGTGAGGGCAGGTGTGCACGAAATGGAAGAGATGCATTTGAGGGCAGCATTGATGGCAGGGGAAGGGAAGCCTCTTTCTTTGAAGAAGGTGGACATCTCCCTGGTTCTGGAATCAGGGGAGCTAAGCAGGTGCTACACCTCGCCTAAAGGTGACCTGCAGGCTAGTGGAGGGAGGGAGCATCTTATAGCTCCCTTGTTAGAGACGTATCTCCGCCAAACCACACGAGAATTTTACCAGTGTTAAAAATCATACTTCAACTCAACCAAATTTACCGAAGGAATACTGGCAATCTTGGCGCATCACAGCTCACCTCATCAGATATTTTTCTAAAGTAAAACTTTGCTTCTGGACTCCAAAAAGAAGTGGCAATTCCCCACAGTTCCCCAAGACTTTTGCTGGAAAATCTGCTGGATGAACTTGTACTGAAACAGGGAGGGAGGAAGAATATCTTAGCCAGCTATCAAATTATATTTTCTTCAAATATCTTCTTACATAGCTCTATGGAAGGAAAGTGTTTTGGTGGTTATGAAACACCTTATGACATCTTTACTACATTAAAGATACTATGCATGTGGACATTGTTGATGTTGTGACAACAATATCCAGCTCCTTACAATTAGAACTAGACTAATATAATAAATAGCCATGTTTGCCCATGATAATAGAAACCACATTTTGGAAATTCAGCTAAGTACAGTGCAGTAATCACAACTGTTTTCCTTCTCTGTGACTAAGCCTTAAAATGGAATCAGCAGGTCTCTACTGCACAAACACCAAAGTGGGGGTGGGGGGGGAAACAACACACCAGAAAATGAACCAGTCGTAATTTAACTAGCAGAATCAAACTGAGGAACTGAAGCAGATAGCAGTGATAGAAAGCATTCAATAAGAGCAATAGAAATGCTGTCAAACTCTAAAGACCTCACTAGAACTTATCATAGATATATGTTTTACTATTTGTAAGCAAAAAAAAAATCCCATGTAGTTAATGACAGGCATTCTTAGTTGCTCTCATCAGATTGTTCATTGATATGACTAAAAAGATTAAACAGACACCATCATCTTCTTGGCTGTAACAGAAACTGGAAGTGTAAGTTCATAGAAAGTATCCTCAGCCAAAGAGTTACTGTTTTATCCTACAATTGCAGTCAACAATCTGTGTCCCAAACAGAATAAACATAGCTACACTTCAGCACCCGCTGATCTGCTGAATATACCTCCACCAACCTGTCCCCTTAATCCATCCTACATAATAAGTAGAAACTGAATCAATTTATTCTATCCTTGCTATCTATATATTGATGTAGAGCTGAAGGACAGATGAGCAAGCATTGGTTTCAGAATGAAAATAGATACAGTTAAAAAGCATTATCAAGCGAGTAACTCATAGAATCATACTTCCACATTCAGAGACATCAGTCAATGAAAATCACAAGCAATCCAGTTGCTGATACATTATTTTGCATAAAATCCAGTCAATTTATTTGAGAGTGTGGCTTCAATTCACTGTTATCCCTATATTTCAAATAGACACCTCCTAGAGTAGGGGTCACCAACCTGTCAATCGCGATCAACCGGTCAATCTTTGAGACTTTCCCAGTAGATCCCGAAGAAAAATCAAAAATAAATACACAAATACTGCTGTAATGTGAGCATTATAAAAGTAAGTAATACTAATTAGGATAATGGTAATATAGCAATATTTTCACTAAAAAGCGGTTTGTAAAGAGAGATTGTTTCCAGGTTGCGGGTTTCAGTTCCGTTCTTCCTGCCCAGTGCGCATGTGTGTAGTTCCCCCCACCATGCACCGCATTTTCAGCGCAGCCTGTGCTGCATCAAAGTGACCAATTAGATTAGGTAATAGTACAGACTATCGTAAACATCGATATACGGCAGTGTCCCCAACCTCCGAGCCGCGAAGCATGCAGGGGTGCAGCGGTAGTCAGGATGCACACAGCACATCTTTAAGAAAAAAAGCCGAAATAAACAAGCTAACAACAGGAATTCTGCAGATGCTGGAAATTCAAGCAACATACATCAAAGTTGCTGGTGAACGCAGCAGGCCAAGCAGCATCTATAGGAAGGGGCGCAGTCGACGTTTCAGGCCGAGACCCTTCGTCAGGACTAACTGAAGGAAGAGTGAGTAAGGGATTTGAAAGCTGGAGGGGGAGGGATAGAGCCGAGAGCTGGACAGGTGATAGGCAAAAGGGGATACGAGAGGATCATGGGACAGGAGGTCCGGGAAGAAAGACGGGGGGGGGGTGACCCAGAGGATGGGCAAGAGGTATATTCAGAGGGACAGAGGGAGAAAAAGGAGAGTGAGAGAAAGAATGTGTGCATAAAAATGAGTAACAGATGGGGTACGAGGGGGAGGTGGGGCCTAGCGGAAGTTAGAGAAGTCAATGTTCATGCCATCAGGTTGGAGGCTACCCAGACGGAATATAAGGTGTTGTTCCTCCAACCTTTGTGTGGCTTCATCTTTACAGTAGAGGAGGCCGTGGATAGACATGTCAGAATGGGAATGGGATGTGGAATTAAAATGTGTGGCCACTGGGAGATCCTGCTTTCTCTGGCGGACAGAGCGTAGATGTTCAGCAAAGCGGTCTCCCAGTCTGCGTCGGGTCTCACCAATATATAAAAGGCCACATCGGGAGCACCGGACGCAGTATATCACCCCAGTCGACTCACAGGTGAAGTGATGCCTCACCTGGAAGGACTGTTTGGGGCCCTGAATGGTGGTAAGGGAGGAAGTGTAAGGGCATGTGTAGCACTTGTTCCGCTTACACGGATAAGTGCCAGGAGGGAGATCAGTGGGGAGGGATGGGGGGGACGAATGGACAAGGGAGTTGTGTAGGGAGCGATCCCTGCGGAATGCAGAGGGGGGGGGAGGGAAAGATGTGCTTAGTGGTGGGATCCCGTTGGAGGTGGCGGAAGTTACGGAGAATAATATGTTGGACCCGGAGGCTGGTGGGGTGGTAGGTGAGGACCAGGGGAACCCTATTCCTAGTGGGGTGGTGGGAGGATGGAGTGAGAGCAGATGTACGTGAAATGGGGGAGATGCGTTTAAGAGCAGAGTTGATAGTGGAGGAAGGGAAGCCCCTTTCTTTAAAAAATGAAGACATCTCCCTCGTCCTAGAATGAAAAGCCTCATCCTGAGAGCAGATGCGGCGGAGACGGAGGAATTGCGAGAAGGGGATGGCGTTTTTGCAAGAGACAGGGTGGGAAGAGGAATAGTCCAGATAGCTGTGAGAGTCAGTAGGCTTATAGTAGACAAGCTAATTAATTAGGTGAATGTCGGCTCAGATCAGAGGCAACGCAATCGGGAATCGCTTGTGATATCCTGACAGCATGGCGGAGGCTCCATGAAAGAAGGCGAAAACATACAAATTCCATCCAGAATGGGAAGAGGAATTTCTATTTACCTTGGTGAAAGACAAGTGTGTATGTATGTTGTGCCACCAAACACAAGCACTGACTAAAAGAGGGAATCTGGAGCGGCACCACAACACCAACCACCAGAAATTTAAAGACACCTACCCCCCAAAGAGCGCCTGGAAAGTTGAGGAGCTGAAGTCGGGGTTGAAGGCCCCACAAAACGTTTTCCACAAAACATGCTGCTCAAAATAAGGCTGCTATTGAAGCATCATTTCACATAAGTCACCTTTTGGCTGAACACAAGAAGCCTTTTACAGATGGCAACTTATTCAAGGAAGCAATGGTCATTACCACAGAGAATGTTTTCAATGACTTTAAAAACAAAAACGGCATCACAACCGCAATACATAATATGCCGCTTGGCCCTGCAACAGTGACAAGGAGGGTAGAATCACTGTCAGAGGATGTGAATATTTTTCACTACAGTTCGATGAATCCCTGGATGTAATGCAAACAGCTCAGCATGTTGTATTTGTCAGAATGGCTTTCCAGGATTTTACAACAAAGGAGGACTTCCTCACGCAATTAAAGGAAAGAATGAGAGGTGAGGATATTTACAATGAGATTTTTAAAATATGTCTGTGAAAATGACATCCCGATTCATAAACTGGTGGCAATTACTACTGATGGGGTCGAGCAATACGCGGTGTATGCGTTAGTTTTATAGCACTAAAAGTCAGCGCCTACTTCGGGTCAACTTATCTATGTGAAATTGCATTTTCACAGATGAAAATTATTAAATCTAAGTACAGGAGCTGACTTACCGACAGACACCTCACGAGGGTTGCCAACTTTCTCACTCCAACATAAGGGACAAAAGTAGCAGTCAAATCCCGGGACATCTGCGTTTACCCCGAGAAAGACTACCATGACCATGAAGCTTTGTGCTGGCACCTGTGTGCGCACGCGCGTACGTGCGGATTTTTTTACCCCACAAATCGGTTTTGGCTTAATTTTCATTATTTCTACTTTATATAGGCTGTGTATTTATCATATCATTCCTGCTTTTACTATATGTTAGTGTTATTTTAGGTTTTATGTGTTATTTGGTATGATTTGGTAGGTTTTTTTTGGGTCTGGGAACGCTCAAAATTTTTTCCATATAAATTAATGGTAATTGCTTCTTCGGCGTAAAGCATTTCGGCACGAAAGGTTATGTAGGAACGCTCTACCTTAGCGGGGGAAATACGGGACAGTTGGCAACCCTACACTTCACAGACTGTCTCAGACTGGCTATCTGTGGTTATGAGACAAATTTCAGGAAACTAGCAGACAGTATTCAGCCCCAGTCATCACACTGAGTGCAACAGTCAATTTTTATTCATTTATTTTTCGTGTTGAAATAAATTAAATAATGAAACTTAGAATTAAAGGTGTGAAGTATTGTAATATTTTTAAAGAAAGACAGCTATGGCCTGTTTGATATGCTAGTTACAGTGTTTTCTTCTTTGAATTAATTTGAAAGTTTGACAGAAGTACTTTGTGTAATTCAAATACAATTCGCCCAAATAAAAGGCCTCAAATTGGAAGTACAATTTGAGCTGTTTTTTCTGTAAACGATTTAGTAGGTAGATCTTGCCTTTCACTGAGGTCGAGGTAGGGGATCTTGGGCTTAAAAAGGTTGGTGACCACTATTCTAGAGCAAATGATAAAGCAATAATTAAAGCAACACACATCAAAGTTGCTGGTGAACGCAGCAGGCCAGGCAGCATCTCTAGGAAGAGGTACAGTCGATGTTTCAGGCCGAGACCCTTCGTCAGGACTAACTAAAGGAAGAGTTAGTAAGAGATTTGAAAGTTGGAGGGGGAGGGGGAGATCCAAAATGATAGAAGACAGGAGGGGGAGGGATGGAGCCAAGAGCTGGACAGGTGATTGGCAAAAGGGATACGAGAGGATCATGGGACAAGAGGTCCGGGAAGAAAGACGGGGGGGGGGGAACCCAGAGGATGGGCAAGGGGTACATTCAGAGGGACAGAGGGAGAAAAAGGAGAGTGAGAGAAAGAATGTGTGTATAAAAATAAATAACGGATGGGGTACGAGGGGGAGGTGGGGCATTAGCATAAGTTAGAGAAGTCGATGTTCATGCCATCAGGTTGGAGGCTACCCAGATGGAATATAAGGTGTTGTTGCTCCAACCTGAGTGTGGCTTCATCTTTACAGTAGAGGAGGCCGTGGATAGACATGTCAGAATGGGAATGGGATGTGGAATTAAAATGTGTGGCCACTGGGAGATCCTGCTTTCTCTGGCAGACAGAGTGTAGGTGTTCAGCAAAACGATCTCCCAGTCTGCGTCGGGTCTCGCCAATATATAAAAGGCCACATCGGGAGCACCGGACTCACAGGTGAAGTGTCGCCTCACCTGGCCACAAGCAATAATTAATTATTTTTGACTTTAGTTTCACAATTTACTTGTGAAAGTGCTAGTGAATGGAAGTCACTCTGTCCACTTTCCTGTTTTTCATTGGAAATCAATAAAATTAATGGAAAATAAATTTATTTTGTTCACTATTGCAAGGATAATAGACATCTCAAATGATATATTTCCTCTTGATAATAACAGTGCAGTGAATCAGCAGTGAACTAACACTGCCCCCTAACCCATCACCAGAAATTAGTAATCTTAAAGGTACCCACAGACAGAATTCTTAACCTGGTCATTGATAGCTAAAGTCCCAAGGTGACATAACAAAGGATCTGGCTCAGAGTGATTGAAAAATCCTGAGTAAAACATGCATACCAAAAAAATACATGTAATACTGCCATTTTCAGCATGGCATCAATTAGAAATATATTCTCAGAGTGGGATGCAATACAACATTTACCAATTATTTGCATCAGACTAGAAATTAGACTTCTAGTCATGAAACTAACAAACACCTGGCAGCTTGTCATGTAAAATTCCACATATCAGGATCAGAATTATTAACACCGATATAAGATGTGAAATGTGTTATTTTGTGACAGCAGTAGCGTACAAAAACAAAAATCTATAAATTACAAAAACAATACAGTGGATCCCAGTTAATTGGGACACAACGGAACCAGTACATTTTGGCCCAATTAAGCAGCTGCCCCAATTAACCGAAGTTTCATGGAAAGAGATAAAATGGTATAAAAAGACAAACTACCGTTTAACTGAGTAAATGAAACAAGGAGAAATTAAAACATATCAATACCTCAATACTACAATACTGTGCATTAGCTCCTAATAGTTATCAATAGAGGAAATTATCTAGTGTACAGTGGCATATTCTTTTTGATTGACTGTAAATGAACAAAATCAGCACAAAAACGGTAGGTAATGAACTGCCTTCATACCATGCTTTCAGTGATTGCATCCTCCATATCTTCATTATCATTGTAACGTTCAAGATAATTATTGACACATTCAAATTCTTCACAGTTCCTAACTTGTTGGAGTAGTGAAATTGTTTCATTTTCACTCCTGACATTTCTGGCATCACCTAGTCTGAATGCCTGAAACCGCAGTGAGCAAAACAGTTCTGAATTATTTTACCACTTAAAATAAAAACTTCTAACGAACTATCACAAAAATCACTGCTATTTGAAGAAAAGCACACAGAACTAATCCTATATTAAAAAATATTTTGCTCTCAGCACAATTTAGTATCTAATGGCCACACAAAAATAAATAAAATTTTAAAATAAATAAATTACAGTATACATATATTGAATAGATTAAAAAGCATGCAAAAAACAGAAATATTGTATATTTTAAAAAGTGAGGTAGTGTCCAAGGGCTCAATGTCCATTTAGGAATTGGATGGCAGAGGGGAAGAAGCTGTTCCTGAATCGCTGAGTGTGCGCCTTCAGGCTTCTGTACCTCCTACCTGATGGTAACAGCAAGAAAAGGGCATGCCCTAGCTGCTTAATAATAGACGCTGCCTTTCTGAGACACTGCTCCCTGAAGATATCCTGGGTACTTTGTAGGCTAGAACCCAAGATGGAGCTGATTAGATTTACAACCCTCTGCAGCTTCTTTCGGTTCTGTGCAGTACACCCCCCCCCCCCGCAATACCAGACAGTGATGCAGCCTGTCAGAATGCCCTCCACGGTACATAGAAACATAGCAAACCTACAGCACAATAAAGGCCCTTCAGCCCACAAAGTTGTGCCGAACATGTCCCTACCTTAGAAATTACTAGGCTTACCCATAGCCCTCTATTTTTCTAAGCTCCATGTACCTATCCAAAAGTCTCTTAAAAGACCCTATCGTATCCGCCTCCACCACCATTGTTGGCAGCCCATTCCACGCACTCACCACTCTCTGAGTAGACAATAGACAATAGATGCAGGAGCAGGCCATTCAGCCCCAAGCCAGCACCACCATTCACTGTGATCATGGCTGATCATCCACAATCAGTACCCTTTTCCTGCCTTCTCTCCATAAGTAAAAGCTTACCCCTGACATCTCCTCTGTACCTACTCCCCAGCACCTTAAACCTGTGTCCTCTTGTGGCAACCATTTCAGCCCTGGGAAAAAGCCTCTGACTATCCACATGATCAATGCCTCTCATCATCTTATACACCTCTATCAGGTCACCTCTCATCCTCCGTCGCTCCAAGGAGAAAACGCTGAGTTCACTCAATCTGTTTTCATAAAGCATGCTCCCCAATCCAGGCAACATCCTTGTAAATCTCCTCTTCACCCTTTCTATGGCTTCCACATCCTTCCTGTAGTGCAGCGACCAGAAATGAGCACAGTAATCCAAGTAGGGTCTGACCAGGATCCTACATAGCTGCAACATTACCTCTCGGCTCCGGAATTTAATCCCGCGATTGATGAAGGCCAATACACTATGCCTTCTTAACCACAGAGTCAACCTGCGCAGCTGCTTTGAGCGTCCTATGGACTCAGACCCCAAGATCCCTCTGATCCTCCACACTGCCAAGAGTCTTACCATGAATGCTATATTCTGCCATCATATTTGACCTACCAAAACGAACCACTTCACACCTATCTGGGTTCAACTCCACCTGCCACCTCTCAGCCCAGTTTTGCATCCTATCGATGTTCCGCTGTAACCTCTGACAGCCCTCCACACTATACACAACACCTCCAACCTTTGTGAAATCAACAAACTTACTAACCCATCCCTCCACTTCCTCATCCAGGTCACTTATAAAAATCACAAACAGTAAGGGTCCCAAAACAGATCCGAGGCACACCACTGCTCACCGACCTTCATGCAGAATATGACCAGTCTACAACCACTCTTTGCCTTCTGTGGGCAAGCCAGTTCTGGATCCACAAAGCAATGTCCCCTTGGATCCCATGCCTCCTTACTTTCTCAATAAGCCTTGCATGGGGTACCTTATCAAATGCCTCGCTGAAATCAATATACACTACATCTACTGCTCTTCCTTCATCAATGTGTTTAGTCACATCCTCAAAAATTTCAATCAGGCTCGTAAGGCAGGACTTGCCCTTGACAAAGCCATGCTGAGTATCCCTAATTATATTATCTATAGAAGTTTTTGAGTGTAATTAAT
Source organism: Mobula hypostoma (assembly GCF_963921235.1). Lineage (NCBI taxonomy): Eukaryota > Metazoa > Chordata > Chondrichthyes > Myliobatiformes > Myliobatidae > Mobula > Mobula hypostoma. Next base: position 94,692,142 of record NC_086105.1, read on the forward strand.
GACTTGCCAAATCTCTTCAAACTCCTAATAAAGTATAGCCATTGTGTTGCCTTCTTTATAACTACATTGATATGTTGGGACCAGGTTAGATCCTCAGAGATCTTTACACCCAGGAACTTGAAACTGCTCACTCTCTCCACTTCTAATCCCTCTATGAGGATTGGTATGTGTCCCTTCGTCTTACCCTTCCTGAAGTCCACAGTCAGCTCTTGCGTCTTACTGATGTTGAGTGCCAGGTTGTTGCTGCGGCACCACTCCACTAGTTGGCATATCTCACTCCTGTACATCCTCTCCTCACCACCTGAGATTCTACCAACAATGGTTGTATCGTCAGCAAATTTATAGATGGTATTTGAGCTGTGCCTAGCCACACAGTCATGTGCATATAGACAGTAGAGCAGTGGGCTAAGCACACATCCCTGAGGTGCACCAGTGTTGACTGTCAGTGCAGAAGATATGTTATTACCAATCCACACAGATTGTGGTCTTCCGATCAGGAAGTCAAGGATCCAATTGCAGAGGGAGGTACAGAGGCCCAGGTTCTACAACTTCTCAATCAGGACTGTGGGAATGATAGTATTAAATGCTGAGCTATGGTCAATGAACAGCATCCTGACATGTGTGTTTGTGTCGTCCAGGTGGTCGAAAGCCATGTGGACAGCCATTGAGATTGCGTCTGCCATTGACCTATTCTAGCGATAGGCAAATTGCAATGGGTCCAGGTCCTTGCTGAGGCAGGAGTTCAGTCTAGTCGTGACCAACCTCTCAAAGCATTTCATCACTATCAATATGAGTGCTACCGGGTGATAGTCATTTAGGCAGCTTACATTATTCTTCTTTGGCACTAGTATAATTGTTGCCTTTTTGAAGCAAGTGGAAACTTCTGCCCATAGCAGTGAGAGGTTGAAAATGTCCTTGAGTACTCCCACTAGTTGATTGGCACAGGTTTTCAGAGCCTTACCAAGTACTCCATCTGGACCTTCCGCCTTGCGAGGGTTCACTTTCTTTAAAGAAAAACCTAACATTATTTAATAAATAACCTTATTTCCTGGCATAATTTACATATTATTATTTAACTATTTATGCTTTTATTACTATTTAATTATTCATGGTGCAACTGTAACGAAAACCAATTTCCCCCCGGGATCAATAAAGTATGACTATGACTATGACTATAACATTGGCCTCTGAGACAGAGATCACAGGGTCATCAGGTGCAGCAGGGATCTTCACAGCTGTGTTGTGTTCTTCCTTTCAAAGCGGGCATACAAGGCATCGAGTTCATCTGATATTGAAGCATCACTGCCATTCATGCTATTGGGTTTAACTTTAGGTATTGGGTTTAGTAATGTCCTGCAAACCCTGCTAGAGTTGTCGTGCATCTGATGTCACCTCTAACCTTATTTGAAATTGTCTCTTTGCCCTTAAAATAGCCCTCTGCAAATCATACCTGGTTTTCTGGTACAGGCCTGGGTCGCCAAACTTGGAATGCCACAGATCTAGCCTTTAGCAGACTATGTACCTCCTGGTTCATCCATGGATTTTGATTTAGGAATGTACAGTAAGTCGTTGTAGGCACACACTCATTCACACAGGTTTTAATGAAATCGGTAACAACTGCAGCATTCTCATCCAGATTCGAAGATGAATCCCTGAATATAGTCCAGTCTACCGATGCAAAGCAGTCCTGTAAGCACTCCTGTCCTTCCCTTGTCCATACCTTCTTGGTCCTCACTACCGGTGCTACAGTCTTCAGTCTCTGCCTATACTCAGGGAGTAGAAGTAGAGCTAAGTGATCAGACTTCCCGAAGTGAGGGCGTGGAATAGCACAGTAGGCATTCTTGATGGTGGTGTAGCAATGGTCCAGTGTGTTGTTTCCTCTGGTATTGCAAGTGATCTGTTGATGGTAATTGCTTAGTGGTTTTTTTCAGACTGGACTGGTTAAAATCTCCCAAATTGATGGTGAAAGTGTTAAGCTGCACTGTTTCATGCATGTTGATCCCATTGCTCAGATTATTTAAAGCCTGACTAACATAGGCCTGAAGTGGACTGCAACCAAAATGACCCCGGAGAATTCTCGTGGTAGGTATAAAAGACAGCACTTAACTGCTAGATATTCCAGGTCTGCTAAGCAGAATTGGGACAGCACTGATATATTTGTGCACCAAGAAGAGTTGATCATGAGGCATACTCCTCCACCTCTGCTTTTGAGAGACTCTGATAGATCTGTCCTGACGGTGTACATTAAACCCGTCAATCTGAATTGCTATATCTGGTACGGAAGGGGTTAACCAGGATTCTGTGAAACAAAGGACACACGCGGTACTAATGGCCCTCTGATTCAGCACCCTAGCTCTCAGATCATCGATTTTATTCACCAGAGACTGCACATTTGCCAGCAAGATAGGTGGTATAGGGAGTTTAAAACCCCACTTCCTTAAACGCACTTGTTACCTGGCTCTGCACCTGTGCTTCCTCCATGGTGTCCTATGTGGGTGCATCCAACCACCACCAGTGTTGTTTCTGTCAGCTTTAAGCAGCGATAGTTCATTTAAACGCATTAAGATATCTTTGTTGACTGTACTGACCTTGGAAGCAGTTGTGCTTTTTAGCTGTATCAGGCTGAAATGGGAATATTTAATCCTATCCATTGAGAATACTGCTGCTAAACGAGTTGCACCCAGGCACCCCAGAAGAGCATCGAAGAGCAGTTTAGTTCTTCTCCAAAGACCAGAACACTTCATATGACAGTGTAGCCACATACCACAAAAGCCAACATTTTTGAAAAGCATTTTTGCTTCTTCATCATTCTGAATTTCGATCATTTTTTCTTGAAAGCTCTCTTACTGTTCTTCCACCTTGCAAAGAAATGAGTAAATTACCAAGTCCGGAATTGTTCAAACCTAGATTGTTCAAATCCTGCAATCGATTCTGAAAATCTTTCTTCACTGACTGCAGGTGTAAGCAGTGCTCTTGCAAATCACCATCTGTGAAAGAGAGTGCCGTATATTCCAAGCAAGGAAACAGAGAACATTCTTCTCCCAATGTTTTGCTTATATATTTCCAATTTTCTAATAAAAGTGGATTAAATTAAAATTCTCACCCTGCAGTTTCATATTTAGAATGTTCATTTTGTCATACAGTTTGGCTAGGTATGCCACATCTCCACGTAAGAAGTTCATCTTGTTTCCCAAGCTTTTGTTGACTTTGAGCAAAAATTCAACTACAATGCCAAAAAGATTTAAGAAACACTTTAAGCAGCAGCCTTTTGACAGCTAACACCTCAGTGTAAAGAAGCAAGCATTCAAACTCTTCACTGTTTTTATCTTGGCATAACTGGCAAAATATTTAGCTATTTAATGGATCAGCTTTAATTTTGCTGATAGCAGATATTACAAGAGTCATAATTGAAAAAAATTGCTGGCTGAGGTTTTTGGCGTGAGATGTTGACAATGAATTACACAATAGATTGCAAACAGACCTGAAATTTCTTTTTCATAAATGCCACTAAACCAGCATGGTGACCTGTCATATATAGTGTTTCATCTGTTGCACAAGAAATCATGTTCCTAATCAGAATGCTTTTATCCTCAATATACATTTTGAGCTTGTTGTAGATTGATTCTCCACTGATATTTGTTTTTAACTTCTTACAAAATCTCTTCATAAACTTTTCCATTTTTGATAAACTGTACATGCCATTAGCAATGCTCCGTTGTCTCACGCAGTTGACTCATCCAGTTGTATCCCAAATTCTGTTTTTTGTAGCTCTGTGCATAGCTGATACTCAATGTCTTTACTCAATTCATCAATACGACAAGCTACAGTGTTATTACTCAGAGGAATTGATTTTAAAATACTGGCATCCATTTTGAGAACAGGACGTCTGATACAGCAGGCATTATTAATCTTTCACCAATTGTATGAGATTTTCCACACTTTGCTATCATTTTGGAAATGTTTTAAGAAGCAATGGGACCACTATCAAGGTTATTTTTAGCTTCTTGGCAAATGACACGAGTGTGCAATGCTTTTCAGATGCTTCTTTCACCTTCTGGATCTGAGTAAAGGGAATTGCATTTTTACAGGAGTCAGGGTGGGAAGATAACCGTGGGAACCAGCAGGTTCGTAAAGGATGTTCATTGACAGTTTGTCTCTAGAGATGGAGGTACGGAGATCTCTGAAAGGGGAGGGAAGTGTCTGAAATGAACCAAGTAAATTTGAGGACAGGGTGGAAGTTAGAGGCAAAGTTGATGAAATTGATGAGCTTAGCATGGGTGCATGAAGCAGCACCAATGCAGTCATCAATGTAGCAGAGGAAGAGTTGGGAACATTACTGGGGAAAGCTTGGAACACGGACTGTTCTACATAGCCAACAAAGAAGCAGGCATAGCTGGTACCCATGTGAGTGTCCATGGTTGCCTCATGAGTCTGCAGAAAGTGGGAGGAGCCAAAGGATAATTCTTGAAGGTGAGGACCAGTTCTGCCCGATGAAGGTGGTGGTGATGGAGGGGAACTGGATAGTTCTTTAACCGAGAAAGAACCAGAGGGCTTTAAGCCCTTCATGATGCAGGATAGAAGTGTATAGGGACTCCACAACCACGGTGAAAATGAGGCAGTCTGGGCCACGGAATTGAAAGCTACTGAGGACATTGAGAGCATGAGAGGTGTTGCAGATATAGGTGGGAAGGGACTAAACCAAGGCGGATAGGATGGAGTCGAGGTATGCCGACACAAGTTTAGTGAGACAGGAGAAGGCAGAGACAATAGGCTTACCCAGACACTCAGGTTTGTGGATCTTGGGTAGGAAGGAGGCAAAAGCGAACGGTGCAGGTAAGGGTACTATAAGTTTTATGGCAGTAGATGGGAGTTCTCCAGAGTTGATGAGGTCAGTGGTGGTGTCAGAGACAGTTTTCTGATGGTCCTCTTCAAACGGTAGGTACCAGGAGGTGTCTGAGAGTTGCCGCTTGGCCTCAGCAAGGTAGAGGTCAGTCTGCCACACTACAACAGCATCTCCTTTGTCTGCTGGTTTGATGGCAAGGTTGGGATTGATGCAGAGAGAACGGAGTGCAGTGTGTTCAGAGGGGATAAGGTTTGAGGAGGAGAGCAGAGTGATGAAGTTGAGATAGGTGATGTCTCATTGGCAATTCAAGGTGAAAAGATCCAAGAAGATGAGGGGGTCTGAGATAGGAGAAGGGGTCATTGGTGCAGGATGTGGAATTCTTGCTAAAGAAGGGATCTCAGAGACGGAAGCGATAGAAGAAGAGTTCAAAATCATGCCAGGTCAGAATTCAATAAGGCGTGGGCAAAGGGTGACAAGGACAAGGCCCTTGCTGAGAATAGAACGTTCCACCGCAGAGAGGGGAAGGCTGGAGGGGACGGTGAAGACACAGCAAGGATTAGAGCTGGGATTAGAGGGGTGAAGAGAGTTGGTGGCACCAGAGGAGACAGGAGGGTTGGTGTGTTCAGGGAAAGTGGGATGGGAGGAAGACAGAGGCTCCAAGGACCCAAGAGTTGACAGTGGGGCCCGAGAGTCTTGAGATTGAAGAGTGATGGTGGGGGAAACAAAGCCTGGGGCCCCAGCAACAACAAAGAAAGCTATCTTACAATGTGTGTGAAATACGTGGTAACTCCAGATTAGCAGAGGCTCTCAATGATGTAGTCTAACTTAAAACGGAGATGAATGAAGTCCAATAAACAGCTTTTGCTTTCATGACATCCAGGCAAATCATTCTATGCACATTGAGGTAGACACAACAGGAAAAATTATAAGAGAACGTAGAACATTGTGCTACAGGTACAGAGGAAATGCAATGCAGGAAACAAATGCAGTGTGAGAGTTAAGAGTTCATCTTTGTCATACTATAGGTCTGGTCAGGAATCTTATAAGAGCAGGAAAGAAGATGCCCTTGAGCCTAGTGGTACATGTTTCCAAGCTTTTGTATCTTCTGCCTGATGGAAGAGAGTAACTGGGTTGGGAGGGGCCCCGGTTTATGTTGGCTGCATTCTCGAGGCAGAGGGAAGTCTGGATAGTGTCCAAAAGTATCAGACACTGAAAAGTTTGGAAACATGCTGTTCCCAAAGAAACTGCAACATTTGAACCCACTTCAAGAGGGAATGGAAAGATGACTCAGCTACTGGCTCATCTGCAGTGTATATCCCCTTGGAATCATTCAAACAAGGAAACAGAGGGAATTCCAGTGCTTCAGAATGACTGATCCATTTTAATGTTTCACATTTATTTCATTTGCAGCTACTAAAGTAAGCAGCCACAGATGGAATAAATATGAAACATTCAGCCTGACCCTAATGTTTCACATTTATTCCATTTGTATTCTTGATGTTTGAATTAATGAAAAATGACTTAAATTAGAATCAAGATTAAACTTAACAAAAATGATGCCACACTCATGCCAACTCTTTATGCTTACCTTCCAGGTCACCTGACTTGACTTGGCCTTATGTGATGCCCTCCACTGACATTGCTGCCAGGTTGGAGGAAGGCTGCTGCCTGCACTTAGAAGGCTCAGGAGGGGCTGAGTGGCAGCAAATAATGATGCTAAATAACCAGAATACACTCCCCCCTTGGTAATAGTACAGTATCTGCCAACTGTAAGTTACCATTCCAAATAATGTTGTGGAAGTCCAATGGCATTTATAAATAATTAAAATATCTTCCCACATATTCTATAGGCATTACCACATTACTGCTATTTGAATATGCAATAGCCTACATTGGTATGGTTAAAATATAAAATAATTGTCCAAATGAATTAAACCCAACAGCGCAACTCAGATAAGCTTCCTTATCAGGTATCCATAGCACTCGGAAGAAATGTTACATTACATATATAATTTACTTTATCCATTCATTTCGAGCAACAGCAAACACCAATTATATTCAGAGAACATAAGCAGTTTTAAAATTACTCAATTTCAAGACATGAAATACTGCAAAACTCAGTCAGCACCAATTGTGGAAAGAGTTAAATGTTCAGGTCAAAACCCCTTCTACAAAACTGGATGAAAGTTATTCAACCTGAAATGTTCACTCTGTCCTTCTCTTTCTACAGAGGCTGCCCGACCTGCTGAGTGTTTCCAGCATTTTCTGTACTTCAGATTTCCAACATCTGCAGCATTTTGATTTTCATTTAAAATTACCTTCTTTTGAACAACATTGAACATGTAAGGACTGGAACCAGCCCTTCAGCCCACAATATTCTGCTGAACTAAATAAAACTAATAATTGAAGGCCTACTAAACTAGTCCCTTCTGCCATGTCCCATTCACGTACTTATCTAAGAGCCCCTTAAGTGCCTCTCTCATATTTGCCTCCACTACCACCCCTTGCAGTGCATTCTAGTCATCCACGACTCCCTCTGCAGTCAACTTGCCCCACACATCTCCCTTGAACTTACCGCATCACCTTAATTCCATGCCCTATAGCATTAGACATTCAGAGCCAGGGGAAAAAGTACCAGCTACCTACTCGATCTATACCTTTCATAATCTTATAAACTTCTATCAAGTTTCCACTCAATTTACAACACTAAGAAAACAACCCACAAGTTTGTCCAGAATCTTCTCATAGCACATGCCCTCTAATCCACGCAGCATCCAGGTAATCTCTCCTGCACCCTCTCCAAAATCTCCACATCCTTCCTATGATGAGCCGACCTGAACTGAACGCAATACTTCACATGTAGCCCAACCAGTATTTTTTTAAAGCTGCTCCACAATTTCCTGACTCTCTTACTCAATGTCTCAGCTAATAAAGGCAAGCATGCCATATGACTTCTTTGTGACCCTATCAACTTTTGCAATCACTAGTGCAGACCAGTAGCAACAATTTCCCAATCTTGTGAAGTCAGTAAAATAGAAACCAAGATCTAGAAAAGGTAATTAATACTGAATAAATGCATAAAGACTCTATGCTTCATTTCTTGCAAAAATCACAGGACAACAAGCATGACTTTTAAATGATACTACTCACAATATTGGATATAGCATATTGAGAACACACAATATTTTATTCAGTCAACATTTCATGTTGGAGTAAAATGCATTGTGATGTGTCATAATTTGATTTAAAAGAACATAAAAACTGAAAGTGATCCTTCTTCAGAACTGAAATTCTCTTTCCATAGATGCTACCTAATCTGCTAAGATTTTCCAACATTTTTCTGTTTTCATTTCAGATTTCCAACTTTCTTTTTATTTTCAGCATGTTTAAAATCAGAGAAAATGTAAAGAATTCAGCGCCTTCATAAGACTTGGGAGGCCTGGAGCAAAATTACCAATAAAATTCAAACATAAACACTTAATATCCTTGCATTATTGTTACACAAGCAGTAAAACATTTATCAAATCTTCAACTCGAAAGAAATATGACAAATGCTGAGACTAGAGGAAATAAAAAGTTTTGTTTGCATGTTTTACTCACCATGTAATTACATGCAACCATTATTTTCATTTCCCAGTACTGCTGCCCTCATCATTGCCTCATCCAGCCCTCTCATTCCCTTTCTTTCTTTTTCTTTTGCCACTGATAATCAGAATAATAGTAGTATATTGCCTTGCCATGCCCTATCCCCAATAGTTTCAAATATCCCTCTGCATTCTCAGCAAACATCTTGACTTCCACCCACCTTACCTCCAACAATAAATCCACCTATACAAGTCCCACCAACTATTCCTCGGCCTCAGTAATCCACATTTGGTCTCAAATTCTCCAGCATATCAATTCAAAATTCCACACTTTACTTTGAATCCATTATAACTTTCATTCTAACCTTTACTACCTCACCCCATCAAATTCTACATTCCAAGGACCTCTGGATCTTGTACCTCTCTAACATTAAAAATAGGAAAGAAATGTATGCACTTTGAGCCTGCTATGTTATTCAGTAAAATCAGAGTTTATTCCTCTGCCTCAAGTCTACATTATGCATTTGAGAGAAACCCTCAATTGTAATTTCAGCCTGAGTACAAAGTGGATACCATAGGCTGAACAAATTCATGACATAATAAAATCAGAATACCCCCTCCATGAATTCTCATACAGCTTTCTTCCCAAGTTCCGTCAAAACTCAATACCAAATTTTGGATCCTGTAACAGGGAAGAATTTCTCCATGTATAGTAGAGTAGCAATTAACCCATTATTAAATGTAGAAATTTTTTCTACTGTAATTATACAATAAGGTAGTCACATCACTTACCAAATCTGACCAACGTTCACAAGTGAATGATACAGAATCCATAAGACAAACATGATCATCATATTGGCACATCCTGTGAGCATTATAAACGCTGACAGTCCCATTCCTAATAGGGCAATATTGTCGAGGTGTGCATCCATGTCTGACCAGTCCAGAAACCACAGAATCGTTGGTGCATAACTCAAAGCTTCAATGCCAACTTTACCCCCAGCATATTGTTGAATCTTCTGTAAATATAGCTGACTTGGTAGCAATCCGTTCTTTCCAAGTAATTGTTTGTTTTGAAGGTAAGCAACAGAAAATGCTACAACTGCAAAGAAGAGAAGTGATAGTGAATAGCACTGAATAAAGCACAACAAAAATCAGACTATAAATTTATCTGGCACTCTTGGAACATTGTCGCACACTGTGCGCACCTAGTTACAAAAACAGACAATAGCAAGAAATACACAACACTGGTCAAAATAAGAATTACCCTAAAAAAAACTCTGCTCTTGCAGAACAAATGCAAAACATAAAATTTCTTTCCTAGATTGGGTTTTCGAACAAGAAACAAACGTCCTGAATTAAATTACACGTCGCAACACCAAAGAAATCACTTTCAATTGAAAATAAATCGATCACAAAAGGAAAATGGACTTACTAGGTATTTTGCAATGTCAACAATTTTTATTCAATTTTCTCCATGTCTTAAACACCAATACAGAGTTGAACCAGACATGCAGCGCAATGCACACATAGCTACCACGTGCATAGTCTTCAAAGACATACTCCACCACTGTAAGCCTTGACAGAGCTATGTAAGGACCTCCTTAACTCTTGCCCCTTTATCTCCTCTTGATAGATAGTCTGGTCCTGAGGTAATGGAAACATGTTTGCCAATCTGAATGACTTTCATTCAGCCCCTTTCAGCCAACATCAGCCTGTCATTTCACTTTCCAAGCTTACTGGTTCATTTTTGTCATCCAAAGTTGAAAAGAATGAATTGGTAGGAGCAAACTTCCACCTCTTCCAAAATTAGATCCAAATATTGCATGGGATATCTGAATATAATTTATGAATATATCATGAATATAATTTTCTGCAGCTAAATTCAGCTAATTAAATTCTAAACTGATCTCAGAAAAAATGCTTATAATATGATCAATAGATTGATAAAAGTCTGGAAAAAAATCAAAACCTTTAAAAATGGTATCAGAACCATGAAGGGAACTTGAAATGCAGGTGATACGTGAGCTAAAGTGGGATTGAGAGAAACAACCTTCAGTGGATCAAACATTGCTAAGAAAATCAGAAAACCACAACTACTGAAAATCTGAAAAATGCTGGAAAGACTCAGCAGGCCAGACACATCTGTTAATGTTGCTTGGGTCAAAAATCATTTTATAGAACTTTTACTTGTCCTTGGCTTTTTGCAAAAATGCTTTTTCTGAAACAAGGCAATCAAAACCAATAACTAAATAGCAACCTGATTAAAGATTGAACATATTACATGAAAACATTGAACATATTAATGAAGTCTCCAAAAGATTTAAAAACTATTTTTCCCAATTTTTAAATGCCAAATTCTCAGAAGAAATCATTGAGCAAAAGCTAAAAATTTGTGAAAATTGGTACCATTGCATGATGCATTAGGCAACATTTTGGACTGATGATCTAAAGCTTGCACAACCTGGTCATCCACAGTAAAACTCCAATAATTCCGTTTCAGATTGTCCATTATCTGGCTCACTAAGTTGTCTGGAATATGATCTAAAGGGTACTAAAGTGTAAGCAGTGTGTGTAGCCAGAGCTGGGTGCACCAAGTGGAGTCTGAACAGGGTAGTGAACTCTAGGGGTCAATAATGTGAGCTTGTGGCCAGAGAGCTTAAGCATTCCCTATTCTCTTTAAACCATTGGGTTCATTGGAAAATGCAGTATATTGCTACATAATTTGCAAAAACGTGAAACAAAAACTTTAACAAGATCCAATAGTCCAGAAAATTTACTACTCTGGCACCAAAGTCCAAAAACTGCCAGATTATCTCAGGCCTTACTATGTTTACCACATCTTAAGAACAATTTTAACAGAAAGTCAAGTGGAAAAAAAGGCACCTGCTGTATGGGAAGAGAAAATAATCTAGTTGTCTCTCCCAAAAATCTTGCGGCAGGGAACGCAACATAGTATTGAGAGCCCTGGGAGTATTTTGTCTGCCACTTATTTCATTACAGCATGGTATGAAGAAAGTAAATGATTAAGGAGGTAAGGAAGGGAGAGTGAGTACACCCTCAATATCCAATTCAACTACTTCAGCTAGCACACTTTCTTCACACTGACTCAGAGATATTCCCTTTGTCCTAACCAGTCCACCCCTAGGCACTCTGCAACTTAAAACTAAGTTTCTTTCCCAATTTTGAAGGGTCTTAAACCTAAAATAATAACTGTTTTCTCTTTCAACAGATGCTGTGTGACTTGCTGGGTGCTTCCAACATTTCCTGCACGTTTCAGATTTACAACGTTAGCAGTTTATTGATTTTAATTTCTCCCCATTAGTTTGCATAGTATTACTTTTGATCTGTATATTCTCCCTTTCCTTCATTGAAAGCATTCCACTAATAGTGGACAAAGTCTTTTACTCTGAAAACTTATTCAATGCAGTTGCTCAATGTCTCAACAATTTCCATATTTTATGTACATAGAAGATCTTACTGTCTGCTATTATAGTTTTCTAATCTATTTCCTCCCTCTTATTAATCATTCCTGAGTTTCAAATAATTTTCCAATCAGACCCATCAATAATCTTTGCAATATTATGTTCTTATTTTCATTCTTGTAAAAATTGTATATAAATTGTTTAATTTATGTGCTTCTCTGAACGCTACTTATATGATGCCATAAGTCTGTGCTGCTGCAAGGAAGTTTTTTTTAAACTGCATAAGTGCACACATGAACTCACGCATATGATAATAAACTCAACTTTGACCATCACTTACTTCATTTGCCTTGGATGCATTATCTTTTGCATGGAATTTATTTCTCAATGGAACATATCGCTGTTGAAAACTAGGAAATGCTCTACCTCCTTACTTTTAAACCTATTTTCCTAATCTCCTTTATCGTTAGATTTATGCAAATACTTTATGTAAATTTTAGACATTTGTTTCAGACTCAGGTTTCCCACTCCCCAATCAAATAATCAACCCTAAATTAAATAACCTGTTTCCTGGTTTATTCCACAATATATTGTTCTATGAAAGCACCCCAAACATATTCAATGAACCCATCAAGACCACCATCTGTAAGTTAATTTATCCAATCTATATGAACATTATAGTTACCTATGACTGACCAGACCCATTACTTCAATATTTATACTCTGTAGCTATCCTTAGGAGCTGAAAATTCACGCCACTGACTTCTTTTCCTTGGGCCAGCACAGTAGCATAGTGGTTAGCACAATGCCTTACAGTACCAGCGATGTGAGTTCAATACCTGCCGCTGCCTGTGAGGTGCTTGTATGTTCTTTCTGTGACTGCGTGGGTTTCCTCCCACATTCTAAAGATGTACCAATTAATTATTGGTCACTGTATAATGAAATACAGTGAAAAATAATAAAATTACTTATTTCTACCCAGGAGACCTGTGTGCACAAACTGGCTGCTTTGTTTTCAATGTAAAAGTAACTATGCTCTTCTTTTCAAAATCTACTCATTGGTATATTTGGAATCACATTATTTATGGATTGTAACCAGAAAAGAAATACAAGCAGGCAATGCTTCAATTCCCTAAAAGTCCAGATGTGAACATGCAAGATTGGAAAAGCCGCCATAGGATTTATAAGGATTCATTGGTACAGAACATGGTTAGAGATTGCCAGTAAAATGAACCAAATCAACGGGAGAAGTGGGGTAAATAATATTTCAACAAGCTCGAGAAAGACAAGGACAGGGTGTCAGTGTGACAAATACCAAAATACTTAACAGTTTAGGAAAATTGAAACCTGAAGAAATCCAAACAGAAAATTACAAAATAACTTAGATGAATAATTTAAAGTTTTTTTTTGTAAAATTTAAAGACAGGAATTTTATATAAGAAAGGAAAAAACATCTACGATCAAAGCTGCATCCTTTCTGCCATAATTTCATGACATTAGCTTAAAAAAATACTGACAAATTCTATTCATGAGATTACTCTATAACAAAACTCGGCATAAATAAGAATTGCTTTGTACTTCTATTTTAATAACCACCCTGAACTTCAGTTTACAAAGACATTGGACACAAATCCCTGAAATAACTAATGAACAATACTAACCCCGTGTTCTATTACTACACATCAGAAAGTTTGCAATACCATCACATACCTGGAGTATTAAAATATATTCTATATAGTAGGAAATACAACCTTATTAACCATAACATTCTATATTAAATAAATCTTTTCTTACCCATGGGGAAATAGTTTTGTTTTCTAAATTCTCCTCTTCGATGTCTCAAATTCCTTTATAAACCAAATAAATAATTACCTTTTGATTCACAATTACTCTGTTCATGTTTATAGATATTTTCAAGTCCTGCAAGGCTCAATATGAGCAGTCAGTTTCATTAATTGCTCCTTCCTCTTTCACCTTTCCACAAGCTTGCTTTCTTTTTATTCGGAACCTTCTTACGGGCTCTTTTGTTAACAAGGGAAAGAGACACAAAAGGGAGTCATGAATAAAGATTTTTATCTGCAGTAACCGACCCTACACAAAGTGTCAGTCATTAATAGAGCCCATTAACTTGCATAGAAGATCAGCAAACAACTCCTGTTTTGTATTGGCTGAAAGGTTCTTTTTAACAGACAGAACCTTTCATTAAAAAGTACAGTAGTAAAACTAACTTATTACGTACTGTATGCAGTATGTGTATTGCCATTGTTCTTTCAATTGAAATAAAATACAGAGATAGCGGTGTGGTTGATAGTTTAAAGTTTTATCTATGCAATGGCTCTGAGTGCAAGATTACAGAAGGCCACAATTTGAAATTAAATGTCACCAAGTCCTCCAATTACAGCATATGAAAAGATAGAAAGAAAGACCACAAATATTCTGTAAAACATTCAATTCAATGCATGTCAGGTGTAAAACTCAATAAACTCTGTTTGCTTTTCAGTAGAAGATTTGCATAAATTGAGTCATGACTACCTTACGGATATAAGCACGGAAGAATTTCACTCTGTAAACAATCAGCCTTCACTGCACAGTGATATTCTGCAACGTAAGATTATCCATTTTGTGTTGATGAAATAATTTTAATCCATTTAAATTATAAAATGGTTATTTTTCACAACAAGATTTTAATTTAAGAAAACAGAAAATGCTGGTAATAGTCAGATGGTTATACAATATAAACAGATTGAGATAATCTCTCAGGTTGATGACCTTTAATTAGAACTCTTCTCTATGGATTGTCACCTTGTCGTGGTGGAGAAGCTTGTGTGGTCCTGTAATCCCGAGAACAATGTCGTCTGGAGCTATGCTCCTGGTAGGGTCACCCATGGCGGTGAGGTCGAGGGTGAGGTCCCTGACAAAGAATAATCCAACCAAGACCTCAACGGTGAAACAGCCGGACGAAGTTACTTCCAACTCAACGGCTATGAAGGCGGACGAAGGCTGCAACATATCTATCAGCTCCAATCGTCGTGGTTTCCATGCCATTGGAATCAGTTGGTTGATTTGTGAAGTATCGTGTGCTTCTTGGAGTGCAACAACAAGTACACGTTAAACAAATACACGCACAGGCATCTTCACTCTGGGCCACTTGATCAACAGAATGAAGACCATCATCCTCGACCTCGAGGGATAGCCACTACGACGAATTACAACTGAGGTAAGTTTTGAGAGGTAGAACAGGCAAAAGAAAGAGAGAAGAGGTAGAACAGGCAAAAGAAAGAGAGAAGAGTACTATAAAGGGAAAACCTGGAAAAGGATAGAAAAAGAGAAACTGAGAAAAGAGGTGAAAATGCAAAGTGATAGAGAGTGGTAAATAACAAGTACATAATCGTTAGGAGGGAAAGCAATTGGGAACAGACACAGAAGAGAAGATCCAGAAATGAATCTCAAAGTGGTATATCATGATATATACATACTTTGATATTAAAATTACTTTGAACTTTGAAGAGAGATACAAACTGCGACAACAGAATGAGACCATTTGAAGAAATAAGATGTAAAGTGTGTCCCAAGTAACTAAGGGTTTCAGGCTTCCAGAAAATACTAGTCACTTGCCCAGCTTATCAAATTAAGATTGAGAGGTCAAGAATGGGGCGGGATGAGCTAGAAGTGGATCACATGAAGATGAGAGCAAGTAAGAAATTGGCAACAAATTGAATAAAATGTCCGAGTTCAGTGTAAGAGCAATAAAAAAAATATAGAGAGCAAGAAACCAAAAGGAAAAGGCCAGTGTTTAAGAGCAGTAAAGAGAAAAGGGGGAGAACAGTGGGGGGGCAGGTAGATAAGGAACTCTGAAGACAAAGATCTGGACTGAAAACCTCCGGTCAGAAGTAGTCATAAAGTCATAAGAGATCAATAGCAACACACACAAAACGCTGGAGGAACTCAGCAGATCAGGCTGCATCTATGGAAATGAATAAACAGTCGACGTTTTGATCCGATACCCTTCAAAAAGACTGAGAAGGAAGGGAGAAGACGCAGAATAAAAAGTTAGAGAAAGGGGAAGGAGGAAAACTGAAAGGTGATAGGTGAAGCCAGGTGGGTGGGAAAGGTAAAAGGCTGGAGAAGAAGGAATCTGATAAGACAGTGGACCACAGGAGAAAGGGAAGGAGGAGGGGACCCAGTGGGAAGTGACAGGCAGGTGAGGATCTACATCCTGTCAACCTTGAAATTCACTGAGCTGGAGATGTAAACAGATAAATCAAGAGCCTCTGATGTTCACATACTGACAGAGTGGAGAATCAGACAGGATAATGAAAACAAAGCAAGATGTCACTCGTAGGACACTCAAAGCTGCTGCGCAGGTTGACTCTGTGGTTAAGAAGGCATACAGTGCATTGGCCTTTATCAACAGTGGGGTTGAGTTTAAGAGCCGAGAGGTAATGTTGCAGCTATATAGGACCCTGGTTAGACCCCACTTGGAGTACTGTGCTCAGTTCAGGTCATCTCACTACAGGAAGGATGTGGAAACTATAGAAAGGGTGCAGAGGAGATTTGCAAGGATGCTGCCTGGATTGGGGAGCATGCCTTATGAGAATAGATTGAATGAACTCGGCCTTTTCTCCTCGGAGCGGCGGAGGATGAGAGGTGACCTGATAGGTGATTGGAAGTAGGTACAGAGGAGATGTCAGGAGGAAGTTTTTTTTAAACACAGAGAGTGGTGAGTGCATGGAATGGGCCGCTGGCGACGGTGGTGGAGGCGGATATGATAGGCTCTTTTAAGACACTCCTGGATAGCAGCTTAGAAAAATAGAGAGCTATGGGTAACCCCAGGTAATTTTTAAAGTAAGTACGTGTTCAGCACAGCTTTGTGGGCCAAAGGGCCTGTATTGTGCTGTAGGTTTTCTATGATTCTATGTCATCATAGGACTTGAAATTGAACATGCAATATTGTTTTATTTATGTTTATGGTACATGGCTCTTGAAAGTGGGCAGAAAGAAATATGCTAAAGCATCAGATAAGGCAAAGGATAAAGTAGATTCATTCATAAGACAGTTTGGGGGGGAAAAGGTGAGCTTGTGCTTCTCAAGAGAGTAATTAAAATTATTCTTTTGTCAGCCCATGGCACTGAGTGTGAATACTTGGATGCAAACAAAATAATGACAAGTGTTGAATATCTTGAAAACAACTTCAATCACCAGCAGATCCAAAACTGGTATATTTTGTAACTCCAAAAACTATTCAAAAGTAGAACACAGGAGCTGAGGAATGGGTCTACTTAGTTTTACTTTCCTTTTCTTTAGTGAAGCACTCACAACCGACATGGTGGCGTAATAACTGATGCCATTAACGTACCTTTACATATATACCATTATGAATTATGTAAACAAAGAATAATCAAACAATATATTTATAATATTACTGAAATATTAAATACACTACAAAAATCTTACTCTGAACCACAGAAAATGAATTTAGGGCAGCTGTACAAAAAATTAATTACAGAGGTAAGTTTTAAAGAGACCCCAAAAGATGAAAATGGAGATGTTTACATGAGGAGGAGGCTGTGATGTGGGAATTCCAAAGTTTAGGTCAAGCAGTTAAAGAAAGGTTCATCCAAGGTGAAGCAATAACCTTTGATGATGCACAAAAAGTGTGAAATGGAGAAAACGGGGATTCCAAAAGGCATGTATTACTGCAGGAGGTTATTGGAACTGAAAGGGGCAAGAGCAATAAGAGTAAGATTTTTCAAATTAAGGCATTGCCTGAGGCAGAGATAAATTGCATCAGCAAACACAAGTGTGAATGGAGCAACAAATCAAAGAAACAAAGACAAGCATTAAACATTCTGGAAGGAAAACGAATCAATATAAACCAGTTTAAAGGCACAACAGAGACATTAGATAATTATGCATAAATCACATCTCACCACCAAACCCAAAGGTCTCTTGTGCTTTAAATACAGCCAAATACATAAACAGGCTTTTAATCTCAAGCATCAATATTAAAAGGTGCAACCATGCCAGCAGAGAAGGGAAGGCATGGTCTAACAGGAAATGTTAAAATAGTTCTGGCCTAACAAGCTTTCCGATATTCATTTTTGGCATCTGGACATTGCTTTCAAGACCAGCATTTATTGCCCATCCCTAATAGTCCTTGAGGGGATAGTAGTGAACAACCTTCTTCAAACACTAGTCCTTCTGCTGAAGGTATTCTCACTGTGCTAAAAAGGAAGATTTAAGATTTAGATCCGGAAATGAAGAATGCTTTCAGCTCAACATAGGAGGCAACTTAGAAAATGATCTGCAAGGAGTTGTGTTGCAGCCCCTGCTCCTGTCCTTCATGGAGGTAAAGCTTGCAGGTTTGGGAGGTGCATTTGGAATTGTTTGGAAAAGTAATTGTATTGCTGCTAAAAACTTATATATTCAATATTAGTAATTAATATTTTAAATACTATAAATGCCTCTGAAATAAAGCCTTGAAATGCTATTAATATTCAATATCTTCATACAATTTTGCCACATGTAAGCTCTATTTAAAGAGATTATCAAGTCATTAATATTCATGACGTTACAGTTCTCCCTGCTGCAAAACTGAATCCATACAAGTGTTATTGGTTAACTAGCCCATACAGCATTTACAGTGTATAACACAAATTGCAAAAGAGTGACATATTGCCATATGCTGGCAGAGGAGGGTGTCTGTGTGTGGCGGTCTCTCTCTTTCTCACTTGCTTCTCTCGAGAGAATGTCCTTGCATTCGAGTGATCTCTCTCTCCCTCGATGCTGTCAGAGAATAGTGCCAGAGCAAGGTTTAATCACTACAGCTTGTAGATTTTGACTAATTCGGGTACATGATGTGTATTAGTTCTGGTCTCTCGTTTTTTTGCTGCTACTTTTGGGCAATTTTTGAATTCGGGCAACCTGCAGATAATGAACACTGAGCTGAACAAAAACACAATTTTTGATTTTGTGTTTTATATTCTGTGTTTTTGCTCACTTTTTGCTGCAGTTTGTGCTTTTTTTTTGCCTATGAGGGGGTGGGTGATTCAAGACCACTCACCTCGAAGTCTGGTGTAGCTGCCACTATGCAACCAGTCAGCTATACTACATACATAATTTGATATAAATACACTTTGAATCTTTGAATGAATGAGTTTCTTATTGTTAATCTGTCAAAACATAATGTAAAAAGCTCAACGACTTCATATCTTGTACAGAACATTTGTATGGATTACTGCAATTCCCTAAGGTTAAAAATTAACATGCAGGTTTTTATATAGACATACTAACCATTTTTGAAACAAATGGTTGACATAAGGAAAGGCTTGCATTTACATGGTAACTCCCATAACCAAAGGATGTATCATCAAAGTCCTTTAAGCTAACACCTGCTGAAATTAAATCTCCTTTTCTTTGGAACATTTTTTTTTAAAGTATAAAATAAAATGCTAGAATCACTCAGCAGGTTGGGCAATACCTGTGAAGAGGGGAAAATGGTTTATATTTCAGGTCAAAGTCTTCTTACAAAGAGATAGTTCTGATAAAGTGTCTTAGAAATAGTTTTAAACTAGCCAGTCAAAGACCCTTCTTCAGAACTGCCCCTTTGTCATAAGAGCCCTTGATCAGAAACTTCAACCAGATGCTGCGTGACTCGTTTTGTGTTCCCAGCATTTTCAGTTTTCTAGCACCTGCACCTTCACTATTTTCAGAAGCAGAAATATGCCCCTTACATATGCTCTGACAATCAAAAAATATTGACTAATCCTTTACCTGAGCACCAATTTTCTGCACTGTCCACATACCCTTAATGTCTAAACATCTCCAGCACTTCTCAGCAAAATAGTTGTTGTGATGCGTCTAGTGGATAGTGCTTGTCACTCCCCTTTTTAGCTTCCACTGCTGGCTAGCAGTCTTGCGAAAAGTAGAACAGAATGTGTAGGTCTTCCCCTGCCAGTACATAGCCTCACGCAGTGCCTTGTGGGCACCACATGGAAACTAAGCTCCTTTCAGACTCAGGCTGAACTACAGAGGATGAAGAGGAGATCTGGCCCCTGCACATGTAGCACACAGGACTACCAGTATGTGGACATGCCCTGGTGCTCATGAACCGGATCCCCAGCTATCAGTAAATAGCCTCACTGCTTTGTGGGCAGCCTCGGGAGAGATGAAGGCTACGGAACTAAACCCAGACAGCAAATCTCGAGGGGAGCCCCAAAGGCAGTTGGATGTCATTGAACATCCTTACAGCAGCTCCTGCAGCCAAGCTGATGCCAAACATATTGCTGCATAAGCTTTCCTTAGGACTACACTGGTGAGGCTGAGAAGGGGATCTTGATGACTGGGCATCTCAGGATCCCTATACCTTCCACCCAGTCTTGAGATGATAATGATCGTCACCCATTGTCCTTCAAAGCAGATGGATGCCAACCATCACTTCTCAGCAACAAGTGCTGAAGGACATTAGTGACAAGTCAAGGGTTATCCAATTTCTCCACCACAAGAAATGCAAAGCTAAAGAAATGAATTAAAATTTTACAAATGTTCAATCAAACTGCTTTTCTCAATTTCATTCCACAGTGGATTCCGGTTAATTGTGACACACTGAGACCGACCAGTACTTTTTGGCCCCATTAAGCTTACTTTTTGACTGTTACTTCTGCTGTGCCTCACCATGCCCTTCGTTCTCCACATAGCATTGCAGAACCGCCTTCCTAGCCATTGGATCTCTGTAGATCTTAACCACCCAATCTGCCAGAGTTGACTGTGCATGCTAGTACACGCCTGCCCCTCACAGTGGTACAAGGTCCACTGGCTACCCTCACCTGATTTAACCCACGTGTCAAAGTGCTATACTGGGGTATACCCACTGTCACGTGTAACCAGCTCACTGGAGCCTGAAGGTACACTGCCCTGTTCTTTGGATTGACTATGAATGAACAAAATCAGCATATACACCTCATATAGATATGGACTGCCTTCATACAGTTTTTGACTATTGCATCCTCCAAATCTTTATTTTCATTGTAACATTCAAGATGATTGTTGATACCTTCAAATTCTTCGAAGTTCCTAACTTGCTGAAGTAGTGATGTTGTTGCATTTTCACTCCCAACTGTTTCTACCATCTCCAAGCCTGAATGCTTCAAATCTCAGTGATCAAAACAGTTTTGAATTGTCTTACTGTTTAGTTCTCACCAACAATCAGTGACAAAAATCACTGCTTTTTAAACAGAAGCACACGCAACTGACTCTATTTAAAAACTGACGCTATTTAAAAACAAGCAACATACATCAAAGTTGCTGGTGAACGCAGCAGGCCAAGCAGCATTCAGGCCGAGACCATTTAAAAACAGTTCACTCTAAGCACGGTGTAGTATCTAATGGCCACACAAGTACACATGTCTGGTGCTAGTTAGAACTGTTCAGCAAAAGTCTCCTGACCCAATTGAGCAGCATAGTGTTCCAAATAAATTAAGGGAACCCTATGTGTATTCTTGATTAGTTTTTGTTCTTTAAGAGATGTCCCAAATAAGTGAGAGCCCCAATTAAGTGATGGCCCAATTACCAGAAAAAACTACGACCTTTATTTTCATTTTGTATAAAAATCTTGGATTAACTACATCAAAGTCAATCTTAAGGACTTATTCATCTTTCACTTTTTTAAAATTTTCTCATCTGGGCATTACCGATAACCAGGAGTCGTCTCTGGAGAGTGGAGCTGTCAGCTGTCACACCTCTGAGCTTCACAGTGTGACAAAATACCAAGACTATTTTAAGGATTTGTTTTAAAGTAAAAATGAGCTCATGGGAAAACCTTTTTTCCAGTAGAGTAAAAACTCAGTTTCACCTGATTCATTCAAGAAGAAGGTGTCTACAGTAAAAAATGACTAAGCTATAAATTCTGAAGACAAATTCTACACACTGTCCATTGTTTATGAGGTGAAGTTAGTTCACATTATTGCAAAACACACATTAAGCTCCCATAAGCCTTTTCCCAAGACACGGTCAAAATCATTCTTGACCAGTTTACAGTGGAATCCTGCAAATTCCTCAACACATTTTCTAGTCTTCCTCCCCATGGGTAAATATTTAGCTCTACTTCCTGAAACCCAAAACGAACCAGTCTGAGCCAGTCAGGAAAAGTAAAAGGCTGAGACACTCAGCAGGTCAGGCACCATCTGTCACAAGAATGTCAACATTAGAGAAATTGAACACATCCTCAAAATTAAGAAGGATTCACAATTCAAAATATCAGTGTGATGCCCCATGATCTTCTGAATGCCCCTACTGTTCTTGACCTTACTTCAGATTTCCAACGAGATTTGCTTCTTGACCTGTTAAAAGTCACCCGTCAACTGCTGCACAGGAAAGAGAATGCCTGAACTTTCCCTTACATATTCAAACACACTCCAGACAGGTGATTTTAAGGCACCTTTCACAATTGTGGATACCCAAAATACCTTCTAGGCAATGATAAACATGAGAAATTCTGCAAGTGCTGGAGATCCAAAGCAATGCACACAAAATGCTGGAAGAGCTCAGCAGGTCAGGTTGCATCTATGGAAATGAATAAACAGCTGACATTTCAGGCCGAGACCAAAATATAGCATACTAATATGCAAACACGAGGAATTCAGCAGATGCTGGAAATTCAAGCAACACACATCAAAGTTGCTGGTGAACGCAGCAGGCCAGGCAGCATCTCTGGGAAGTGGTACAGTCGACGTTTCAGGCCGAGACCCCTCATCAGGACTAACTGAAAGAAGAGCTAGTAAGAGATTTGAAAGTGGGAGGGGGAGGGGGAGATCCAAAATGATAGGAGAAGACAGGAGGAGGACGGATGGAGCCAAGAGCTGGACAGGTGATTGGCAAAAGGGATATGAGAGGATCATGGGACAGGAGGCCCAGAGAGAAAGAAAAGGGGGAGGGGGGAAAACCCAGAGGATGGGCAAGGGGTATAGTGAGAGGGACAGAGGGAGAAAAAGGAGAGAGAAAGAATGTGTGTATATAAATAACGGATTGGGTACGAGGGGGAGGTGGGGCATTAGCAGAAGTTTGAGAAGTCAATGTTCATACCATCAGGTTGGAGGCTACCCAGACGGAATATAAGGTGTTGTTCCTCCAACCTGAGTGTGGCTTCATCTTTACAGTAGAGGAGGCCGTGGATAGACACGTCAGAATGGGAACGGGATGTGGAATTAAAATGTGTGGCCACTGGGAGATCCTGTTTTCTCTGGCGGACAGAGCATAGGTGTTCAGCGAAACGATCTGCCAGTCTGTGTCGGGTCTCGCCAATATATAGAAGGCCACATCGGGAGCACCAGTTGCAGTATATCACCGTCCCATCCCCATTCTGATATGTCTATCCATGGCCTCCTCTACTGTAAAGATGAAGCCACACTCAGCTTGGAGGAGCACCACCTTATATTCTGTTTGGGTAGCCACCAACCTGATGGCATGAACACTGACTTCTCAAACTTCCGCTAATGCCCCACCTGCCCCTCGTACTCCATCCGTTATTTATTTATAAACACACATTCTTTCTCTCTCTCTCCTTTTTCTCCCTCTGTCCCTCTCACTATACCCCTTGCCCATCCTCTGGGTTTTCTCCCCCTTCCCCTTTTCTTTCTCCCTGGGCCTCCTATCCCTTGATCCTCTCATATCCCTTTTGCCAATCAACTGTCCAGCTCTGGGCTCCATCCCTCCTCCTCCTGTCTTCTCCAATCATTTTGGATCTCCCCCTCCCACTTTCAAATCTCTTACTCGCTCTTCTTTCAGTTAGTCCTGACGAAGGGTCTCAGCCCGAAACATCGACTGTACCTCTTCCTAGAGATGCTGCCTGGCCTGCAGCGTTCACCAGCAACTTTGACGTGTGTTGCGTAATAATATGCGTGCTTTTAAGCAGATTGTAAAAAGAGGAGACCGAGTACACACAATAATCTCCAATGAGATCCCACCACCAAACACATCTTTCCTTCCCACCCCATCCCACTTTCTGCTTTCCGCACAGATCGCTTCCTACGCAACTTCCACATCCATTCATCCCTCCCCACTGATCTCCCTCCTGGCACTTGTCCTTGCAAGTGGGACAACTGCTATTTGCCCATACAACCCCTCCCTCGCTGCCAATCAGTGCCTCAAACAGTCCTTCCAGGTGAAGCAACACTTCACCTGTGAGTTTATTTGGGTCACCTACTGTGTCTGGTGCTCCCGGTGTGGCCTCCTATATATCAGTGAGACCGAACTTAGATTGGGAGACCACTTTGCCAATCACCTACACTCTGTCCACCAGAAAAAGTGGGATCTCCTAGTGGCCACCCATTTTAATCCTACTTCCCATTTTCATTCTGACATGTCAGTCCATGGCTTCCTCCACTGCCGTGATGAGGTAACACTCAGGTTAGAGGAGCAACAACTTGTATTCCGTCTGGTAGCCTCCAACCTGATGGCATGAACATTAATTTCTTAAACCTCCAGTAATGACCCTCCCACTCTTTTTCACCACTCCTCATTCCCTTCTCTCATCTTATCTCCTTACCTGCCCATCACCTCCCTCTGGTGCTCCTCCCCCTTCATTTCTTCCATAGCCTTCTGTCCTCTCCTATCAGATTCCCCCTTCTCCAGCCCTTTATCTCTTTCACCAATCAACTTCCCAGTTCTTCACTTCACCCCTCTCCCTCTCCCAGTTTCAACAATCACCTACTATCTTGTATTTCTTCCTTTCCTCCTCTACCTTCTTACTCTGACTTCTCATCTTTTTTCTCCAGTCCTGATGAAGGGTCTTGGCTGGAAATATCAACTGTTTACCCTTTTTCACAGATACCACTACACACAGTAATAGTGTGGCAGCAAATACTAGGCAAAGTAAGAGGAAATTGTTTTTAAAAAAAGTCAAAATTAAACATTGTTTTTCTGAATGCAGAAAGTACTTGGAACGAGATGGATGACAGAAAGAAACTTGAGCAAATAGTCATTACAAGGAAATGGGTGTAAACTGACCAAGACTTGAAACTGAAATTCCAGGTTATTTGACATTTCAAGAAGGAGGACAGATGGAAAAGAGGGTTGGAAGGTGATGAAAGAGTTAATGATGATAAAATAATACATTATTAGAGAGAAAAACTTCAGCTCAAAGAGTCAAGGGACAAAAGTCAGTATGGAGAAGAAGAAAATGCTGGTGGGAGCAGTCCACGCCTGTCTGTCTGTATGAGCAGTCCACGCCCTCACTGCAATGCTATATTATTGGACAACAATAGGGATTAACAATAGTATTGCAATTAATTAACTACCTTACAGGTGAAAAGTGATCATAAATGAATTCCTCATTCACTTTGAGAGTAGCAATAGTCTTAAACTCAATAAAAATAATCACATGGGTTTAAAGAGGAAGCTAGCTAAAGTAGCAGATTGGGAAATTAGATTAAAAGGTGTAACAGTACTGTAATGACATTCGCTCAGAAGAAATGTTTCTTGTACTTCTCAAAGAATATGCATTCCACTGAGAAATAAATGTATAACTAGGAATGTGAACTATTCATGGGTAAGGATCCCAATATATTGAAAATAAGACGTAACGATTAGCAAAGAATTAAAGTAGGCCTGAAGATAGATGAATTTTAAAAGCCAACAATTGATAATTAAAAATGATTGGGGTGGTGTAAATAGAATACAAGAATGAAGTGAGAAGACAAGTAAAGAAAAATAGATTGTAAGAGTTCCAAAAATGTGAGAAATTGGGGAAAAAAGTCAGCAATGGTGCCTGCTAAACTGCAAGAAGTTGAATAATAATGCAGAATATGGAAGTAGCATATTTTGTGTCCGCCTTAAAAACAGAAGACACTAACAGCATACTCAAAACAGTAGGTAACCAAGGGGCCCGAGGAGGTGAGGACTTAAAATAATATCACTGAAGAAAAATACTTGCCAGATTAATTCAACTAACTCTGGCAAATCCTCTGAAGCTGACGTATATGTCCGAAGGTTTAAAAGATCACTGGAGACAGAGGATGCATTGAGTGTTTTCTTCTAAAATTACTTAGATTCTATTAAGGTTCTTCAGATTACAAATCAGTAAATGTGATAATGCTAGTCAAAGAGGAAAAAGGGAACTATGGGCCAGTTACCCCAACATCTGTGGTTGGAGTACATGCTGGAAACCATTATTAATAAAGCGATAAAGAGCACCTCAAAAGTACAATATGATTAGTTAGAGTAAACATGGTTTTATAACAAGGAAATGATGACGAGTAAATATTTGAATTCCTGGAAAATGTAACTAGCAGAGTGGTTAACAGAAACAGTAACTGCAGAACAACCACAGGAGAAAGAAGCTGGAAGACCATAAGCCAGTCTTCATGAGAGTATCAGAGGTGGAGAGGGTCAGTAACTTTAGATTATTTGGTGTTATCAGATTAGAGAATATGTCCTGGGACCAGCAGATAAATGCCATAACAAAGAAGACACGGCAGCATCTCTATTTTCTTAGAAGTTTTAGTAGTTTTGGTAGATTTGGCACACCACCAAACATTTTGACAAACTTCTATAGATGCACAGTGAAGAGTATCCCAAATGGTTGCAAAATGGCCTGGTATGAAAACACTAATGCTCAGGAATGAAAAAATCTCCAGAAGGTGGTGGATATGGCCCAGTCCATCACAAACAAAGCTCTCTCTATTATTGAGCACATTAAAATGGAGCACTGCCATAAGAAATCAGCATCCATAATCAAGGACCCCCACTATGGAGGCCATTTCTCGTCATCACCACCATCAGGCAAAGGGTATATAAGGCCCCACAACACCAGGTTCTGGAACAGTTAATACTCTAGAAGCAGTGGGCTCCAGGACCTGTGTGGTCACCAGAACTCACCACAACTCTGAACTAATTCTCCAAATTACAGACACATGTAAAAGGACACTTAACAACTCATGTTCTCAGTATTTTTTTGTTGCACAATTTGTCTTCTTTTACATATTAGTTCTTTGTCAATCTTTATGTATAGTTTTTTTTGTAAATTCCATTGTATTTCTTTATTTTCCTTCTACGAGGAAATGAATCTCAATGTAGAATATGGTAACATTACCAACTTTGATAATAAATGTTACTTTGACTTTGATTTGAATTTTCCAAAAAGCATTCAATAAAATGTCACATAAATATTATTGCATAAGATAATACTTGTGAGTTTTTACAGTAAGCAATATTTAGAAGAATGAGTGGTAAGTTTATCAATACGAAATTCTGAAAAGGATTGACAATATAAATGCTGAGAGAATGTTTCTCCTCAGAACAATCCAGAACTCAGAAGCATTATTTCAGAATAAAGATATGCTCTTTAAGACGGAACTGGGGGAACTTCTTTTCTCAAAGGATTAAGAATTTTGAATTCCATATTTGAAAAAGACGTGTGGAGATTGAATATATTCGGTGATTCTACGGTGAAACATAGATATTTGAGGAGCCAAGGAAACAGAAGCAGGCTGGAAAGTAGAACTGAAACAGGGATCACAACAGCCATGTTTTCTATTCAATGCACAGCAGGCTTGAGGAATTAGAATCAGAATCAAGTTTAATATCACTGGCATATGTTGTGAAATTTGTTGTTTTGCGACAGCAATACATAATAATAAAAAATTATAAATTACAACAAGAAATATGTGTACATATAAATAAGTGAAATAAGTAGTGCAAAAACAGAGCAAAAAGGAAAAAAAAGGAACGTATGTGGAGTCATTGACCATTCAGAAATCTGATGGTAGTGAGGAAGGAGCTGTTTTAAAATGTTGAGTGTGTGTCTTCATGCTGTAGACCTGCTATGAGGATAGGCATATTCCAGCAGGTTCGGATCCGTGCTTAGGTAGGAGTTGATTCTGGCCATGATCAATCTCTCAAAGCACTTCATCACAGCAGATGTGAGTGCAACTCGCTGAAAGTCGTTGAAGCAGCTTAATAGCATTGGGTCAGAAAATATGGACTTTTCCTACTTCTGCTCCTCACATTCTTGTGGGATCAAAGGTAAATCAATACCGTGCATAGAGGATTTAGTAAAAGACAGAAAAAAGGATAAGAATAAGCATGTTATTAACAAGTTGACAAGGTATAGCTAGGGATCAGCGCAGCAATTAACAACCTACTTTAAAGAGGTGAATACTGTGGGGAAATAGTTAGGGAACAGTGAAAACATCTTGGACCTTGGGGAGTCTTGTACTGGGACAGGGAAAACTATGAGGGTATTAGGCAGCAACTAGGGTGAGACACTGGGTACAGCTGTTTTTTGACAAGTTCACACCCCTGGTATGTGGAAGATGTTTAAAGACCAACTAAACGAAGTATAGGACAGGTATGTTCCAGTAAAAAGTAAGGACAAGATGGCAAAGTCAGGAATACTTGGATCTCAAGAAAGATGGTGAATTAGGTCAAGAAGAAAAAAGTGTGGACAGCTAAAATCAAAAATGGCATAAAGACACTCGAAAAGTACTCAAATGAGAGAGGCATTATGATCCTATTAAGCAGGAACTTGGGAGCATAACTTAGGAATGATGTACTCAGAGAAATGCAAAACAGAAATGTGGGGGTTGTTCAGGGAGCACTTGATAGGTTTGTCCCATTGAGGCAGGGAAAGAATGGAAGTGTGAAGGAACAAGACAAGAGAACATAGTTGACAAGAGAAGTGGATTATTTGGTCAAGAGGAAGAAAAAGGATTACTTAAGGTTTAGGAAGCAAGGACCACACAGGGTTCTTGAGGGTTACAAGACAACCAGGAAGATGCATATGAATGGACTTAGGAGAGCTGAAAGGAAACATGAGAAGGTCTTGGCAAGTAGCATTAAAGAAAACCTCAAGGTGTTCAACACGTATGTGAAGAACAGAAAGATGATTCGAGTGAGGGTAGGATTGATCAGGGATCAAAGAAGAAATGTGCCAAGAGTCAGAGGAGGTAGAGGAGGTCCTTAATGAATACTTTGCTTCAGTATTCATAGAAACATAGAAACATAGAAAATAGGTGCAGGAGTAGGCCATTCGGCCCTTCGAGCCTGCACCGCCATTTATTATGATCATGGCTGATCGTCCAACTCAGAACCCAGCCTTCCCTCCATACCCCCTGACCCCTGTAGCCACAAGGGCCATATCTAACTTCCTTTTAAACATAGCTAATGAACTGGCCTCAACAGTTTGCTGTGGCAGAGAATTCCACAGATTCACCACTCTCTGTGTGAAGAAGTTTTTCCTAACCTCGGTCCTAAAAGGCTTCCCCTCTATCCTCAAACTGTGACCCCTCGTTCTAGACCTCCCCAACATCGGGAACAATCTTCCCGCATCTAGCCTGTCCAATCCCTTTAGGATCTTATACGTTTCAATCAGATCCCCCCTCAATCTTCTAAATTCCAACGAGTACAAGCCCAGTTCATCCAGTCTTTCTTCATATGAAAGACCTGCCATTCACAGCAAGTGGTACTTTGTCGGATGTAAGGAAGCATAAACCAGGCTGATATGCTAGAACATATCAACATTAGGAAAGAGAATGTGCTGGAATATCTGAAAAGCATTAGGCTAGATAAGTCACCAGAGCCAGTCAAAATATACCAATACTGCAGGAAGCAAGGAAAAAGACTGTTGCACCTTGGGCAATCATCTTTGCACCCTTGCTGGCCACAGGATTAGTACCAGATGATTGGAGGGTGGCAAATGTTATTCCTTTTTTCAAGAAAGGGAGTAGGGATAACCTTGGGACTTTCTTCAGTGGTGGGCAAATTATTGGAGAAGATTCTTAGAGACAGGATTTAAAAACATTTGGTGAAACATACTCTGATTAAGAATAGTCAGCACAGCTTTGTGAGGGGCAGGTTGTGCCTCATGAGCGTGATTCAATTCTCTGAGGATGTGATAAAGCATATTGATGAAGGTAAAGCAGTGGATGTGATGCACATGGAGTTCAGTAAGGCATTTTTGATAAGGTTCCCCATGATTGGCTCATGCAAAAAATCAAGAGGCATGAGATCAAGGAAACTTGGCTATGTGGACATGGAATTGGCTTGCCAACAGAAGGCAGAGAGTTGTTGTAGATGGCATGTATTCCGCCTGGAAATCAGTGGCAACTGATGTTCCCCATGGATCTGTTCTGAGACCGCTGCTCTATGTGATTTTTATAATGACTTAGATGAGGAAGTGAAAGGGTAATGAGTTTGCAATTGACACAAAGGTTGGTGGAATTGTGGATAGTGTAGAAGATTGTCATGGGCTACAATGGGACATTGGCAGGATGCAGAGCTGGGCTGAGAAGTAGCAGATGGAATTCAACCTGGAAAAGTGTGAAGTAGTTGAATTTGGAAGGTCAAATTTGAAGGCAGAATACAAGGTTAATGGCAGGATTCTTAACAGTATGGTGGAACAGATGGATCTTGGCATTCACATCTATAGATCCCTCAAAGTTGTCATGCTGGTTGATGGGTTGATAAGAAGGCGAATGGTGTGTTAGCCTTCCTTAGTCAGGGGAATTGAGTTCAAGAGCCATGAGGTAATGTTGCAGCTCCATGAAACCCTGGCTTGACCACACTTGGAGTTTTGCATTCTATTCTCAACACACAATCATAGGAAAGATGTAGAAGCCTTAGAGAAGGTACAGAGGAGATATACCAGAATGCTGCCTGGATTAGATCACATGTTTTATGAGGATATATGTTGAGTGAGCTGGAACTTTTCTCTCTGGAGCAAAGGCAGATGATAGGTGGCTTAATCGAGGTGCACAAGAGGGTAAGAGGCATTAAGTGGATAGCCAGAGAATTTTTCCCAGAATGGACATGACTAATACAAGGGAGCAAAATTTTGAAGTGATTGGAGGAAAGTATTGGGGGGGGGAGGTGAGAGGCAAGTATTTTATGTTGCATTGCCAGAGGTGGTGGTAGTGGCAGATACATTAGGAACATTTTAGAGACTCTTGTATCAGCACATGAATTATAGAAAAATGAGAGTGATTTTGACAGGAAGGGTTAGATTGATCTTAGAGTAGGTAAAAAGTTTAAGAAGGGCCTGCACTGTGCTATAATATTCTATGTTCAATCATGAAGCACCCATTTCATACTAATCCTACACTAAAATTCCCAACAACTGCTCCCAGATTCTACCACTCACCGACACACCAATGGTAATTTTACAATGGACAACTAATTTCCTAATCCATTTATCTTTGGGATATGGGAGGAAATCAGAATTCCCCAAGGGAACGCATTATACTGAGCAGCCACCATGCCCTTTATGTTCATATTCAAATATTAATTCAATTGGCATAATGTTTCACTCCAATTTAATGAAATTAAGCCATTAAAAAAGACTTCTGAGACCATGTGAGTTTTCAGTGCTGCCCATACAATAGAACTACATTCAAACCAGTTACAATTATCTTTACACGTCTATCATGAGCTTTCAACTCAACTTGGGTAACATCAACATCAAGGCAATGCATGACTGCATATGATTGAAGATTTTTTTCCAAATAAGTTCTATTCCTGAAATACTTAGATTTTATTTTCCTGGGACAACAATTAGGATTTCATGTTTCTTTAACTTAGTTTAACATACTAGATGTACTGATTTAATTGAGTTATAGTCTCAAAATAAGGGATTGTCCATGTAAGATCAAAATGGGAAATATTTTTATTGTGTGGTGAATCTTTGCATATCTATGGAAGCTTACTTAATAATTGCATTCAGAACAGAATGATATTTTTCTGGATATTAAAGAATATAAAATGTCAGGAAAATATCAGGTTATTTTTCCAGTGGTTTGTACAGGGCACAACTGCACAAGCACATGGACGTCAGCCAGCGAGAACAACTAGAAGAATTTAAAAGCGAGAAGAGTTTAAAAGGAGATGGTTATTTCTTTAGCGGTTTGATTGGGGCACGACTACGCAAGCGCGCAGACGTTAGCCAGTGAGAACAGCGAGAAGAGTTTAAAAGGAGACGTTATTTCTTCAGCAGTTTGAGCGGGGCATGACTGCACAAGCACGTGGACGTCAGTCAGTAAGAACAATGAGAAAAGTTTAAAAGCAGAGAGCCTTATAAAGCAGGTGTCGAGGGAGCGGTCGACAGAGCAGAGGGAGACAGAGTAGAAAGGCTTTGGCGCAATGGGGCTTAGACGATAACGGGTCGAAACAAGGTAGGTTCCCTATGTAGAATACAGACGGGAAGTATGTGTGTGAGGCCAGTGTTCTGTGCTGAGTGTCAGATGTGGGAAGTCCAGGAGACTGCCAGCCTCCTGGATGGCCACATCTGCGCCAGGTGCATCGAGCTTCAGCTCCTTAGGGATCATGTTAGGGAACTGGAGATGCAGCTTGATGACCTTCGCCTGGTCAGGGAGAGTGAGGAGGTGACAGAGAGGACCTATAGGCAGGTAGTCATACCGGGGCCTGGGGAGACAGATAAGTGGGTAACAGTCAGGAGAGGGGAGGGCAGGAGTCTGATACTAGAAAGCACCCCTGTGGCTGTACCCCTTGACTATAAGTACTCCTGCTTAAGTACTGTTGGGGGGGGAATGGCCTAGCTGGGGGAAGCAATGGTAGCCACGCCTCTGGCACACAGTCTGGCCCTGTGGCTCAGAAGGGTATGGAAAGGAAGAGGATGACAGCAGTGATAGGGGACTCTACAGTTAGGGGGTCAGACAGACGATTCTGTGGATGCAGGAAAGAAGCACGGATGGTAGTTTGCCTCCTAGGTGCCAGGTCCGGGATATTTCTGATCATGTCCACGATATCCTGAAGTGGAAAGGAGAACAGCCAGAGGTCATGGTACATATTGGTACCAATGACATAGGCAGGAAAAGGGAGAGGATCCTGAAAGCAGACTACGAGGAGTTAGGAAGGAAATTGAGAAGCAGGACCTCAAAGGTAGTAATCTCGGGATTACTGCCTGTGCCGTGTGACAGTGAGTACAGGAATAGAGTGAGGTGGAGAATAAATGCGTTACTGAGGGATTGGAGCAGAGGCAGGGATTCAGATTTCTAGATCATTGGGACCTCTTTTGGGGCAAGAAGGACGGGTTGCACTTGAATCCCAGGGGGACCAATATCCTGGCGGGGAGGTTTGCTAAGGTTATTGGGGAGAGTTTAAACTAGGATTGCTGGGGGGTGGGAACCAAACTGAAGAGACGGAGGAAAAGGCGTTTGGCTCACAAATAGAGAAAGCTTGGAGACAGTGCGAGAGGGAGGATAGGCAGGTGATAGAAAAGGGACGCGCTCAGACCGACGGTTTGAGATGTGTCTATTTTAACACAAGGAGTGTTGTGAACAAAGCGGATGAGCTTACAGCGTGGATCAGTACTTGGAGCTAGGATGTTGTGGCCATTACAGAGACTAGGATGGTTCGGGGCAGGAACGGTTACTTCGAGTGCCAGGCTTTAAATGTTTCAGAAAGGACAGGGAGGGAGGCAAAAGAGGTGGGAGCGTGGCACTGTTGATCAGAGATAGTGTCACGGCTGCAGAAAAGGAGGAAGACATGGAGGGATTGTCTACGAAGTCGATGTGGATAGAAGTTAGGAACAGGAAGGGGTCAATAACTCTACTCGGCGTTTTTTATAGACAACCCAATATTAACAGGGACATTGAGGAGCAGATAGGGAGACAGATTCTGCAAAGGTGTAATAACGGACTGTAAAAGCTTTTATAGATATGTAAAAAGGAAAAGACTGGTAAAGACAAATGTAGGTCCCCTGCAAACAGAAACAGGTGAATTGATTATGGGGAGCAAGGACATGGCAGACCAATTGAATAATTACTTTGGTTCTGTCTTCACTAAGGAGGACATAAATAATCTTCCAGAAATAGTAAGGGACAGAGGGTCCAGTGAGATGGAGGAACTGAGCGAAATACATGTTAGTAGGGAAGTGGTGTTAGGTAAATTGAAGGGATTGAAGGCAGATAAATCCCCAGGGCCAGATGGTCTGCATCCCAGAGTGCTTAAGGAAGTGGCCCAAGAAATAGTGGATGCATTAGTGATAATTTTTCAAAACTCGTTAGATTCTGGACTAGTTCCTGAGGATTGGAGGGTGGCTAATGTAACCCCACTTTTTAAAAAAGGAGGGAGAGAGAAACCGGGGAATTATAGGCCGGTTAGCCTAACGTCGGTGGTGGGGAAACTGCTAGAGTCAGTTATCAAGGATGTGATAACAGCACATTTGGAAAGCGGTGAAATGATCGGACAAAGTCAGCATGGATTTGTGAAAGGAAAATCATGTCTGACGAATCTCATAGAATTTTTTGAGGATGTAACTAGTAGAGTGGATAGGGGAGAACCAGTGGATGTGGTATATTTGGATTTTCAAAAGGCTTTTGACAAGGTCCCACATAGGAGATTAGTGTGCAAACTTAAAGCACACGGTATTGGGGGTAAGGTATTGGTGTGGGTGGAGAATTGGTTAGCAGGCAGGAAGCAAATAGTGGGAATAAACGGGACCTTTTCAGAATGGCAGGCGGTGACTAGTGGGGTACCGCAAGGCTCAGTGCTGGGACCCCAGTTGTTTACAATATATATTAATGACTTGGATGAGGGAATTAAATGCAGCATCTCCAAGTTTGCGGATGACACAAAGCTGGGTGGCAGTGTTAGCTGTGAGGAGGATGCTAAGAGGATGCAGGGTGACTTGGATAGGTTGGGTGAGTGGGCAAACTCATGGCAGATGCAATTTAATGTGGATAAATGTGAAGTTATCCACTTTGGTGGCAAAAATAGGAAAACAGATTATTATCTGAATGGTGGCCGATTAGGAAAAGGGGAGGTGCAACGAGACCTGGGTGTCATTATACACCAGTCATTGAAAGTGGGCATGCAGGTACAGCAGGCGGTGAAAAAGGCGAATGGTATGCTGGCATTTATAGCGAGAGGATTCGAGTACAGGAGCAGGGAGGTACTACTGCAGTTGTACAAGGCCTTGGTGAGACCACACCTGGAGTATTGTGTGCAGTTTTGGTCCCCTAATCTGAGGAAAGACATCTTTGCCATAGAGGGAGTACAAAGAAGGTTCACCAGATTGATTCCTGGGATGGCAGGTCTTTCATATGAAGAAAGACTGGATGAACTGGGCTTGTACTCGTTGGAATTTAGAAGATTGAGGGGGGATCTGATTGAAACGTATAAGATCCTAAAGGGATTGGACAGGCTAGATGCGGGAAGATTGTTCCCGATGTTGGGGAGGTCTAGAACGAGGGGTCACAGTTTGAGGATAGAGGGGAAGCCTTTTAGGACCGAGGTTAGGAAAAACTTCTTCACACAGAGAGTGGTGAATCTGTGGAATTCTCTGCCACAGCAAACTGTTGAGGCCAGTTCATTAGCTATGTTTAAAAGGAAGTTAGATATGGCCCTTGTGGCTACAGGGGTCAGGGGGTATGGAGGGAAGGCTGGGTTCTGAGTTGGATGATCAGCCATGATCATAATAAATGGCGGTGCAGGCTCGAAGGGCCGAATGGCCTACTCCTGCACCTATTTTCTATGTTTCTATGTTTCTATAACAGGGTTGTCGGGGTGAGAGATTTTAATTTCCCAAATATCAATTGGCACGTCCCTAGAGCAAGGGGTTTAGATGGGCTGGAGTTTGTTAGGTGTGTTCAAGAAGGTTCCTTGACACAATACGTAGATAAGCCTACAAGAGGAGAGGCTGTACTTGATCTGGTATTGGGAAATGAACCTGGTCAGGTGTCAGATCTCTCAGTGGGAGAGCATTTTGGAGATAATGATCACAATTCTATCTCCTTTACCATAGCACTGGAGAGGGATAGGAACAGACAAGTTAGGGAAGCGTTTAATTGGAGTAAGGGGAGTTATAAGGCTATCAGGCAGGAACTTGGAAGCATAAATTGGGAACAGATGTTCTTCAGGGAAATGTATGGAAGAAACGTGGCAAATGTTCAGGAGATATTTGCGTGGAGTTCTGCATAGGTACGTTCCAATGAGATAGGGAAAGGATGGTAGGGTCAGGAACCATGTTGTACAAAGGCTGTTGTAAATCTAGTCAAGAAGAAAAGAAGAGTTTACGAAAGGTTAAAAAAACTAGGTAATGATAGAGATCTAGAAGATTATAAGGCTAGAAGGAAGGAAGAAAGAAATCAGGAGAGCCAGAAGGGGCCGTGAGAAGGCCGTGGCAGACAGGATTAAGGAAAACCCCAAGGCATTCTACAAGAATGTAAAGAGCAAAAGGATAAGACATGAGAGAATAGGACCAATCAAGTGTGACAGTGGAAAAGTGTGTATGGAACCAGAGGAGATAGCACAGGTACTTAATGAGTACTTTGCTTCAGTATTCACTACGGAAAAGGATCTTGGCGATTGTAGAGATGACTTACAGTGGACTGAAAAGCTTGAGCATGTAGATATTAAGAAAGAGGATGTGCTGGAGCTTTTGGAAAGCATCAAGTTGGACAAGTCACCAGTACCAGACAAGATGTACCCCAGGCTACTGTGGTAGGCAAGGGAGGAGATTGTTGAGCCTCTGGTGATGATCTTTGCATCAATGGGGACGGGAGAGGTTCTGGAGGATTGGAGGGTTGCGGATGTTGTTCCACTATTCAAGAAAGGGAGTAGAGATAGCCCATGAAGTTATAGACCAGAGAGTCTTATTTCAGTGGTTGGTAAGTTGATGGAGAAGATCCTGAGAGGCAGGATTTATGAAAACTTGGAGAGGTATAATATGATTAGGAATAGTGAGCATAGCTTTGTGAAAGGCAGGCCATGCCTTACGAGCCTGAGTGAATTTTTTGAGGATGTGACTAAACACATTGATGAAGGTAGAGCAGTAGTTGTAGTGTATATGGATTTCAGCAAGGCAAGGTACCCCATGCAAGGCTTATTGAGAAAGTAAGGAGGCATGGGATCCAAGAGGACATTGTTTTGTAGATCCAGAACTGGCTTGCCTACAGAAGGCAAAGTGTGCTTGTAGATGGGTCATATTCTGCATGGAGTTCAGTCACCAGTGGTGTGCCTGAGGGACTCCTACTCTTCGTGATTTTTATAAATGACCTGGATGAAGAAGTGGAGGGATGGGTTAGTAACTTTGCTGATGACACAAAGGTGGGAGGTGTTGTGGATAGTGTGGAAGGCTATTAGAGGTTACAGCAGGACATTGATAGGATGCAAAACTGGGCTGAGAAGTGGCAGATGGAGTTCAACCCAGTTAAGTGTGAGGTGCTTCATTCTGGTAGGCCAAATATGATGGCAGAACATTAGTGGTAGGACTCTTGGCAGTGTGGAGGATCAATGGGATCTTGGGGTCCAAGTCCATAGGACACTCAAAGCTGCGGCGCAGGTTGACTCTGTGGTCAAGAAAGCATATGGTGCATTGGCCTTCATCAATAGTGAGATTGAGTTTAGGAGCCGAGTGGTAACGTTGCAGCTCAGGACCCTGGTCAGACCCCACTTGGAGTACTGTGCTCAGTTCTGGTCGCCCCACTATAGGAAGGATATGGAAACCATAGAAAGGGTGCAGAGGAGATTTACGAGGATGTTGACTGGATTGGGGAAAATGCCTTATGAGGTTGAGTGAACTCGGCCTTTCTTCCTTGGAACGACAGAGGATGAAAGGTGACCTGATAGAGGTGTGTAAGATGATGAGAGGCTTTGATCACATCGATAGTCAGAGGCTTTTGCCCAGGGCTGAAATGGCTAGCACAAGAAGACACCGTTTTAAGGTGCTTGGAAGTAGGTACAGAGGAGACGTCAGGGGTAAGTTTTTTTACGCAGAGAGTGGTGAGTGCGTGGAATGGGCTGCTGGTGACAGTGGTGGAGGTGGATATGATAGGGTGCTTCAAGAGACTCCTGGACAGGTACATGGAGCTCAGAAAAACAGAAGGCTATGGGTAACCCTCGGTAATTTCTAAGGTAAG
Source organism: Mobula hypostoma (assembly GCF_963921235.1). Classification (NCBI taxonomy): domain Eukaryota; kingdom Metazoa; phylum Chordata; class Chondrichthyes; order Myliobatiformes; family Myliobatidae; genus Mobula; species Mobula hypostoma. Next base: position 94,729,862 of record NC_086105.1, read on the forward strand.
GACATGTTCGGCACAGCTTTGTGACCCGAAGGGCCTGTATTGTCCTGTAGGTTTTCTATGTTTCTATATCATAGTGGAGATTTTGTGGAATGTCTAAACAACTTGTACTTCCAATCTTATTTCTTATGTTAAGTCTTAATGATTAAAGTTGGGCGGGTTGTGTAATAAAGACCAAAGTTCTCTACGTTTGAATGCAGAGGCCTGTGATATGAAGACGTTTGGATGAAAATGACCATTTATGTTGGTTCACATATGCACAGTACAAATGCAGCTCCATGCAACGTGCAGGTAGGATACACAGAAAACAATTGTGCAGTCACACAGAGTGTAGCTGGACCAGAATACAAGGTCAAGATTTGGGTGGGGAGAGATGTCACTTAGTCTCTGAAAACACGAGGAATTCTGCAGATGCTGGAAATTCAAGCAACACACATCAAAGTTGCTGGTGAACGCAGCAGGTCAGGCAGCATCTCTAGGAAGCGGTACAGTCGACGTTTCAGGCCGAGACCCTTCATCAGGACTAACTGAAGAAAGAGCTAGTAAGAGATTTGAAAGTGGGAGGGGGAGGGGGAGTGGGAGATCCAAAATGATAGAAGACAGGAAGGGGAGGGATGGAGCCAAGAGCTGGACAGGTGATTGGCAAAAGGGATATCAGAGGATCATGGGACAGGAGGCCCAAGGAGAAGGAAAAGGGGGGGGGGGAAAAAAACCCAGAGGATGGGCAAAGGGTATAGTCAGAGGGACCGAGGTAGAAAAAGGAGAGTGAGAGAAAGAATGTGTGTATATAAATAACGGATGGGGTACGAGGGGAAGGTGGGGCATTAGCAGAAGTTTGAGAAGTCAATGTTCATGCCATCAGGTTGGAGGCTACCCAGACGGAATATAAGGTGTTGTTCCTCCAACCTGAGTGTGGCTTCATCTTTACAGTAGAGGAGGCCATGGATCGACATGTCAGAATGGGAATGGGATGTGGAATTAAAATGTGTGGCCACTAGGAGATCCTGCTTTCTCTGGCGGACAGAGCATAGGTGTTCAGCAAAACGATCTCCCAGTCTGCGTTGGGTCTCACCAATATATAGAAGGCCACATCGGGAGCACCGGACACAGTATATCACCCCAGCCGACTCACAGGTGAAGTGTCGCCTCACCTGGAAGGACTGTCTGGGGCCCTGAATGGTGGTAAGGGAGCAAGTGTAAGGGCATGTGTAGCACTTGTTCTGCTTATAAGGATAAGTACCAAGAGGGAGATCAGTGGGGAGGGATGGGGGGGGGAACGAATGGACAAGGGCGCCGCGTAGGGAGCGATCCCTGCGGAAAGCAGGGGGGGGGAGGGAAAGATGTGCTTAGTGGTGGGATCCCATTGGAGGTGGCGGAAGTTACGGAGAATAATATGTTGGACCCGGAGGCTGGTGGGGTGGTAGGTGAGGACCAGGGGAACCTTATTCCTAGTGGGGTGGCAGGAGGATGGAGTGAGAGCAGATGTGCGTGAAATGGGGGAGATGCGTTTGAGAGCAGAGTTGATGGTGGAGGAAGGGAAGCCCCTTTCTTTAAAAAAGGAGGACATCTCCCTCGTCCTGGAATGAAAAGCCTCATCCTGAGAGCAGATGTGGCGAAGACGGAGGAATTGTGAGAAGGGGATGGCATTTTTGCAAGAGACAGGGTGAGTAGTCCTAGAGATGCTGCCTGACCTGCTGCGTTCACCAGCAACTTTGATGTGAGCTACTTAGTCTCCACTGTAGGTTTTGACAACTTAAAGCAATTAAACCACCTGCCCAAAAAGAGAAATTTTAAATTATCTGACTTGAACCAATAGCTTAAAACAGGAAGGCAAACTGACAAAGAAAATACATGAGTGGACCGAGAAAAGAATACTGCATTTCTTAAATCACAAAAAGTAATTCCTGCACCATATGAGAGCCTACACAAGTCTCCAAATAATATTAACACTCAGGGCTTAAGCATTATGCACAAAAGAGAAAAAGAAAGTTCATTCACTTCCTGGATTATATATGACACCCCACAACCACAGCGAATTCACAGTAGTAAATAGGTGAACTTTGGAGAGCACAAAAAGAATGTGCAAGTCTGGACAAAAAGTCTGGAAAGGCGAGGGGTAGGGGTAGGGGGAGGGGAGAGGGGTAGGGGGAGAGGGGGGAGGGGGGAGAGGGGGGAGAGGGGGGAGGGGGGAGGGGGGAGAGGGGGGAGAGGGGGGGAGAGGGGGAGAGGGGGGGAGGGGGGGAGGGGGGGGGGGGGGGGGAGAGGGGGAGGGGGGGGGGGAGAGGGGGAGGGGGAGAGGGGAGAGGGGGAGAGGGGGGAGAGGGGGAGGGGGAGAGAGGGGAGGGGGGAGAGGGGGAGAGGGGAGGGGGAGAGGAGAGGGGGAGGGGGGAGGGGGGAGGGGGGAGGGGGGAGGGGGGAGGGGGAGAGGGGAGAGGGGAGAGGGGAGGGGAGGAGAGGGGAGAGGGGAGAGGGGAGAGGGGAGGGGGGAGGGGGGAGGGGGAGGGGGAGGGGAGGGGGGAGAGGGGAGGGGGAGGGGGGAGAGGGGAGGGGGAGGGGGGAGAGGGGAGGGGGAGGGGGGAGGGGGAGGGGGAGGGGGAGGGGGGAAGGGGGGAGAGGGGAGGGAGGGGGGGAGAGGGGAGGGAGGGGGGAGAGGGGAGGGAGGGGGGAGAGGGGAGGGAGGGGGGGAGAGGGGAGGGAGGGGGGAGAGGGGGGGAGGGGGGAGAAGGGGAGAAGGGGGAGGGGGGAAGGAGAAGGGGGAGGGGGGAAGGAGAAGGGGGGGGAGGGGGAGGGAGGGGGAGGGGGAGGGGGAGGGAGGGGGAGGGGGGAGGGAGGGGGAGGGGGAGGGAGGGGGAGGGGGGAGGGGGAGGGAGGGGGAGGGGGGAGGGAGGGGGAGGGGGAAGGGAGGGGGGAGGGAGGAGGGAGGGGGAGGGGGGAGGGAGGAGGGAGGGGGGAGGGAGGGGGGAGGGGGAGAGGGGAGAGGGGAGGGGGGAGGGGGGAGGGGGAGGGGGGAGGGGGAGAGGGGAGAGGGGAGGGGGAGGGAGGGGGAGGGGGAGGGGGAGGGGGAGGGAGGGGGAGGGGGGAGGGAGGGGGAGGGGGGGAGGGGGAGGGAGGGGGGAGGGAGGGGGGAGGGGGGGGGAGGGGGAGGGAGGGGGAGGGAGGGGGGAGGGGGGAGGGGAGGGGGAGAGGGGGAGAGGGGAGGGGGGAGAGGGGAGGGGGGAGAGGGGAGGGGGAGGGGGGAGGGGGGGAGGGGGGGAGAGGGGAGGGGGAGGGGGGAGGGGGGAGGGGGAGGGGGAGGGGGGAGAGGGGAGGGGGAGGGGGGAGAGGGGAGGGGGAGGGGGGAGAGGGGAGGGGGGAGGGGGAGGGGGGAAGGGGGGAGAGGGGAGGGAGGGGAGGGAGGGGGGAGAGGGGAGGGAGGGGGGGAGAGGGGAGGGAGGGGGGGAGGGGGGGAGGGGGGGGGGGGGGAGGGGGGGAGGGGGGAGAGGGGGGAGGGGGGAGAAGGGGAGAAGGGGGAGGGGGGAAGGAGAAGGGGGAGGGGGGAAGGAGAAGGGGGGAGGGAGGGGGAGGGAGGGGGAGGGGGAGGGAGGGGGAGGGGGAGGGGGAGGGGGAGGGAGGGGGAGGGGGAGGGAGGGGGAGGGGGGGGGAGGGGGAGGGGGGGGGGAGGGAGGGGGAGGGAGGGGGAGGGAGGGGGAGGGAGGGGGAGGGGGGAGGGAGGAGGGAGGGGGAGGGGGGAGGGAGGAGGGAGGGGGGAGGGAGGGGCAGGGAGGAGGGGGGAGGGAGAGGGGGAGGGAGGGGGAGGGGGAAGGGGTGGAGGGAGGGGGGAAGGGGTGGAGGGAGGGGTGGAGGAAGGGGGAGGAAGGGGGGAGGAAGGGGGGAGGAAGGGGAAGGGGGAGGGGGGAGGGGAAGAGGGGGGAGGGGAAGAGGGGGGAGGGGGGAGGGGAGGAGGGGAGGAGGGGGAGGGGAGGAGGGGGGAGGGGGGAGGGGAGGAGGGGAGGGGAGGAGGGGAGGGAAGGAGGGGAGGAGGGGAGGAGGGAGGGGGGAGGAGGGGAGGAGGGAGGGGGAGGAGGGGAGGAGGGGAGGAGGGGGAGGGGGGAGGAGGGGGGAGGGGAGGAGGGGAGGAGGGGAGGAGGGGAGGAGGGGGAGGGGAGGAGGGGGAGGGGAGAGGGGGGGAGGAGGGGGGAGGGGAGGAGGAGGGGGGAGGGGAAGAGGAGGGGGAGGGGAAGAGGAGGGGAGGGGAAGGGGAAGGGGGAGGGGAAGGGGAAGAGGAGGGGGAGGGGAAGAGGAGGGGGAGGGGAAGAGGAGGGGGAGGGGAAGAGGAGGGGGAGGGGAAGAGGAGGGGGAGGGGAAGAGGAGGGGGAGGGGAAGAGGAGGGGGAGGAGGGGGAGGAGAGGAGGGGGGAGGAGGGGGAGGAGGGGGAGGAGGGGGAGGAGAGGAGGGGGAGGAGGGGGAGGAGAGGAGGGGGGAGGAGAGGGGGGAGGAGAGGGGGAGGAGAGGGGGGAGGAGAGGGGGGAGGAGAGGAGGGGGGGGGGGGGAGGAGGGAGGGGGAGGGGGGGGGGGGGAGGGGGAGGAGGGGGAGGAGGGGGAGGAGGAGGGGGAGGAGGAGGGGGGAGGAGGAGGGGGAGGAGGAGGGGGAGGAGGAGGGGGAGGAGGAGGGGGGAGGAGGAGGGGGAGGAGGAGGGGGAGGAGGAGGGGGAGGAGGAGGGAGGAGGAGGGGGAGGAGGAGGGGGAGGAGGGGGGAGGAGGGGGGAGGGGGGAGGAGGGGGGAGAGGGGGGAGGAGGGGGAGGAGGAGGGGGAGGAGGAGGGGGGAGGAGGGGGAGGAGGAGGGGGGAGGAGGGGGAGGAGGAGGGGGGAGGAGGGGGAGGAGGAGGGGGGAGGAGGGGGAGGAGGGGGGAGGAGGGGGAGGAGGGGGAGGAGGGGGAGGAGGGGGGAGGAGGGGGAGGAGGGGGAGGAGGGGGGGAGGAGGGGGAGGAGGAGGGGGAGGAGGAGGGGGAGGAGGGGGGGAGGGAGGGGGAGGAGGGGGAGGGAGGGGGAGGAGGGGGGAGGGAGGGGGAGGAGGAGGGGGAGGGAGGGGGAGGAGGAGGGGGGAGGGAGGGGGAGGAGGAGGGGGAGGGAGGGGGAGGAGGAGGGGGAGGGAGGGGGAGGAGGAGGGGGGAGGGAGGGGGAGGAGGAGGGGGAGGGAGGGGGAGGAGGAGGGGGGAGGGAGGGGGAGGAGGAGGAGGGGGGAGGGAGGGGGAGGAGGAGGAGGGGGGAGGGAGGGGGGAGGGAGGGGGGAGGAGGAGGAGGGGGAGGGAGGGGGAGGAGGAGGAGGGGGAGGGAGGGGGAGGGAGGAGGAGGGGGGAGTGAGGGGGGGAGGAGGAGGAGGGGGGAGTGAGGAGGAGGAGGGGGGAGGGAGGAGGAGGAGGGGGAGGGAGGAGGAGGAGGGGGAGGGAGGGGGGAGGAGGGGGGAGGGGGGGAGGAGGAGGAGGGGGAGGGGAGGGGAGGAGGGGGGAGGGAGGGGGGAGGAGGAGGAGGGGGGGAGGAGGAGGAGGGGGAGGGAGGGGAGGAGGGGGAGGGAGGGGAGGAGGGGGGAGGGAGGGGGGAGGGGGAGGAGGAGGAGGGAGGAGGAGGAGGGGGGAGGGAGGAGGAGGAGGGGGGAGGGGAGGAAGAGGAGGGGGGAGGGGGAGGGGGAGGAGGGGGGAGGGGGGAGGGAGGAGGGGGGAGGGGGGAGGGGGAGGAGGAGGAGGGGAGGAGGAGGGGAGGAGGAGGGGGAGGAGGAGGGAGGAGGAGGAGGGGGAGGAGGAAGGGGGAGGAGGAGGGGGGAGGGGGGAGGAGGAAGGGGGAGGAGGAGGGGGGAGGGGGGAGGGGGAGGAAGGGGGAGGAGCAGGGGGGAGGGGGGAGGGGAGGGGGGAGGGGAGGGGAGGGGGGAGGGGAGGGGAGGGGAGGGGGGAGGGGAGGGGAGGGGAGGGGGGAGGGGAGGGGGAGGGGGAGGGGGAGGGAGGAGGAGGAGGGGGTGGGGGGAGGAGGAGGGGGTGGGGTTGGGGCTGTAGGTGGGCGGGGGTGTAGGTGGGCGAGGGGTGGGGGAGGAGAGAGAGAGGGTTGGAAGGGGTGTGGGAGGGGGTGTGTTCGGGGTTGAGAGGGAGAGCTAGGGGCTGGGGTTCATGACCATTGTGCAGACATCTCTGAAATGACAAAGGTTGACGTGTCCCTGTCAGTATGAGGTTGCTTGTGAGGTACGGAGAGCAATGTTGCCTTTGGAGAAGTTGTTGCCCTAAGAGGGAGATGGTCCTCTGTGAGCGAGTATGGGGGACTGGGCTCCCTCAGAGAGGACACGGGAGAGTAGGTTCTCTGTGAAGGGAAATAGGGAGGAAGGTCCCTATGAAGGAGGTAGGAGAACCTGTGTGAGGAGAATTGAGTGGAGTGAGTTACCTACAGCCGTTACCTAATTTCTTTCATTCACCCCGCCCTCCCCCGTCATTTCACTCACAGTAAATGAACGCTATGGAACGCAGCAAAACTATCCTGGTGAGCCAGAAGGTTCCCGGCTGCAGCCCAGCGCCCTTGAGTGTGACGTGCCCTTCCTGCTGAACGTCTTTACCGGGCTGAGGAACACCAGCAACCCGCCGAGCTCGCAGTGCCGCCATCTTTGTGTGTTCGCGCATGCGCGGTCCGTGGTTACCGCCGGCCGAGCGCTCTGCGAGCCGAAAGGAGTTTCGTTTACTCTCACATCTGGGACTGTGTTTCAATATTGCTTTTAATATTTCCCCTTTCTGTCAGAAAATGCCAGTTTAATTCAATTCTATCCCTCCAATATTGCTACCTGCTGAGTCTTTCAAGCATCCTCTTTTATTTCAGATTTTCAGCAAATGTTGTGTTCTGCCTCTCCCAGATTTTGTATTCCAACCTCCCCCCACCACTATCCCCAATTCATTGCCCTCTATTTGCACTTTTTCAGGCACATTCATAGGCATTCATGAGCTCTCGTCCTACCACAGACATTCCCATTGCTTTCTCTCCAGTCTCTCCAGCTCTCAAACTTGTTGACACCATTACTTTGTTTCTATTTTGCATCATTCCAACTTGATCTGCCATGGTATCTCCAGTACTTTCTGCGTCTTAAATAAATGGTGGTCCTGGATGGCTACTGACATCAATGAAGTATCCAAGCTCAGCCAACGCAAGTGAGAATCATTCACTTTCATTCTAAGACATGGCCAAGTCTGATGCATTTGTTCAAGACCATCACATTATTATCACTGATTCAAATAAATTCTATAATTTCAAACTCAGTACCATATGTTTGTAAAGCAATATTAAAAGTTTGACAAAAGTTATTATTTTGCATATGAATAAATCAAATATATGTCATATATTAAAATAACTGATATATTTGTATTATAAATGTTTGTTGGAATATGTGGGCATGTGGCCAAGTGGTTAAGGCATGGGACTAGCTACCTGAAGGTCGTGAGTTCAAGCTCCAGCCAAGGGAACGTGTTGTGTCCTTGAGCAAGGCACTTAATCACACATTGCTCTGTGACGACACTGGTGCCAAGCTGTATGGGTCCTAATGCCCTTCCCTTGCACAACATTGGTCTCGTGGAGAGGGGAGACTTGCAGCATGGGCAACTGCTGGTCTTCCATACAACCTTGCCCAGGCCTGTGCCCTGGAGAGTGAAGACTTTCCAGGCGCAGATCCATGGTCTGGCAAGACTAACGGATGCCTTAATGTTTGTTGGAGTTAACTTTATTATTTTCAAAATGTTCTAGTTTTTACTAATTAAAGGTGTAAGTGGAATCTAGATTGTTTCATTCAATCACAAATGTTTATAATTGATGTACTGTAACTGCAAGATGTGCCTGCAACCTTGCAATTTACAAACATAAGGGGAAGATGAATGTTCTCATTAATGTTGTGTTTTATTACGTCATTAGGCAGACTACTTTCCACACCACCATAAGGTATCATCTAATGCGACTTGTTCACTGAACCTACACATTTCCATAACATTTTGACATGGGCTGCATAGAAAGAAACACCAGTCTCACAAACACAAGGAAATCTGCCGATGCTGGAAATTCAAACAACACACAAACTCAAATTCAAACAACACACAAACTCAAATTCAAACAACACACAAACTCAAATTCAAACAACACACAAACTCAAATTCAAACACACAAACTCAAATTCAAACAACACACAAACTCAAATTCAAACAACACACAAACTCAAATTCAAACAACACCCAAACTGCTGGTGGACGTAGCAGGCCAGGCAGCATCACTAGGAAGGAGCACAGTCGACGCTTGGGGCCGAGACCCTTCGTCAGGACACTTTAGTCAACTGTGCTTCTTCCTATGGATGCTGTCTGGCCTGCTGCGTTCCACCAGCATTTTGTGTGTGTTGCAACAATGTATTTTGTCCAATTTTTGTTCTAAAACATGGAGGAAACTAATTCTCAAACTGATCTAAGTGGGCAAAGAGTACAGAGCTATTCCAATACCATGCTGAAGAGAAATGCAATTTTCCAACAGTTGTTTCAAGCATTTAATCACATGTAACTTCCATTAATGTAATTTCCAATATGAAAGGACTTGCCAAGATGTCTCGCTGGAGAGATAGATATCAACAGTGAGCAGAAGAGGAGAATTAGCCAGAATACCATGATCCCCAACTTTCTAGGCAATTCACACACTATTCTAATTTTTTTGCATAGTTATTCCTTCACTGTAATAATTCTATAATAATCAAATGTCCTATCCAATCCAGTCCAACCACGTGAGCACCTTCTTCAGGATCTTCTCAGAGCAATAAAATATAGAGAACAAATATCTTGGACAGCCATCTGTATTTTGAAAACCAAATGGTTAATAATTCAATGTTTAAAAACTAGTTTTAAAAAGTGATCAAAGAAACTGCTTTCTATTATGATATAAGTACTTCTTAATATGAATGTGTATAGTATTGTAGCAAGAGACAGGAGTGATAATTAAGTAAGACTTGGTTACTAGATCATCACAATGAAATTGAGACATTTGTACAATTTTCAGCCCACTTGAGTGAGATGTAATCTCTTAAAGAGAAAGGAGACGCACGTAGTACTTCAGAAAATATCAGCATTGAAGTAAGTCTATTCCAAAATACTGTAAAATTCACTAAAGTGGTAAGCAACATTGACAGCGTTCATTTTCTAATTTTCTTTTCATCACCCCCCATTCTCTCCCTCCCACCCTCAACCAAAACAAATTCCTCAAAGAGCACACTTTATTATGATGCCATTGTTTTCAATGCAAATTACTATTGCCTTTTTGTAATGCTCTAATTTGTATAACTTAACATTTTTGTTCTGAATTCTAATCACATGTCATCATGGGCACCAGCTTCAAGAAAATGGTCCAAAGCCAGCCTATATTTTGTAATATAAAATGTATGACAGTTATTACAGAGCAGAGTGAATTATAAATATGATTTGTTTCTGAATGGAAAACCTCCAGACAGAAATACTTCATGATAAATGATTATAGCTTTGTGGGCCAACAGGCCTGTATTGTGCTGTAGGTTTTCTATGTTTCTAACATATTGATCTACATATCTCAATATTTTGTACTCTCAATTCTTTTTTCCAAAGCACAAGTGGCTGAAATGCCAAAATCATACAGGCAATCTTTAGGATGTAAATGCTTCGTTTTTTTTTGTTTTACATATCCAAAATGGGTCTTCCATGTGGAATTTACTACCAAATTGGTTTGCCTGTTTAACTGTTTGCATCTTTAGAAGTGCATATATTGCCAGGCCAGGATGTTGAAAGGAATAAAAGTTATTATAATTATGTTCCTTTCCATTTTGGCTACACATTTAGTAGCAGAGGATTACTATTGTTGCTTCCAAAGGGAAAATAAAACAGATATAGAGTTAATGCTTCACAACAATGAATGTTTTAGAATATAGAACTGCATAACACAGGGACCAATCCTTCAGCCCATAATGTCTGTTCCATACTTATTAAATAGGAAAAGCCAGCTTGGATTTGTTAATCAAAGGTTATTTTGGATCTCCACCTCCATCGAGTTGCATCTCCATCTGGTATGGGAGCAGTAGAGCATCAGACCAGAAGTCCCTGCGAAGGACTGTGAGAACAGCTGAGAGGATCAGGCAAGAGATGACAATGCATTAAAACAAGAATGATCAGGATGAGAAACAGTCTCTTCTCCCAGGCCAGTAGGCTTCTGAACTCCCAACCGCATCATATTCGAAGTGTCACTGGTTAATCTGTTGCATACCTTACAATATTTAACATTAATGCACTTCAGTTTATTATTAATGTGTGATTCATCTGTACATTATATCCTTACCTTCATTGTTATTGTGTACTACTGTGGTTTACACACTGGTTTGTAGAAACATTGTATATAGTTAAATGACAATAAACTTGACTTGACAACTTTATTTATAGCGAGAGGATTCGAGTACAGGAGCAGGGAGGTACTACTGCAGTTGTACAAGGCCTTGGTGAGACCACACCTGGAGTATTGTGTGCACTTTTGGTCCCCTAATCTGAGGAAAGACATCTTTGCCATAGAGGGAGTACAAAGAAGGTTCACCAGATTGATTCCTGGGATGGCAGGACTTTCATATGAAGAAAGACTGGATGAACTGGGCTTGTACTCGTTGGAATTTAGAAGATTGAGGGGGGATCTGATTGAAACGTATAAGATCCTAAAGGGATTGGACAGGCTAGATGCAGGAAGATTGTTCCCGATGTTGGGGAAGTCCAGAACGAGGGGTCACAGTTTGAGGATAGAGGGGAAGCCTTTTAGGACCGAGATTAGGAAAAACTTCTTCACACAGAGAGTGGTGAATCTGTGGAATTCTCTGCCACAGCAAACTGTTGAGGCCAGTTCATTGGCTATGTTTAAGAGGGAGTTAGATATGGCCCTTGTGGCTACAGGGGTCAGGGGGTATGGAGGGAAGGCTGGGGCGGGGTTCTGAGTTGGATGATCAGCCATGATCATAATAAATGGCGGTGCAGGCTCGAAGGGCCGAATGGCCTACTCCTGCACCTATTTTCTATGTTTCTATGTTTCTATATTATATTTTTTGAGGAGGTACTAAAAAGGATTGATGAGAGTAGAACAGTTAATACTGTTGACATGGACTTTAACAAAGATTTTTACAAGTTTCCATACAAAAGATAATTAAAAACCCATGTGATTCAAGGGAACAGGGATTCAAAATTGGTTTACTGCCAGAAAGCCAAGGGTAATGGTCAATAGTTATTTCAGTAGTTGGAAGGCTGTATAGATTTGGGGTTTGCAGGACTTAATGCTGGGTCCCTTACTTTCTGAGCTATATTTCAGTGGATTTGGCTTTAATTAGAAATCATCATTAAAATTTTATCAGAGTTAACCTAATGCTATTGACTGCAGAAAGATGTCAATGAGTGGGTGGCTGGGCAGGTTTCATCCCGGAGAAGGCAAGCAACGAAAGGAACGTACAAGTCAAGACTCAGAGAGGAATAGCTGAACAGCCTAATCTTGCACCACAAACCCGTGGATCCATGAACTTAGCAGGGAAGACAGAAGGGCATTAGAAACATAGAAACATAGAAAACCTACAGCACAATACAGGCCCTTCGGCCCACAAAGCTGTGCCGAACATGTCCTTGCCTTAGAAATTACCTAGGGGTACCCATAGCTCTCTGTTTTTCTAAGCTCCATGTACCTGTCCAGCAGTCTCTTAAAAGACCCTATTGTATCCACCTCCACCACTGTTGCCGGCAGCCCATTCCATATACTCACCACTCTCTAAGTAAAAAACTTACCTCTGACATCTGCTCTGTACCTACTTCCAATCACCTTAATACTGTGCCCTCTCATGTTAACTATTTCAGCCCTGGGAAAAAGCCTCTGATTATCCACACAATCAATGCCTCTCATCATCTTGTACACCTCTAGATATTAAGATAATACTGGCCTTTATTAGTTAAGCTCATAGAGGGATCACAGTGGAACTGTGAAAAAACACTTGTTTTTGACCTTGGCTGGAGTTATATGTTCAGTACTGGTTACTGCACTATAGAAATTATGTGATAGCACTGGAGGGAGTACAGAGCAGAGACATGGAAATTTTAGTTATGAAGCCAGGTTAGCCTGGCTAAGATTATCTTCATTGCAACAAAGTAAACTGATGAAAGGTTTAATCAGAGTGCTTAGCATTGTGAAACATGAAAGACGAACAGAGAAAAATTATTTCCCTGAACAGAAAGGACAATAACCAGTGGACATAGAATATGATGGAAGGACTAAAGCAGGTTTTCATCTTGAATGTTTTGGGTCTGGAATTCAAGGCCTGAAAGAGCGCTGAAAGAGCGCTGAAGCCCTGAAAGAGCGCAAAAATACCAAGCAGAACATGATCTGCCATTTCATGTTGCCTGCAAGCCTTAAGCTTAACATGGAGTTAATCTAGGTAGTTGATCTTTTAGCCACATAAACATACTGGTACAAAGACCTCCTTCCATACTATAATATCCTATTAATGTGTGAACACTGTGGATGTACTTTAGGTGATTCTAGATACATGATAAGAAAGAAGTGCTGAGGGGTCAAATTAACTTGCATGGGTGGAAAACTTACCAGCATAGCTCACTGGATGAGGTGGTCTATTTCCATGTTGTAAACTCTACCCAAACGTCAGACGGATAGGTTAGTTATAACCCATCCCTTTCAAGTGTTGTATAACCTTTTGCATTGCAAGTCTTTGAATTAAACTGAGTTGAATTAATGTGATATTACTGGAAGCATCTGGGTCTAGTAAATGTAAAACCACTTTCTTTTTTTTCATATGAGTGCTGGCAAGACCACCAGTTCCTATGCGTACCTAATTGACCTTCAGAATACATTAGAGAAAGCACTACCTGAATTGTTAAAATCTATCAAGAGAATGTATTCCTACTGTGAGGCTTGGGAGAGAGTTCTAGGACTTCCATTCAGTATCGATGAAAGAAAAGTAATACATTTCCAAGCCAAGAGGGTATCTGACTTGGAGGGAAATCTGGAAGAGTTTGCATACCCAGGAGCAGGTTGCCCACTGGTCATCTCCAAGCATTTCAGTCCTGGTGGGCACTTGGATGGGAGATCGCCTGATATCAGAGGCTGTCATGGGCTGACTGTTGAGGGAGATAGTAGTCTGAATTCAGTAAGGAGCCCAGCCACATTGTATTGCACATGATGAACAATTACTCTGTTGATTTTGTGGTAAGTATGTATTTAATCAAATTTAATGGAGGAGAATTCTTCATATATTGTTACCCTGCATTCAGTCTCTGTGTCACAGCCCTGGTAACATTATGGGGCTTCTGGATATAATACCACTATATTAGAGCAGCAAACAACTGTGAGAACATGAAAATCATAAGAGGAAATAGAAACATAGAAAACCTACAGCACAATACAGGCCTTTCAGCCCACATTGCTGCGCTGAACATGTACTTTAGAAATTACCTCAGTTACCCATAGCTCTTTATTTTTCTAAGCTTCATGTATCCATCCAGGAGTCTCCCGAAACACCCTATTGTATCCACCATCACCACCGTCACCGGCAGCCCAGTCCATGCACCCACCACTCCCCCATGCTTAAAAAACTTACCCCTGACATCTCCTCTGTACCTATTTCCAAGCACCTTAAAACTGTGACCTCTCATGCTAGCCATTCCAGCCCTGGAAAAAAGCCTCTGACTATCCACATGATCAATGCCTCTCATCATCTTATACACCTCTATCAGGTCACCTCTCATCCTCTGTTGCTCCAAGGAGAAAAGGCCAAGTTCACTCAATCTATTTTCATAAGGCATGCTCCCCAATCCAGGCAACATATTCGTAAATCTCCTCTGCACCCTTTCTATGGTTTCCACATCCTTCCTGTAGTGAGGCAACCAGAACTGAGCACGGTACTCCAAGTGGGGTCTGACCGGGGTCCTACATAGCTGCAACATTACCTCTTGGCTCCTAAACTCAATCTCATGATTGATGAAGGCCAATGCACCATATGCCTTCTTAACCGCAGAGTCAACCTGCACAGCGACTTTGAGTGTCCTATGGACACGGACCCCAAGATCCTTCCAATCCTCCACACTGCCAAGAGTCTTACCATTAATGCTATATTTTGCAATCATATTTGACCTACCAAATTGAACCACATCACACTTATCTGGGCCAAACTCTATCTCCCACTTCTCAGCCCAGTTTTGCATTCTATCAATATCCCACTGTAAACTCTGACAGCCCTTCACACTATCCACAACATGCCCAACCTTTGTGTTATCAACAAATTTACTAACCCATCTCACCATTTCTTCATGCAGGTCATTTGTAAAAATCATGAAGAGAAGGAGTTCCAGAACAGATCGCTGAGGCACATCACTGGTCACCAACCTCCATGCAGAATATGACCTGTCTACAACCACTCTTGGCCTTCTGTGGGCAAGCCAATTCTGGATCCACAAAGCAAGGTCCCCTTGAATCCCATGCCTCCTTACTTTCTCAATAAGCCTTGAATGGGGTACCTCATCAAATGCCTTGCTGAAATCCATCTACACTACATCTACTACTCTACCTTCATCAATGTGTTCAGTCACATCCTCAAAAAATACAGCAATCTCCTCCCTCACCTCCCACAGTATCCTGCGGTATATCTTGTCCAGTCCCGGTGACTTATCCAACTTGATGCTTTCCAAAACCTCTAGCACATCTTTTTTCTTAATGTCTATATGTTCAAGTTTTTCAGTCCACTGTAATTCATCCCTACAATCGCCAAGGTCCTTTTCCATAGTGAATACTGAAGCAAAGTACTCATTAAGTACCTCCACTACCTCCTCCAGTTCCATTCACACTTTTCCACTGTCACACTTGATTGGCCCTATTCTCTCACATCTTATTCTCTTGTTCTTCACATACTTGTAGGATGCTTTGGGGTTTTCCTTAATGGTGCTCGCCAAGGCCTTCTCATGGCCCCTTCTGGCTCTCCTAATTTCATTCTTAAGCTCTTTCCTGCTAGACCTATAATTTTCTAGATCTCTGTCATTACCTAATTTTTTGAACCTTTCGAAAGCTTTTCTTTTCTTCTTGACTAGATTTTCAACTGCCTTTGTTCACCATGGTTCCTGTACCCTACCATATTTTCCCTACCTCATTGGAACGTACCTATGCAGAACTCACGCAAATATCTCTTAAACATTTGCCACATTTCTGATGTACATTTCCCTGAGAACATCTGTTCCCAATTTATGTTTCCAACTTCCTGCCTGATAGCTTCATATTTCCCCTTACTCCATTTGAATGCTTTCCTAACTTGTCTGTTCCTATTGCTCTCCAATGCTATGATAAAGGAGATAGAATTATGATCACTATCTCCAAAATGTTTTCCCACTGAGAGAGCTGACACCAGGCCAGGTTCATTTCCCAATACCAGATCAAGTACAGCCTCTCCTCTTGTAGGCTTTTCTACATATTGTGTTAGGAAACCTTCCTGAACACACCAACAAATTCCATCCCATCTAAACTCCTTGTTCTAGGGAGATGCCAATCAATAACTAGAAGTTTTAGTTTAAAGAAAGAGTTAACAGCCGGACAGCACGATAATAGTTTTAAATGAAAAATCTGGCAAACAGGCGCTCCCTTTAATGCAACACACATAAAAGTTGCTGGTGAACGCAGCAGGCCAGGCAGCATCTCTAGGACGAGGTACAGTCGACATTTCGGGCCGAGACCCTTCGTCAGGACTAACTGAAAGAAGAGCTAGTAAGAGATTTGAAAGTGGAAGAGGGAGGGGGAGATCCGAAATGATAGGAGAAGACAGGAGGGGGAGGGATGGAGCCAAGAGCTGGATAGTTGATTGGCAAAAGGGATATGAAAGAATCATGGGACGGGAGGCCTCGGGAGAAAGAAAAGGGGGGGAGGGGAGCCCAGGGGTATAGTGAGAGGGACAGAGGGAGAAAAAGGAGAGAGAGAAAAAGAAAGTGTGTATATAAATAAATAAATAAATAACAGTTGGGGCACAAAGGGGAGGTGGGGAACTAGCGGAAGTTTGAGAAGTCAATGCTCATGCCATCAGGCTGGAGGCTACCCAGACGGAATACAAGGTGTCATTTCTCCAACCTGAGCATGGCTTCATCTTGACAGTAGAGGAGGCCGTGGACAGACACATCAGAATGGGAATGGGACGTGGTATTCCGTCTGGGTAGCCTCCAGCCTGGTGGCATGAACATTGACTTAGACCGTAAGACTATAAGACAAAGGAGCAGAAGTTGGTCATTCAGCCCATCGAGTCTGCTCCGCCATTTTATCATGAGCTGATCCATTCTCCCATTTAGTCCCAATCCCCCGCCTTCTCACCATAACCTTTGATGCCCTGGCTACTCAGATACCTATCAATCTCTGCCTGAAATACACCCAATGACTTGGCTTCCACTGCTGCCCGTGGCAACAAATTCCATAGATTCACCACCCTCTGGCTAAAAAGATTTCTTCGCATTTCTGTTCTGAATGGGCACCCTTCATTCCTTAAGTCATGCCCTCTCGTACTAGACTCCCCCATCATGGGAAACAACTTTGCCACATTCACTCTGTCCATGCTTTTCAACATTCGAAATGTTTCTATGAGGTCTCCCCTCATTCTTCTAAACTCCAAGGAATACAGTCCTAGAGCGGACAAACATTCCTCATATGTTAACCCTCTCATTCCTGGGATCATTCTAGTGAATCTTCTCTGTACGCTCTCCAACGTCAGCACATCCTTTCTTAAATAAGGAGACCAAAACTGCCCACAGTACTCCAAGTGAGGTCTTACCAGTGCCTTATAGAGCCTCAACATCACATCCCTGCTCCTATACTCTATTCCTCTAGAAATGAATGCCAACATTGCATTCGCCTTCTTCACCACTGACTCAACCTGGAGGTTAACCTTAAGGGTATCCTGTACGAGGACTCCCCTTGCAACACAGAACTTTGAATTCTTTCCCCATTTAAATAATAGTCTGCCCATTTATTTCGTCTGCCAAAGTGCATAACCATACACTTTCCAACATTGTATTTCATTTGCCACTTCTTTGCCCATTCTTCCAATCTATCCAAGTCTCTCTGCAGACTCTCCGTTTCCTCAGCACTACCAGCCTCTCCACCTATCTTCGTATCGTCAGCAAACTTAGCCACAAAGCCACCTATTCCATAATCTAAATCGTTGATGTACAATGTATAAAGAAGCAGCCCCAACACGGTTACTTGTGGAACACCACTGGTAACCTCCAGCCAACCAGAATAGGATCCCTTTATTCCCACTCTCTGTTTCCTGCCAATCAGCCAACACTCTATCCATGTATGTACCTTTCTCATAATTCCATGGGCTCTTATCTTGTTAAGTAGCCTCATGTGTGACACCTTGTCAAAGGCCTTCTGAAAATCCAAATATACAACATCCACTGCATCTCCCTTGTCTAGCCTACTTGTAATTTCCTCAAAAAATTGTAATAGGTTTATCAGGCAGGATTTTGCTTTGAGGAATCCATGCTGAGTTCTGCCTATCTTGTCATATGCCTCCAGGTACTCTGTAACCTGATCCTTGACACTCGACTCCAACAACTTCCCAACCACGGATGTCAAGCAAACAGGTCTATAATTTCCTTTTTGCTTCCTTGCCCCCTTCTTAAATAGCTGAGTGACATTTGCAATCTTCCAGTCCTCTGGAACCATGCCAGAATCTATTGACTTTTGAAAGATCATCGCTAATGCCTCCGCAATCTCCACAGCTACTTCCTTCAGAACATGAGGGTACATTCCATCTGGTCCGGGAGATTTATCTACCTTTAGACTATTCAGCTTCCTGAGTACTTTCTCTGTCGTAATTGTGACTGCGCACACTTCTCTTCCCTGCCACCCTTGGGTGTCTGGTATACTGCTGATGTCTTCCTCAGTGAAGACTGATGCAAAATACTCGTTCAGTTCCTCTGACATCTCCTTATCTCCCATTACAATTTCTCCAGCATCATTTTCTATCAGTCCTATATCTACTCTCACCTGTCTTTTACTCTTTATATACTTGAAAAAGCTTTTAGTATCCTCTTTGATATTATTTGCTAGCTTCCTTTCATAGTTAATCTTTTCCCTCTTAATGACCTTCTTAGTTTCCTTTTGTAAGGTTTTAAAAACTTCCCAATCCTCTGTCTTCCCACTAATTTTTGCTTCCTTGTACACCCTCTCCTTTGCTTTAACTTTGGCTTTGACTTCTCTTGTCAACCACAGTTGCATCCTTTTTCCATTCGAAAATTTCCTCTTTTTTGGAATATATCTGTCTTGCACCTTCCTCACTTCTCACATAAACTCCAGCCACTGCTGCTCTGCCGCCTTTCCCTCCAATGTCCCTTTCCAGTCAACTTTGGCCAGTTCCTCTCTCATGCCACTGTAATTTCTTTTACTCCACTGAAATACCGACACATCAGATTTCGGCTTCTCTTTTTCAAATTTCACAGTGAACTCAAACATGTTATGATCACTGCCTCCTAAGGGTTCCTTCACCTCAATCTCTCTAATCACCTCCGGTTCATTACACAATACCCGATCCAGTACAGCCGATCTCCTAGCGGGCTCAACAACAAGCTGTTCTAAAAAGCCATCTCGCAGACATTCTACAAATTCTCTCTCTTGAGATCTAGTGCTGACCTGATTTTCCCAATCCACTCGCATGTTAAAATCCCCACAATTATCATAACACTGCCCTTCTGACAAGCCTTTTCTATTTCCAGTTGTAATTTGTAGTCCACATCCCTGAAGCTGTTTGGAGGCCTATAAATAACTGCCATCAGGGTCCTTTTACCCCTCCGATTTCCTAGCTCAACTTCTCAAACTTCCGCTAGTGCCCCCCCTCCCCCTCATGCCCCATCCGTTATTTATTTATTTATATACACACTTTCTTTTTCTCTCTCTCCTTTTTCTCCCTCTGTCCCTCTCACTATACCCCTTGCCCATCCTCTGGGTTTTTCCCCTCTCCCTTTTCTTTCTCCCTGGGCCTCCTGTCCCATGATCCTCTCGTATCCCTTTTGCCAATCAACTGTCCAGCTCTTGGCTCCATTCCTCTTTCTCCTGTCTTCTCCTATCATTTCGGATCTCCCCCTCCCCATCCCACTTTCAAATCTCTTACTAGCTCTTCTTTCAGTTAGTCCTGACGAAGGGTCTCGGCCCGAAGCGTCGACTGTACCTCTTCCTAGAGATGCTGCCTGGCCTGCTGCGTTCACCAGCAACTTTTATGTGTGTTGCTTGAAATTCCAGCATCTGCAGATTTCCTCGTGTTTGCTCCCTTTAGTGCATCTCTTTTTGTGTGTTTTTCAATTCTTGCTCGCCGGCTAAAGATAACGCGATGTACATACAGAAATAAGAGAAAATCAGCAGATGCTGGAAATTCGAGCAACACACACAAAATGTTGGAGGAACTCAGCTGGCCAGGCAGCATCTATGGTAAAGGATATAGTTGACGTTTCGGGCCGAGATCCTTCATCAGCACTGGCAGATTCTGATGAGGCCTCTCGGCCCGAAACGTCGGCTATACTCGTTCCCATAGATGTAGACTGGCCTGCTGAGTTCTTCAAGCATCTTGTGTGGGTTGCGATGTACATACAAGCTCACTGAGGTCACCAGAACTGCAACATCTCATTATTGCGTCTTTACCTACCAGTCAGGTATGAACTGTGCCTGAATTGAGAGAATACTTGGAATCAACATAAATTGTATCAGACCGAATCTCTCTTTTTTGTGCAAGTGAAATCGATCCCCAAAATGTACAACTAAAACGAGTGAGAAGATGAATTCCATGGTGCTGAACGTGGCGGAGTGGAATTGCCGCTCGGATAGCTTATCCCCAGTTAGCGGAGAGTAATGCAGGATATATTTGGCAAACGAGGTCTTGCTTTCAGCGACAGCTTGTTTAACAAAGTGACATTTTTAAAAGAGAGTGGTTATGTTATTATTTCTACGTAAACGTTTTAAAGGTGTGACAGATAAAAGACATGTTTTAAATACCTGTATCCAAACTAGCACAAGTCTCGTAGGAATTGTTGGCTTACTTTTCACCCCCTAAAAACACATTAACTGTGCTCTCACAGATACCTCGAGTTTTTAAGGTGTAAAAGAAAACTGAGGCGCTGTTATCAGCCTTTCTGGCTTCGATAGGCCATACCCTCCGCGCACGCACATCCTGATTTGAACAGTAAGGGCATAGTAATAACATATCGGGAATGGTTACCATCAACGGTATAACATTAGCGTCTCTTTTGGGTGGGCGGAATATTAAATCTTGGTCGAATATATAATGAACACTTTATGGTCATATAATCCGTGGGTATTTTGTTGCCAGTGCTAATATTAATGCAAAGGCTAAGTGTGGTCTTACAAAATGTACTATCAAATTTCTTCTACTTCTGGTCGTCTATATGAAGTGTCAGTTGTTTCACTCTTCGCCACCCGCTGAGCATTTCAGCATCATTTTTGTTCAGGATTTCCAGAGCCGGTGGTATTTTGCTCGTATTTACAGAAAGTTGTGTTTGAGATTTATGCAAAAATCCAAGCCCCGTCGCTTTTCACAAGGAACTCTAGTTACATAATTTAAATGAACTATTCCTTCCTGCTGAAAAATGTACGACAGAAGAATTCAGTGAGATGTCCTTAATCCTTCACAAATCTACGCCACGGCTTTTCCCTGGACAGCAGGCGCATGGTTCAACGCTATATCTCCTTTAAACAAAAGTGACATTCCATTTGACAGGAATACCACGTAATTCTACAAAGATCCAGAATAGGTGGAAGGGCCGAACGGTCTCGATCGTAAATCGTGGACACGAAGAGCTGACAGTTTTCTCTGTGGCTGGCTCAATTTAAAATTTTGAAGCTTCCTGCTTCAGTTAAATTCTGTGCTCCCAATCAATAATATTTCAGTGTTGTTTGTTAACAATAATTTGTCCGTCCCGTTTGTCTGAACCTTACTACAGTCATCGCTATCATATGAATGCAAGAGACCTAAGGTCGCTCGTTTATTTAAGTGCGTTAGGAGAACATTAGGTGTTTCTGCTGCATTCGGGAATCGGTTTTAACTACAACGCGCCAGCTACGTGTACAGTTTACCGTGTCTCCGAAAGGAGGTATTTATCAGAGATCAGTCAACACGGGGAGGTGGGGGAATGCAGGGAGAACAAAAGATACCGTGGAATTTAGTGACATGCAAGAATGACAACCTTTCAAAAATATCTGAGCTGACAGTGAGAGACTTCACCCGCTCGGTAATACAAGATGGTCTTTGAGAGAATAGACTCGCCTGTTTTGTTTAGGGCGGACTAAATTACATAATTTAAACTTCAACTGTGTATCAGTTTATAGATATTAATGCAAACCATATCTAAATTTGTAACATCTTTGGAATAGTTTCGCTTTCAATTAAGTGGGAAAAATGCTAGATGGACGCCGAGATAGATCTAAATCGGTTACCATGGCCACTTCTAAAGTTACGAACGAAAACGTCGGAACATCTGGAAATTTAGAGAACGACACAAGTGAACCGGCCCCTTCGTATGCGCTCTAGTTAATTTCATTTGAACACACTCGCATCAAAATGATTAGTGGACAGAAATTAGTCATATCGGACCCACTACCGGTAGGCGAGATTATTAATTATTACGACAAATATCAAAACATTCAATAATTATGTGTGAGAATGTCGCAGGTCGCTCGGCCAAAGAGGCTTTGCAATTAATTATCTGAATTCTGACCACTCTGAAAATTCTGAACTCAAGACCGAATAATGGAGATAAACATATACTTACATAAATAACTTAATAAAAACTATGCACTTGGAACAAAATAAAGACAATGGAAACAAATGGAATGATGAATATTTGTTAATCCGTCTGCATATCGTGCAGTTTAATCCCCCTACACAGAAACTTGAGAAAATCCATTTATTGAGTCTCTCCCCCACCTCAAAGCCTATTTTAAATCGAAAAATGGGTAAATTTATCTGTAATTGGCCTGTACAAAACTTAAGACAGGGTAAAATAGCGTTCACCGTCCATGTTTATAATTTCATAAACATTAAAATCGTCTAATAATTGTATATTCCCGGAGTTTTTGTATTAATAACTAGGCTGCTCTAATGACATCTCGATTCTTATACCAGGAAATATGATGCATCTGTAAAAACGTCAATATTTGTGAATAAACAATGTATTGCTGACAAAAAGAGTTTTATTTCGTGTCTTTCGTTCGACAAAACGTCCTTTTCTGAAGCTATTTCAGTAAAAAAAAGGTATTATTTGATTATAGTGGACAGACATCGATATCTGAAATAGTCCAAACTGATCATCTCGAGGACCAGAATAGAATTGATGGAACATACTGCGAGGGGCATGGACTTGAAGATGCTTAGAGTCTCGAACACTTAATGCAAAATATAGTGTTTCAATAATTGGGTATCATTCAAAGGGAAATTGCCCGCAACTCATTATTAGGAGCTCTGGAGTCCTTATAGCTAAGCATCCCGATTTATCGGAGAGTCCTTCACCAGAGGTCCGCATTCAATAACTACAAACTCATAGTCAGGAAACAACGAATATTGCATCTGCAACTTAGCTAGTTATTTTAGAGAAATTCGCACCTGTTTACAAATGCCTGGATAAAAACGAAATTAATGCATACCGCAGTAGGTTAGGATCAATCGTATTCCATTCAAAAGACGAAATGAAATCTCACAACTTCTCTGATTTTTGTACATTTTTCTCCTCTAAAGAGAGAAGTTAAACTTTTAACACACGCGTAATACTTTTTAAAGCAACAAGGCAGAGAAGTGTTTGCACTGGGTCTGTAACATGGAGCCTGTAGTTAATCTATCAAAGCTTCTTGGCGAATATAA